>NC_140441.1:29741865-30276865 GCF_963576455.1 Neolamprologus multifasciatus
ATGTCTTTGTAATCTAGTTAGACCAAGCTATACCGAAAGCAGTTTAATCTGCTTTGTAATTTCTGAGTCAAAAGGAATACTTAGCAACTATCCATCCATCCATTCGCTTCCGCTTATCCTTTTCATGGTCGCGGGGGATGCTGGAGCCTATCCCAGCTGTCATAGGGCGAGAGGCGGGGTACACCCTGGACAGGTCGCCAGTCTGTCGCATGGCAACTAGCAAGTATTAAAATAAGATGCATTTTAAATAAGTGTCTTTTTATCTTTCTATGCTAGCCTAAACATACCTTGAAACACAACCTAACTAGTACTCAGTAAGAAGTAGTTAAAAGGTGTTATCCCCCCAGTATTTTAGATGAAACAATTTGATGGAAGTAATTAATTAGTCAGCCAAAGCTACACTAATACTAATAAAGCTGCATACACACAGGGAGTAATTCGCACATCTCACATCCCTTTGAAGCTGACAGTTTGTTGCTAGTGGTCATTTCAAGCTTCACTTCAGTTCAGTGTATTTACTGTCCAATCATAGGCCAGTCATCAATGTCCTATGATCCTGTTGGTAATTGCTTCAATCGCCCGTCTTGAAGTTAAAAAAAGTGTATCTCCGCCTACTTTACATTGTCAGCAATTTTTTTCACCCATAAATACTGAAATTCATTGACTTTCTCTGGTGTCTGGTCACAACGTTGCTGTGGTTGCTCCCTATATGGATGCAGCTTAACACCTATTAAGTTAACCAGAATTTCACACCATGTGGTCATAGGCTTACTACTCTAACTGACACACTTTGGTGACACACATCTCACAATGTGTCACATTGTTTTTGTAGTTTCTGAGTCAAAAAGCATACTAATAGTAAGGTATATTTAAGATATAACTTTAACAATAAGGGCAAATCCCATTACACAAGCCTGTTTGTGCTCTCAAATGTCATGAGTAATGTTTATGTAAAAGGCCACATTTTGCCAAGAATTACATCACAAGATCAATAATTCATCTGCTCGCAGCCAGACAAATAAGAAAGAAAAACATTCCCCTATAACCCCCATAAAAAAAATAAAGCATGCTGTTCTTAATTTTCATATTTTGAGCGATTTAAACAAATAACACATAAAGTTAATAAGTAAGCTTTAGAGATGGTGCCAGGCAGATTTTTATTACCACCACAGTGTTTGGATGTTGTTGGTAATTATCTTCTCATTGAACTCTCAAAAAGAGGAAATAAAGAAAGGCTTAGTGTCTTTTACAATATCAAACTATTAATTTAACATAAGAAGAATTAGTAGAACAAAACAGGCTGCCTGAAATTTATTCAATCTGACTCTTTAGAGCAGTGGCAGCTGTAGGAAATTTTATGCTATTTAATATCAATACTGCACACTCGGAGCCTCAGAATGAAGCTGGACTTGAAAAACAAAGACCTTCTAGAAAATTATTATGCCTGTCAAAAGTTATCATCATTTGCTCTCCGGGTAACAAACCTTTCTCCATTTCTGTACAAATTGTGCATCAGCTGTCGGGCGAGTTGGTGCTACTTGAGACCAACAGAGTGTTTCGTGCTAATCTAATAGCAAACCGAACTTCCTGGTTGTCACATCCTGGCTGGCTGACAGCTCATATGGTGACAGGCTGTGGTTGAGGCCTCAATCTTACTTTCCATCTTATTCTGCAAGGGGACTTCCTTTATTATTTCTGTCTCGTTATTCTTTCTCTATGCTCTCCTTGCTATACTTTCTTGTTTGATTTTTCTTGTACTTGTAGCATTCTTATAATCTCATTTTATTTCTCGTCTAATCTGAAACAGCCGAGGGATAAAAAAAAAAAAAATGTTTCTTTGGGGGATGAAAGGAGAAAGCATACACCAAGGGAAATATTGACATAGTACTTAGCTTACACTGAGCACGCTGGCAAGCAATATTCAAATAAAAGTGCAAAAATAAACTAATTTTCCAAACAAGCAGTCTAAACCAGAGGTTATTTTTCTTTGCTTTCCATTACCTTCTGTAGCTGAAAAGAAGCTGCAGGAAAATGAATATTCCCTGCACTTTCACAGAGATTATTGTTTTTATCCACACAGGATCCAATGAAGACAGAAAGTGCAGATTCGAGGATGCCAGAGCCCCCTCCACAAAACCCTGGTATTCCCGAAGGCCTCAAAACAAGCCCCCTAAACACAGAGGCTCTCGGGGAGTTTGCCCAAAACATGTCAGAGCACATACTTCGATCAGTTTTTAGCCAAAAGGAAACAGTAGAACCTGAGGAGTCCATTTATAACCAAGAGCACGAAATGCTAGCTGAGGCGCTAGCATCTGCAGTGATTGAGATCGCTCTGAGTGAAGTGTGTAGAGGAAGAAACTTAAAGGACCACATGGAGGGTGCTGAAATAGAGATGGAGAACAACAAGGGTGAACGGCAGTGTTTTGAGGATAAATCTAGAAGAGACCAAGAACACCAGACTTCTACCCAGCCTTGCCATCCACCTCTATCCCAGTCAGGGCTTCCTGCTGTGGGATCCCTCGACTACCCCGACGCCCCACCGACCACGCCTCTTCTCCCAGAGCTGGAGAGGAGCAGAAGCAGCTTCGCCCGTAAGCTAAAAGGAGGCCTGGCAAAGGTTTTCCTACCCTCGCCTCCTCCACCAACGCCAAAGGACAAGGAGGACAACGGAGATGCTTTGATCAACGACCCTCATGTCGAACTGATGGAGCATCTCATGCAGTCGCTATCTACAGATGATTTGGGGAGAGGCAGTTTTGAAGTAGCACCTCTGCATGAACCAACTATAGAGACTTTTGCACAGGCTCTGTCATTTGATATTACTAAGTGGGTTCTGGCTGCCAAAAAAAGAGAACAGATGTCACATGACAGTGATCTTAACCTACTGGCCCAACAGCTGGCTGAAACCATTATCACCTCCTCCATTGATGAAGCTAAAGTGCTTATCTAGGATTTAAAGTGATTCATGGAGTCAGGTATGATGAATAGTCTATATATATGCACACACAAGCTCAGTCCATGGACTATATATATATATATATATAAGGTGGACATAGCCACCATAACACAATCAGTTTAATTGTCTTTTGTAGCTATCTTAGTGTTTTTAAGTCAGACACGAAAAGTGAACCACTTATTGGTTAACAGCTTATGAGTAACAAGTCATTAACCAATTAGCATTTCCTGGTTTATTCACCTTTCTGACTCAAATAATGATGACAAATTTACAAAGGAATTTCATACTCTGTACACTATGATGTAAAACTAGCAACTGAGCCTCAAAAAGTTACCAGGTATTCAGTGACATCAGAGAGTATGGAAGTACTTCTATAATAGCAGAAGGCTTTTTAGAAACCTGAGTAATCGCCCCCTGTTGGGCATCAGAAAGAATGCAGGTAAAAGCAAGGTAGATAGATAGACTATCTCTAGCATATACTTCTGTCCTACTCCATATACTCCTTCGCTACACGATGACATGACAAACCATTCTGTTCTGCAGCACAGGGAGAGAAGATGCCTGCCACTTTGAGTTCTCTAAGCCACTAAAACACTGTGGATTGTGGACTATTTTTAGAGTTGGTCTATATATATCCTTTCTGTGCAGCTTTTGACTACAATCCTCAGCAAGTCCATTGTCCTACCCATTACCAAGCCAGTACTTCTCCGTTGGTCACTCTGTAGACTTAGAAGCTAAATCTATCATTTATATACAGTCTGTGGGGTCTGTTACTGTTATTTCCTCTAAAGTAGGCAACACACATTATCTTACTCCAAGATTTGGGAATTTCATTTGTTACAGGATAAAATATGATTAATTTGCATTTAATTGTAATATTATATTAATGCTATTTATTAATGATAACATATTATTATGAGTTCAACTGTGTATTCCTTTGTGTTTCTTGTTCAGAAATGAACTTGTCATTGAGGTTAAGTGGCATTTCTGTATCCTGAAAACTGCTGGATGATAAGTAACTGTTACATTTCATGATGGATTAAAGTGCACTGGATCTGACTTTTATTTCTTTCTTACAAAACAATACTTGGCTCCAGTAGCAATAACCACATTTGTCCTTTGGATGGCAGCACAGTAAAGAAATTTCAGCATTTTTCAGCATGAGCTCAGCAGTGCTGACCTACTTGGGACATGACAACAACTGGAATTAATTTTGTTTTCCATTTAGGAAATCATTTACTTTTAAATGGTGGTCACCTATCAGTAAAATTATTTTGTTTTGTTTGATTTTGCTTCTATGGTAAGGTCCTGCCAAAAGGGAAAGCCCTGCTAAATATAATGCAGAGTACAATGACTTGCAGACTGCTATAGCTGTAACAGAAGATGAAACTGGGCAGCAGATGTTTTGTAGATGAACTTGTATCACGCTGGATTATAATCAGACATAACATTGGCAAATTTTTGGTTAGCTTTCTTTGTAATCACCCTCAAAATCTTTATGTATCCAGCATGACTCATTCAGCCTGTACACTGAGCAACAATACTGGCATTTTGGACAAATTTGTGTTCTGGCTCAAAGAAAGCTCGTTTTCATACTCACTTAGTCGTTGAAGTCAGATCTTGGAAGAACAAAAAGAAAAAAAAAACAGGGTGCCACAGGTCTTACCCAAACACTGATGCGATCCTGGAATCCCATAGAAACTCTGTTTTCTTTTTAAATCAGTAACTACTTCAGTAACTACACAGTTGGACATTGACAGATTTACTGCAAGAAAATCTTTGCTGAACTTTTAAAGTGCTGTTTTGAATAAAGAGTTTTATTGTTCCTCTTAGTCACCGCTGTTTGAGTTCAAACACTTTTTTGGTTCAAGAAACTAGGTAAACATGTGCAGATGATATGAAGCATATTTTTCTCTTTTCACTAAAAAAACCCCAATTAGGTCTGTATGTTAATACTTACAGACTTATCTGTGTGACATATAAACATATAAACAAAGAGTTTGAGCACAAATTACTAACATACAGCAGACTTAAGACTTTTCAGGCAACACTAGTAAGAAGGCAGTCAGTCGCTTCTGTGACGATGGAAATATTTGAAAACCAGCATGTCCTCATTCCTGGCAAGTCATAGTCTGCTCTTATTTTCAAATACAATGCCCTCTCTCAGACATGCACGAGGTGTCCTTTTTCCATCAGTGCCATGTTGTCTCAACAGTGAGAGAGGTCTCACTCCCAACTTATACATTATTCTACAGATGTCATGATCCTTGTGCTTTGTTGGGTTCTTTTGTTGATTTTCTGGTAATAATGGAGTTTTAGTTATGGAGTTACTTAAGAGAATGGAACACATTGTCATTGTACATGTACAATGAAATTGTGAGTGCTCCACACCAACTGTGCTAGAATAAAATATAAATAGTAGACAGCAGGAATAAATAGCAAGCAGAATAAATATATATGATGAAGAGGGATAGATACAAAACAAGAGAAATATATACAAAGAAGTGTCTGAGTGGAGTCTGTGTGTGAGTGGCCTGAGTGATGAGGGTTACTCAGACTATGCCTCAGATTAGTGAGGTGGGTGGGCAGTCGTAGGGTGTGGGGGTTAGTGTTTGTTAATAGTCTTAATGGCCTACGGGAAGAAGCTGTTTGTGACTCTGGAGGTGTCCTTTCACTCTAGTCTACTTAGAAGAATTACTATGTTTTGACATTATTTATTATTATATTTATTAATTTATCCTCCAGAATATCTTCTTTTAAGTCATCATCTCTGTGTTGTTTCCTTGTTATGTTACTTGCTGTTTTATTTTGATAATCCTTTGTCTCACAGATCTTTATTTTAGTTATATTTCCCTTGTCTCATCACTTTATTTAATGCAGCCGTGTCTAGTTTCCCAGGTGTCTCCACTCTTAGCCTCAGTTTTGTCAGGTTGGGTGTTTTCACGCAAAGAAAAGTCAAAGTGAACTCCAAGCAAACTAAAATGCAGCTCTGCAAACCACGTGAGAATGTTCAGCCTGCTAATTGGCCAGATGTGTCTGGGGCAGGAGCAACAAAAGTAAATAGAGGAAGAAGGTGCTGTGTTCTAGGATATTGGAAAACACAGAGAACTTACCTTTATTTCATAGCTAGCTGCTAGCCTTTACAGATTATTACACATCTTTAATAGCTTCCACCAGTGAGAATACAAATCATTCTAGGCTTGTAACATACAGTAGTTAGCTTGGATTGGGGTCGGATAACATTCACACCATTGTTCAGACCCCTATAGAGACCACCGCCTCCAAGGTCTCAGTGTGATGTTTTGGCAAGTGTGAAAGCACACTTTGGTATGCTTTTCTATATGTGTTTGTAATGACTTGGAATGTGACTTTCTTGGTCCCCTGTACTGAACTTTCTTAAAGTCCTTTTTTTTTGTGTCATTCTTCAAGTCTGTTTTGTCAGTCCTACATTTGGGGCCTTTTGCCCAGAAATCATAACAGTAGAAAACATTTTTTCCTGTGAAGGGGTATTTTTTAACCAGCAATGGGCACCTAAAATCTCAAATGTTTAAAGCTTTACTTCTGTTGTTCTGTTGTAAGTTTTGAGGCAAAGAACAACATCTGGTGGCGAAATGAAGGCAAAGCAACCTCCAGAGCACAACTGAACCACAAGCATACCTTATTGTTTCAGTCTCATATCATGAATAAAAGTTCTGAAAAGACTAATGAATGCATCACTATTATAGATTAAAAAATTAATCATCTGTTGTAACTTTCATTTCTGGTAAAATGTCAGTCTGTAAATGTACATTGTCGTGCATCTGGAGGAAACCGAGACCAACCACTGTAGGGTCTGACAATGGGTCCAAAAATTTGTCTTTAAGCATGTCAGTCATCAAGGTACAAAAAAATCAAATCAAAAAATCAAAGTTGATTCTTTACTGTCCCAGAATCAACTATCTGGGTCATCCAGATAACTGATGGCAGTCACGGTGCAGTTGCCTAGAACTGTAGAATCTCATCTGTGAAATGCACAGGGTGCCAGTGTTGGACCTGCCAATTTTAGTATTCAATAGCAAATGTCAAATGGGCTCCGTGGTGCCAAGCAGTGAGCAACAGAGGATGACAGGCCCTCAGACACTCTCGTGTTCCTGTTTTGGTCATTCTCACCATTGGCCTACTGGAGGTCATTTTGTAGGGCTCTGGCAGTGCTCATCCTGTTCCTCCTTGCACAAAGGAGTAGATACTTGTCCTGCTAATGGGTCAAGGGGCTTCTACAGGCCTGTCCAACACTCATAGAGTAAATGCCTGTCTCCTGGAATCTCCTCTCAGACATGATGCTATACTCTGTATTTTTATCTTCCAAAGAAAATGTTTTTGGTATGAGTTACAGATTTTTTTGTCAGGGCAAGCAAAACAGCAGTGCTTACTAAAGCAGGGCGATATGACCAAAAATATTTATCACAATACACATTTGAAAATTTGCGATAACTATATGACTGACGATATAAATGACACTAGACAAAATACTTTACAACTCCACAACTTTATTAGTGCAAAAAAAAAAAAAAACAACCATCAATGTATTTTCACTTAAACAAGCAGCTGTTTTTTTAATGTGCAAGTTATATAAAAATTTAACAGTGCAAATGCAAATTCCTTGCTGACAGTTTAACCAAAAGGCATTTCCAGTGGAAATTGGCCGACATATCCTCAGCATAACCATGTATAATATCCACAAAACTTAAAAAAAGGTTATACACACACAATACCCTGATATTATGTTGAAGCACAGTACGTATCACTCCGCGAGGCTCCGCCTACGATAGCCGTAATGCTCCGACAATCCATCAAGCGGTGCAGGTTTGTAGCTTAGCAAAGTCGTACTGAAACATTTGACAGATTTTCGAGCGCCGTGTACATAAAATCGTTTCGAGGTCAGTAAACACAGCCAGAATTCATACATAAGGCACACGGGATTATAAAGGGCACTGTCGATTTTCAGAAAAATCAAAGGTGATTTTAAGTGTGCCGTATTTTCCAAACAACACGGTAATAACGACAGCCCGCTAGCATGTTCTACCAAAAATAGTGCTTTGTTGTGTATCTGACGGACGAAAGCTAAACCAGTTCCACACCACTGAAGTTGCAGCATTTTTACAAACTAATTCTGGTTCATCTGTTTCGTTCAACGATCCACTTTCGCTCTTCTCATTCTGCCTGGCTGCCATGTGCGTATGTAAACAAAGGCACAGCGCATGCGCGTTTTACCCATATTCCTTCGCGATATTTCATTTTCATATCATTGCCCAACATTACACCGGTGTTACCGTGAACGGTATGATATAGCCCAGCCCTAGTCCTTACCCATTTAAAAATAGGCATTGATTAAAACTTACCAAAGCTCTTTCCCTGCATGTCAAACAGCACTCTCTTATAAACCCTGTTTGTATGCATTTAAACTACTGCAATATTGTGGCCACAGCTGGCTACAGTTTCTGGAAGCAGATTTTTCCTCTGCTTAATTACAAGCTTTTGAAATCTGTAGCATCCATCAGTGTCGTGGGTAGGGGTGGGTTTTTATAATCGATTTATCGATTAAAATCGATTCTGGCTTGGATAATGTAAAATCGATTCATTAAAATCCTGAATCGATTTTTTAATATAAATTTATTTTGCCCGAAATGCAAGAATCTCTGGTGAAATCTCACAAAATTTCAACAACCACCAAACAGCTAAGACAGTAAATGAGAGCGGGTACATTCTGCAGAAAGACGTAAACATACAGCGCAACCCGCAGATCAGAATCAGTTAGATGTCGAATTTCTCACAGTCGGGGCTGAAAGCCGACAGCTCGCTGATTCTGATCTGTCGGTGGGTCCCGCGCTTTGTGTTCACGCCCTTTATGCGCTGATTCTAAAGCTGTTAGTTTGATGTCTTTCCAAACAATATTGACTGAACCAGCAGCAAAAGAAGATCCAAACTACGCTTCACATAAACATCGTCATGTATTCACTCTTACTGTTTTGCTTCGACCACGGTGCACAGCTCTCTCTCTCACTCTCTCTCTCTCTCTGTACTTCAAGAACAGTTTCCCGTCTAAAAATCTGTTTTCTTCATTATTCGCTTGCTTGTTACGCACAAATCTACCGTTGTTTACAGCGCTGTTGGCCACTGTTTTTTTTTCCCTTTTACATTCTTCCGAAAAGAAAACCTAATTTCTGCCATTCAATACTGAACAAATTTAAACTTTTTAAAATTATGCAAAATGCAAAACGCTTAGCCGTGTCTCTAATAAAACCGCTGTAACTTCAGAGGTAATGTTCATGTGTTGGTTAATGGTTTTCTTTCATTTTTGATATACTGCAGAATATTTTTATAAAATCCCAGGCCAGGAAAATCACCTTCATGTTTTTCTGTGTTTTATCCTCAGCTACTTTGACGCAAAGGCATCTGCTGTGACGCTTACACCTTTGATGAAGTCTTGCATGTGTCAGCTTTCTTTTTATAGATACAAAAATATGTAAATGTACTGATCTGAATTATAATATTTCTGACTGTCAAAATTTCCCAGATTCAAATCGAATTGAATCGAATCGAATTCAATCGAATCGTGGATCAAATCGATTCGGGACCTTGTGAATCGGAATTGAATCGATTCTAGAAATCAGTGACGATACCCGGCCCTAGTCGTGGGTATGTCCATGTTTTGTTATGAAGGTTGGAACTGGGCAAGCTGAGGTAACCTTTCCTGGTTTGCAATGTGAGGGTTCTGTCTGCCCAGGCCAATGAAAATTGTGAAGAATTGTTTTGCTGTGTCCCCACTCCACAGAGATCTAAAGTCCTCCTGAGATGACTAAAGTAGATTAAAACTTTTAGCATATTTTGTTGCCTTAATGTCAACTTTATATGCCTGACACAGCTACTACTAAAGTCTCTTGGCCTTGTTGCCTTGGTGATATATCATTCAAGCACATCAACAATAAACTCCTCTCACCTCCACACAGCTGGCTAATCTTTCTGTGATGTTGAACAGTTACAGAAATGGACATTATCGGGCTCCTTTAATCAGCCACTAGGGATGTATTCGGTCATGAAAACAAAAATTTTGGCCTTTAAAAAACTGAAATTGAAGATTTTGGACCTAAAAGGTGCAAAGCATACTTGCTGACTTAAGGTGCAAACACATTCAAAGAGAGCACAATACACACACGCTGGCTTGGCTACAGTATGTGATAGTCCCTCAGCTCTGATACATAATATGTCATGGAATGCTTACTCTGAACTTTTAACTCCCACTGCTGATGACCATTGTGTTTTCCTACCACGGGACGCTAACTGACTGACACACTCACAAATATACACACTGACGCACAGGCGCATAGATAAGCTGCAGGGCTGGGTGGACAGCTGTGGTGTCAGAGGAAACACACACATCTGGAGAAATGCTTGTGTTGTCAGGTGGTTGGCTGCCAGAAAGACAAGGGGGGTGGAGAGGGGAGAGATGGAAAAGGGAAGAAGTGTAATGATACACATAGGAGGCATAGCAGGGGGGTTCTGTATACCCTAGTAGTAAATAAATTGCTGCAGCTGTCTCAGTCTGTGGAAGGTAAAGCCATTGCGCATATGAACCCTGAATTAAATTTTTAAAAAAAAAGAAAAAAAAAGAGAGCACCAAGATAAGCATTTTGGGGAAAACTAGGAAAAACTTGGGGTTTTACACTGTTATCACATTTCTTATGAAAGAAAATCACCAATGAGTTCGTAAGATTTAACACCAAATACTCAATGTATTCATAAATCAAGAAAGATTTCTCAAAATCAAGCCACACAACAGAGAAGTTTCAAATAATGAGGTCTGTATATGTGCAAGTAATAATTCAGCTGCTTGTTTCAGATAGTTTGTGATCATTAAGGCCAAGTATAATTAGATAACATTTATTTGTAACTGTCACGAATTAAATTTAAAGCAATAAATGAGCATTTGATGCCTTCAGTACACACACATTGCTTTCTATGTGATAAATATGATTTAATAAGCAGAAACCCTTAAAATTCTTGGTCTCAGAGGTTTCTCAGTATTGCACGTAGAAAAGGAAAACTGCTGATCTGTGTGCTGATCTGACCACCCTCCATAAAGCTTTGTGGTCCAGATCATTACAAGTGCCGTACCAGGTCGTGATATAACCAGACAGAAATCTCTTGATGGTGCATCAATAGAAGTTGGTGAGTATTCTAGAGCCTATGCCAAACCTCTTCAGCCATCGCAGGAAGCAGAGCTGTTTCACTGCTTTTGTGATCAAATCCATGTAATGTGACCAGCTCAGGTCCTCACTGATGTTGACGCCAGAAACCTGAAGCATCTGATTCTCTCCAACCCTGTCCTGTCAATGTGAATGAGGGTGTGCTCTCCACCCTGCAGTTTGCTGTAATCTGCAATGAGCTCTTTGGCCTTGCTGATGTTGAGCAGCAGGTTGTTGTCCCAACACCATGATGTCAGGGCTCTCATCTCTGCTCTGTAACCACACTTGTCTCCATCTGAAATGCAACCAATGATCGTGGTGTCATCTGCAAATTCGATGCAGTTTGGACTGTCGAAAGGGCGTAGCCATGTTTTTTTTTTCCAATTTTAAAATTAAGAAAAGGAAAACAAAATTGCAATAATTCAAATATTTTATATCTTTAATAATCAGATTTTTAGATTTATGGAGTATTTTCAATGGCAGACACTTTCATGAAAATCTCTTAGAGGATTTTAAGTGTTTCTTGCATCACCAAAGTTTTGCCAGCTGCGTTTCTCCCTTTGCTCCTTAATAAATGAAAGATGCCATTCAAAATAATTAAATAAAAAGACTTTATGTGCAGTTGTAGATCAAATGCTTTTTGAAAAAATTTAAAAACACACACATACATAGAAGTGCGTCGTCTGTGAAATCAGCTGTTTAGTCATCTTAATGATTCTTTTTGTCCTCATTCACATCAGTTTTCAATTGTTCTGCTAAGTTTTTAATTAATTTGTTTCAAGGCCACTGTGTGCATTTAAGAAAATCAAACAAAGTGTGAAATGCAGAGAGAAAAAGAAAGTGGGAGAGAGATAGAAAGAGGGATGGGTGTTCTTTTGATTTCTAAATGAAAAAAACTTCCTCAGCCTTTAAAAGCTCAGTAGCTCATCATGTACTCACATTACAAACCCCAGCAGCAGTCTGAATTTGAGGGATAAAATAGCGGCATAATGGGGACTCTGCGATGTTTCTGTTCTCCTTGAACCTTGATGAGGTCTACACCATGCTGCTACTTCTGGACTTCTTCTTCTAAAAAAAAGAGCAGTTCACTGTCAGCGGTGGTGCACATATCTTCATGCACAACGATGTCCATTTTGACGCCTTGTTGCCAAAGAACTCATCAGAAGTGTCTCAGTTGAGCCGCAGTGAACATAACCCATTTTATACACTTAAAGTACCTGACTGCTCAAAGACCTTTTTCACCAGTCGTCCACTTGATCTTCTTTGATTTCATTTCAGTCCAATGCCAGGACCGCACAGCGTAGCCATGTGGATGGTACTTTTTGTTTTAAATAAGAACACCATGTCTTCTGATTTAATCCTGATCAAAAACACTGTATGAAAATCGTAACATTTGTTTTCAGTATCTGGGTTTAAGTGGGTTTAAGTTATTCTATCATTTCACATAATGTCAGTTTAGATTAAATGGATTTGTTTTTTTTTTAAAAAAACACCCGTAAAGCTGTTTGTCGAGACCTACATTGATCTGATTGTGCATCAGCAGGAGAACTTTATACACTGACTTGCTGTACTACTGGTTTCACTGCGTTGACTCACTGGGAAAGTGGTGTCTTTTATTCAACTTCCATTAAGTTGTTTGTTAAAGTCTTAAACCACCGAATTGTGTGCTGAATTGAATTTCTTAAAACAGCCAAAAAAACTGAAAAACTAAAATCTCAAAATACAATTGAAGCAGGTCTGAAGCCTATTCCTCTTCACTGCCAAAATAGCCTGCAAAAACCTGCGCAGTGTACAGATTATTCTATTTTACGAGGGTTTAACTGGCTCAGCATTTATAAATCAGAGTGAAGTGTAACTTGGACACATGCTGTGATGAGAATGCAGGCCTAATCTTTTTTTTTTTTTACCTTATTTTTCCCTTTTGAGCTTTGATGTTGATAAGTTACGCAGCTTTTCATCAGAAAAATGTACTGCCATATTTGAAAAAACAACAGATAATTTAGCATGGTATCCACTGATGCTTAAATACTTTTCTTTTTCTTTTCCTCTGACCATCTGGTTGTGAAAATACTCCAGCTGTTTGGAAAGTTGGCACTTTGTTCCTCTTTTTTCCAAATTGAATAAATATATATCAATTTTCTTGCTGAGTTGTCCAACAGCGGCCTGGAGTCCATCCCAGCTTCCATAGGGCAAAAGGTCCTGAACAGGTCATGAGTCAGTCATGTGGATACTACAGACAATCAGACATTTGCATCTATTTCGAATCACCGGTTAATCTAACATGCGAGTGTTTGAACTGCATAAACCCATGAAGGCACAGGGATAGCATGCAAACTTCACACATAAAGCGCCCAACTTACTTGTTGCGGGATGACAGTAGTAATCAATTTAATTCAACCCAATTTTATTTTATTAACCAAAACACAACAATAAGTGCCTCAAGGCGTTTGATATTGTAAGGTAAAGACCCTACAATAATACAAAGAAAAACAGAGAAAACCCCAATAATCACATGAGCAAGCGCTTTGGCGACAGTGTGAAGTGAAAACTCCCTTTTAACAGGACAAAACCTCCAGCAGGGTCAGGAAGGTGCAGCAGTCTGGACCTTGATTCCTCACAAACTGTTTGTATGAAGGTGCGCTTTCAAGTGTTTTGAGGTTACTGCTGAGTGTAATCTAACCTGCTTACATGAATGACAATTGTGAACAAATCAGAGCTAAGGAGTTTTCTAAATATGTAACATTAAATAATGGTCACATTTAAAGTTTCATCTGAAGGAGCAGACATTCGGTTTTGATCAAGCTGTAGTCTTTTGTGATCACTTAGAAAGAATAACCTGAAACTAAAGAGAAATGCTTTCTTGTTCTCTGAATATACATCATAGAATCACATGAACTGTGGAAGAATACATACAGCAGCCCATTCTTTCCTTGTCATGCTTGCAGGCTGCATGAAATGCTCCCAAGGGTTACTATTAAAAAATGAATGCAAAAGTGAGTTGAGACAAGGAGGTCCAGATCGCCTTTCTCTGGAAACAGTTAAGTCCACCTTAATGCATCATGACGTTATGTCAGAGTTGCTACCAAATTTAATGAAGATATTTTTAGAAGGTAAAAAGATTATATATTGTTTTGTAACTGTGACAAAGTCCCAGTATTAGTTTTTTTTTTTTAATGTTAGTATTGCAAAAGTTTAAACATTAAGCAGATATTAGAGAACAATAAGGGACATTACCACTTTATTGCCCTAACTGACAGTTATGGACAGTTTTTCTTGACCTTTCTGGCAAAATTTAACTTGGATTTTAAGTGATTTGAAAATATCCATTCTACACTGATTGTACTGCGTGCCAGCCACATTGTTTCCAGGCTGGATCACTTGCACATCTCAACACTTACAACTTGTCCGAGACTTGCATGTGTATCAGTGCAGGTGCTGTGTATTATCCGCTTTGCTAACATGTGGGGTCAAACCCATGACCTTGCAGTGCTGAAACATCATGCAGTCAAAGACACCTCCCACAGTGGTGGCAGAATCAGCCCACCAGGGGTTAACTTTTAAACCCAAAACAGTGTCCCCTCCATCATAACAACCATTTTTGTGGACATGGAAAGAATCTGGCTCTTCTTTCACCATCTGTGTTTTTATGTCTTTCATTTCAAATTTGATTAGGTCTCAGCTGCGGAGTACATCACAGTCTTTGTAAACACTGAGATTTTCAAGTCCCAGCAAGATGTCCCAGTTGGAATGAATAGCTTTTGCATCTGGTTCTAAAACCTCTGGCACTTCTGTATCACACCACAACAACTTCCAATCTTCAAAAGGTTTTTCCCAGAAAAAGTGGCATTGAGAGCAGTAAACGCTCTCAGATTGTACTGCTACAGAGTTTCATGCATAAAAGTATCACCTATTCTTCAATGCAACAAAACTGAAAGAAAAACGAAACACACGGGGAAGTGCCTCATGATTTCTCTGGCTTAAACATCCTCGGAGGCCAGTCCTGAAAATGTTTCAGTTTTTCTTAAGACTAAAGTTTTAAAAACAGAAGTGTTGCTCTCCAACTGGCAGCAACCCAAGGTTGCCTCCTTTGTCAACTCATTGCCTCCCATCATTGATAAACAGCTCTGATGCTGAACAGACACACGCAGCTGTTTGTGGCAGTGTGCAAAGGGCGTTGTTTAGAGCTGAACTGCAAACACTGTTTCTGACTGACTGTCCACTAAAGCTTTAGATATGTGCTAAATCATGATTTTATTTCCAAAGACAATAAGAAAGACAACCAAGACATTGGTGATTTAAGGCAGGATGGAGTCTTTATGCAACATTTTGACTGCAGACCCTAATAAAATCATCCCCAAAGGTCACATCTCTGAAAAGACCCAAATGCTGCTTTGTGATGTTTTTGGAAACTGATGTTAAAATATTTAATTGTGGCTGCACAGATAAACTGGGGGGCGTTGGGTAAATATTTGCTCTCAGACAGGGTAAAGCTTTAGAACAGACCACAGACATGCCCACAAATGTGGCTCAGACAGCCGCTCAGAGAATACAAAGATTACAAGACAGAAAAGGAAAAACATTATTTCATCAATCTGTTTCAGCATATTTATTAGTGAAGACTAAGTAATGGGCAAAAATTCAGGTTTGAGAAGTTGGAACCACAAGATTCACTTGTGTGTGTGTGTGATTATTGAAAGGTTTTTGTAAACAGCAATCTGATTGGTCTTTCCAGATCTCAACAAGCAGAGAACCTTCATGAGATCATTAGAAAGACTGCGTATTTAAGGCAACAAGATCCAACGGCCACAATAGGCTGACTCGAGACTTCCATGTTAAAGTGAAGAACTTTACAGGAGAGGTAAGTAAACATGTTTACAGCCTGAAACAAATATTAGTTTTAGCCTGTGTTGAATGTCACTGCATTTTTGTGCTACTCTGCATTTAAATACTAGTATATATTAATGTCTGGCTCTCTTCCACAGCATCTTTGTCAAGTCTTCCTCACACTCAACCAGTTGAGACGGATGGATGCCCCTCCCAATCCTAGTTCTTCTGGAGGTTTCTTCCTGTTAAAAGGGAGCTTTTCCTTCCCACTGTTGCCAATACCTTGCTCATAGTGTCACGGACTGCGATGGCAGACCGTGGGGATGTGGGGAAGTAGGACCCAAACACTAGACTTTGTGTGATGAAAACTGTGAGTTTATATACAGTGAAGTAAATTATATACAACAACAATAAATCCCTTTATTCCCCGACTCCCCGTCTTCTCCCTAGTGACCGTTCACCCCGTGCTCGCTGCCCTCTCATTTTCGCAGTCCTCCTGAGATAAATCACAGAGGCAGACGTTCGAACACTCTCACAGCGACAAGCTTACACTCAGACTGACTTGCCGGGAAACTTACGGGAACTCTCACGCAACGATCCAGCGTCCAGGGCAGCTGAGCCACACTGCTAAGTAGCTCCCCCCGACGAGGCTGATCAGCTGAAAGTGTGTGTCATCATCCTTGGGTGTGGCCAGCCACCTGGAAGGGCACACTCACCGGGCCTGATGGTGCTTGTAAACCGGCCTACC
The DNA here is from genome assembly GCF_963576455.1 of Neolamprologus multifasciatus. Taxonomy (NCBI): domain Eukaryota; kingdom Metazoa; phylum Chordata; class Actinopteri; order Cichliformes; family Cichlidae; genus Neolamprologus; species Neolamprologus multifasciatus. The sequence continues at coordinate 29,758,616 of NC_140441.1, forward strand.
GGATACACCAACACACACACACACAAACCTGCAGCAGGGACACAGGGACATCAGCACAATACACACACACCTGCCATCAAAAATATAAACAAGTCCAAAAAACACATGAGCTCTGGGTTCCCAGACTCAGGCCCATGACACATAGTGTTTTGATTGTTGGGGTTTTCTTTGTATTGTTTTGTATATTGTAAGGTAAAAACCCTACAATATAAGGTGCTTAAGGTGACTATTGTTGTGATTTTGCACTAAATAAATAAAACTGATTTGAACTGAATTAAATGTCTTGCACGAATGAAAGTGTGACAGTTTTTAATGACAGGTGGATGCTGACACAGCAGGCTACAGCTGCTAGTTCTCTGCTAGGTTGTGACTCAGGATGTACAGCAGGTTATCTATTTATTGGAAGGTTAATAGTTTGATTTCCAGCTCATCTAGTCTGCATGCTGATTTTTCTGTTTTGTGCCCTGCTTATAAGCTATGGAATCTTGTTTATGTTACTTATAGTTCAAGTTATTTTTGAAATTTCAAGTTATTTCTCATATATTTGAGTTAATAAATCAAAATGGATTGGTAAATATGTGGAGTATACATGGATGCTTGTTTCCACAACAGCAGGAAAATAAAGCTTCCACAGTAATCTTAACACGTCTTTTGTTGTGATTTTTTTTAATAGACTATGGCACTCAGCCTCTCCTTTCACTGCCTTTTTATAGAATCTGGCTCACTCTATACTCACTCTATAGAAGTAATCCTACTTACTGTCAGAAGAGATGTTTGTTGCCTAAGTACCTCTTAAGCTTTTGACACGGTGTTGGCATTAACACAAAACAATCCAGCTGAAGCCAAAAGGCAGGTAGACTTTTGCAGGAGCTCTTATTGACAGCCTGCTTTTTTTAAAAATCTTTCGGAGATGAGTCACCAGTCCACCAGTGGTTTTTGTTGTTTGCTCCACACGGCAAAATTATTTGTTCTGATCATCAATCTCCCCGTTGCTGTCAAAATGTTTTTTTTAATCACAGGATCTTCATAACAAAAGACCAGGGCACACCTTTCCTCACAGCACACCATTTGTGATCCACTTTTGATGAGTTGAAATGTGTTGTTTTAGTTGTACTTTACACACAGTCAAAGCACACACAGGTAAAAATGCACAGGCCAAAAAGTGTGTTTTATGTTACTTTAAAATTATATTAAAAATACAATTTTTGATATAATTTTAAGCTATTTAAAGACATAAATCGCATCACACCAAAAGTCAACTAAAAACAGCATTACTCAAACTCACTCTTCCACCAGTAGACAGGATATTTAAAATGCATAGTGGAGGAACAATAACCAAACCCAGTGCAACACACCTCAAACTGTGACAGGTGGTTTAAATCAACTTTGCAAATTCACATCTGAACTTTAAGCAGCTTCGCCTTCCGCCTCCTCCTCATCAAACCAGGAACAACCAGACCAGCAGGCAGCTAACGCAGGGAAATAATAAGAAACACAACTTAAATTACATAACAAGATAATGTCAACTATCATTTACAATACAGTGGAATATAATAAAATAAAGAATTAAACAAACTATGTTGCCTTAATCCTGTTACTACTACACCAATTAAATGTGGGAGAGTGTGAAACCAAAAGCCTTCATATCTGATTTATTTACTGATTGTAGGATGACAATGCTAATAATAATAATTATTGTTGTTGTTATTATTATTACCTCATGTGTTATTATGTTGTCATGTTGCTTCAGTTGTGTGGATGTAGATTCAGCTGTAGCCAACACCATTAAGCAGCTGTCTGTGTCTGTGTGCAATGTACGCCATACAGTTTGAGTGCAGGTTACTAACCCAGCTGACTCGTTTGTTGATATGTCCAAAAACTTTTTATTTATTTATTTATTCATTTATGGGCTTCAGCATTGTATTGGTAGGTGTCCTGGTCCTCTAGATGAAACAGGAAGCTACTTAAATGTACCAGCTACAGGTTGAGTTATCTATCATCTGTCACCTTGTATAGCATACTGAAGGACATCAGTGTAAACATCTTGTATTCTTCTGATACATCATTAGACACAGTATTCAATTCACGTTTTATTTATACAGCCCCAAAATCACAACAACATAAAGGCCCTACAATAATATAAAGAAAACAGAGAAAACCCCTACGATCATTTGCCCACCTATGAGCAAAGCTTTGGCAATGGTGGATTGGAAAAAAAATCACTTTTAACAGGAAGAAACCTCCAGCAGTACCACATTCAGGAAGGAGCGTCCATCTACCTCGACTGGTTAGGATTAAGAGAGGAAGACAAGACAAAAACATGCTGTGGAGGAGAGCCAGAGATTAATAATAACTAATGATTAAATGCAGAGGTGTATAAACACATAGTGAGTGAAAAAAGGTGATTGAAGAAGAAACTCTCAGTGAATGCATCATGGGAGTCCCCCAGGGGCTGAGACCTGCACACAGTACATGTTACATATGGACAGAAATTAAAAATGATGTGTGTGTGTGAATGTTAAAAGGTAGATTTAAAAAAAAAACAAAAAAACCCAGCAAGAAACAGTAAATTTAAGGAAATAATGAACCCTTGAAGTTGAAGTTAGTCTCTCTGTTTTAGTTTGTGTTTTTGAAACATTTGGCAGCAGAGTCCGCGCTGAAACTGAAAGAACAGTGCATGGGAGAGAGAGAGAGCGAGAGAGAGAGAGCGAATTCCTCCACAGCTCCAGGGTGATGAAGAGGTTAAACCAGCCCCTCTCCGCTGTGCTCTCTGCCTCCTTTTGCGGCTCCAGCCCCGCTTTAAACGGCAGCTGAGCGCTGAGCGGATATGGACACATCCGAACTTTAACTTTCAGGTCTTTCTCCTCTCTTGCCCGCACTCCTCTCCTCTCTTGTCCTCCCTTTCCGTCTCCCGCTGAGCTGAGCTCCGAGTGAGAAGCTGCGGTGGCAGCTGCCGTCTCATGGAAATCTAATTTTACTCTAATTTTCGGTCAGTCGTTCAGGTCTGTGGAGGCTATTGTCGTTTCGCTGCTCCCTTGGTTTTAATGGTTCACTCATGCGTCGGGAATGCCATGGCCACTCCGAGCGCACAGCAACAGGATTATTTCAGATCGGTGAGCAGCGAATCAACCACCTACATGATGGTCCCGGCAGGCGGGCCGAACACGGCAGCGCGCCGGGAAACGCCGTCCAAGATGTGGGTGGCTATGGTGGTGATAGTGGTGGTGGTGTTGCAGATTGCTTCGACCACGGGACTCTTTGTCTACCTGAATATGTCGATATCACAGGTGAGAGCTGGTTTCCAATCACTTTAACCTTTTCCCCTCTTTTGTTTGTTTGTATTTGGAGCCACATGTGGTTCCTGTGTTGGCCCGATTTACCGGAGAGCCTCTCTAGAGAGGTCCTCGCTGGGCTCGGAACTTCCAAGAAACAGATCCAATGTGCGTTCAAATCCACAGCTCAGCGTCACATGCACACTCTGAATATTGTTGCAAGGCTGGAAAAAAAAACATACACAAACACACACACACACCAAAATCTGTGCACAGTATTTGGAGTATTGCAAAATAAATAAGTAAATAATAATAACAGTCACAAAAAGTCGAGGGAAAGACATTCGATAGCAGAGCTGCTGCAGGTGATTAAGAAATGTTATGGGAGCATTGCAGCTGGTTTGTTTATTTATTTATTTATTTATTTATTTATTTATTTATTTATTAAAGAGTTAAGCGGGTTTACACATTTTTTTCTTCATTTATTTCTGGAATGAGGTTTATGAGTAGAGTTCGCCTCGGGAGTTTGACTTGCCGGGCGCTCGGAAGGCAGATTTGCCTGATCGGACTTGTTAAACAACGGAACGCGGAATTTACAAGCAGTCAAGGTAGACGGAAATACACGAGCTTACCTGCGTGTGTAAAAAAAACAACAAAAACAAAACACACACACACATTGGAGCCATTTGGTTAGGGTGGCAAGTGGAGAGAAGCTGTAGGGCAAGAATGCTTTTAAGTGAGTTACAGATGTGTGCAGAAATATGGACGTCGCTGGTGCATGTGTGGATGTGGGCTCCTCTTCCACTGGGTTCGGTTTTATTTACGCGTCTAGTAATCAATAAAACGCTACTACAGCGACGTGTTCTGTTGCACATGTGCTCATTAGAGGAACACAAGTGGCATCAGTGAGCTGCTGCTCATTGAGTCCCAGCAGGGGAAAGTACACGATGACAATTAGAGTCATTGCTGATGGTGCATAAGTGTAAGAGGGGGCATAAAATACGGGAGAGATAGGCTTATCAGTCAGAACTGCTAGTTAAACAGCAGAAGTTTATTTTTGGCATTAAGGAAATGTGTTGAGAAGCGTTGCCTGTGATTTCTGATACACTGCAGTGGGATGTACACATATATTGGTCTGCAGGGATGAAGGAAACTGATGTATGATCCTGATGGTGCATGAAATCTGCTACAGTGGTGCGCTGTGTCCATGTCTATATGAGATCAACAGCTGTAAGCATGTGACTCATGGAAGAAGAAAAATGACATTTTGCATTGGATATGCTTCATGGCCACTTTTTTCAATCATGATATTGCAGGTTTGCATTCAAAGTGACAAAGAGAGTCAGAGAAGTTTGGCAGGACTGAAATGGTCCTATCTGTGGTTCAAAGATGACATCATGTGAAAACATAAAACCATTATTTTATTGTTCGTCCAGCTTTTATTTCATTTTAGTGAAAAGTTTAATTCCAGTCGCTAATAAAAGTGGGTGTAGAGACATTAAAAAGACAAGGATACCCTGTGGGGCAAGGTACTCACTTGAAACACATGACATTGTCTTAACATTAGCAACGGGACCTATACACTATTAGACAGGTGGTTTTAATGCTGTGACCTGATCTGTACTTATCCAACTTAGACTCACTTGGCAAAAAAGTAACAATCCTGTATCAGAAATTGAGCAATTTACCATAATCAGGTTTTATTGACTTTTAATGTCAAGATAGATAATCTTGTTATGGGTTTAAAAGATTATTTTATAAGCAGTTTACTTGATTTTAGTCTTTTCTTTTAAACTTTTTTTTGTTTGACATGTCAGAGGTAGCAGGAAATCGCACAAGGAATAGTTTAGAGATGATACTGGACAGAGACTAAATGAATTGCATGTGGGGAATCCCCCGGTTCTCATGCGAAGGCCAGCTATTCTGGAAACAGGCCCTTCTTTGAATTGCAACAGAGTTACAACCCATGCCTGTGCTGGTTGTTTTAAGACAAAAGATGTTTGCAACAATAACCATCGTACAAAGAGGAATTCTCCAGCGCTGCCTCACAGCTGTGGCATTCACATACAAGCAAACAGACACATGTAAACACCGAAGCTTCTGAGCTCATGGGTGTGTCGTGCGCCCGCTCTTCGTTTTGTGTCCTTTGCTGCTGGATCAAGCATGCAGTGAATCGCATCAGGCATAAATATACATGTTCTCTGAATGTTGGGAGCGTTACTTTGAAATAAGCAGCATTTCTTAGAAGGAGAAACTCTTTTAGCAGAGTCACATCCTAAAGAGTTAACATGTAAAGACATAAACACTAAAAAAGCCTGTTCAGTGATTGGTTAGAATGCCACAGTACTCGTCTGGGCCGATACATCATTCAAACCTCAATATTGGCCAGTATCGGTCTCGATGAGTAATATTAGTCAATCACCATTTACCAGTGACAGTGGACAATGACAGTGGCTTCCTAAGTGTCCAGAGGTGGTGTGATAAAGAGCTTAAAGAACTTAAAACATTTGAGATATTTAGTTCTAATGAACATTTCTTTGATTACCAAATGATGTGATTAGATAAATAAATAAGACCAAATGTCTTTTATCAGAATTTTCTCAGTTTATGCGACTTTGGTTTTTAACAACCTATTTGTGTGTTAATCAAGAAAAAATATGCATATTATTTGAGAAACTGGCTTTTAAGCCTTTGTTTGTATTTGTTCGTGTTGTGGTTAGTATTGTCACCTCAGAGGAAGAAGGTCCTGGTAAGAGTCCAGCAGACATAGCTGTATCTGCATTTATAACTGTTAATAAATGAATATTTAAGAAAGAAGAGACATCCCTTCAACCATAGTATGTCCACCAGAGGGCCCTTTCTAACTTGTTTACAATATGTTTGAAATGTATGTATGAAATTTTATGTAAATCTGTTTGTTTCATGTATCGGAAAGAAAAAAAATATCTGCCAATATATCCGATTTTTTAACTCACCAAATATCAGTATCACTTTTAGAATTCCTATATTGGTCAGGCTCTAGTCCGAGGGTTGACTCCACCAGCCCGCTGGGCCCTTCCTGTGTGGAATTGTACCTGTGTCTGGAGTCCAAAGGACATGCTTGTTAGATAGCCTGATAATGTGGAATTGCCCATAGGTGTGAATGTTTACCAGTTTCTCCATGATAGCTATATGATAGACTGGCAGCCTGTCCACGGTGTACCACACCTCTCACCCTATGACAGCTGGGATAAACGCCAGCTCCTTATGACTGTGAGTGGGATAAATAGGAGAAAATAGATGGATTGATGGGTGGCTAACTGAGCTTCACCTACTCTACAAATTACATTAACCTCCTAAGACCCGAACTCTTCCACAGCATGCATTTTAAATTTCTCTTTTATATGTGGGCATATTGGGGCCCGATGAATGTAAAAACAAAGAATTACCAGATTTTTTTTTTTTTACCTTATTTTTGTTTTTAGAAAAAATAAGAGCCACGTATTAGGATATTCATTTAAAATTTTGAAAGAACAGTAGCAGTATAATGTCCTCATAAGTGGATATCAGGCCCACTTATGACCAAAATTTAGTATTTTGGTCTAAATAACCCAAAATGTGATGTCCACATATGTGGACGCCAGGTCCTAGGAGGTTACATACATTTTTTAACAGCAAAATCATCTGTGTTTCATCCAGTCAAGAGATAAAAGTTAGTGATCATGATGACGTACTGAAGACTTGGTTCTAAAGAACTTCACAAAAACTACTAGTGGGTTTTTCTTAAAATGAGGAAATTACTTCTTTTTACAAGTAATTTATCGGATATGTTGGACATCTTTTAATGACTTTCTGAAGTTAAAATCTTCACTTCCGAGAAAGAAGTAGAGATTAGATTAAGCTGTGCTTGCTACGATGCAGTGAATTACAAGTCTCATATTTTTGTAAGGAAACTTCTTTTATCACACGCAAGCCTCCAAATCCGTATCCTGTACGACTGTGGGTTCTCATGCCATTTCTGTAAATTTGTGTAAAATTTGGGGCTTTTTGGCATTATCTGTGCATTTGTGTTTGACTGACTGGCATTCCATTCCTTAAACTTCACTGGTCCACTTTATTATTGTTTGGGTTCACTGATAGGGTCTGACTCACCCTTACATGCAACAATAGAGCCGGTCTGTGTGTGTCTGTGTGTGTGTGGCCAGATTTACACAGATGTCGTTTTTACTCATTGTGGACGGTTGTTAGGGTGTGTGTGTGTGGCCTGTTCACCCCCAAAGATCAGCACTTTTTGTAATCTGTATTTGTGCGATTTAAGCGTGTCTTTTTATGTATGTGTTCTCATGATTTTATCTGTGTTATGAGCAAATGGGTTCCAAGCCCAGGAAGAAAAAATCTTAAAAATACTGAAAAATCCACGGCCTACAGCGTATCCTTCACAGTTTTGGTTTCAGGTGTAGAATTACTTTACATTTTTGATTAGAGATTAGTGTTAGGTTACTTTATAGGTTAAAGGTCAAAGCAGAAGCCAAGCCAAGAAGCTGGCTTCTGAGCTGAGCTGTTTGACATCTTGAAGTCACAATGCAAACAAACACCCGCTCAGATGTTTTTGAGGGAACGGCTAAATTTAAAAGCAATCTGTTCATTTTTGTTCTTAGATCGACTTGTTTGAGATATTCAGCATGGGGAACCGTTATAAAACTGCAGGTGATGGACTTGTCATATTTACAGGAAGTTAATCAGAAACTGTAGTGCTCCACACATTTATTAGACCACCACCCAGTGTAAGAGTGGTGCCCTAAATTAACACTGTTGTTAATTACTAAAAGTCTTTTTTTTCTTTTAAATTCACCAGTATTCACAAACTTTGGAATCAAAATTCATATTTTTAATGCAAAAATATAAGTATTTTTGTTTTCCACAAATGTTCAAATTTACTGTTTTACAAAAACGCAAGAGAAAAAATAGTAGTAAGTTTATATATTACTACTAAAATTATGTATATAATATATATATATATATATATATATATATATATATATATATATATATATATAATTTTATTGGTTGAATCTTATACTTAATTGATTTCTGTTTATCAGAGAAGTCCAGTGTGTCGGCTTAAAATTAGGTATAAAAATGTGAATTAAGTTTCTTATTTGTCTAATAAATCATTTTTAGTTTTAAACAGTGATTTAAGGATTTCCCGTTTTTATTTCTGTTTATTTCTATAACATGAAACTCAAATGTTGGTGATGTGTTTGTTGGTATTTTACAAAGAAGTGACAGTGATACAAACCTGTCTTTTTGATGCTATTGTTAAAATGCCTTAAACCTGCATTTGTTTTGATGGCCAGCAGGGGGCAACTCCAAAGAAGGCAAATTCTGTAGAAATCCATGGAAAAATGACCCTACTTTTCACTTGATTTATCACCTGAGTAAACATTTTTCTAGCAAATTTATGATCTCAGCCATTAGGTCCAAATCTTTATTAATGTTCATTTTGTAAGCCACTGCTGTGTGTGAAAAAAAAAATTGATCCCACAATTAAGACTTCAAAACAGAACAAACCAATCAGTAATGTCACAGTAGCTGTTCCCATCTTTTAAATTGATTAAAAAATATACATTTCTCCCAGCCTGTCTCAAAGAAAAATTTCTCAATTTAACAGCCATAAAAGTTTTCTTTTTAACATGGTGAAAGTAGAAGGAGCAGACTGGACAAATCGACCAGTTTAACATTCACTCGCACCAAAATTAAACCGGAAATCTGGTAGTAAGAACTTAATGTCACTTCAATTTTAGAGTTGTTTTAATATGGGCTCCGCTGTGTTTGATTGCTGTCTACAGCTCACACTGCTGGACTGCTGGATATCTGACTTCTTGCAGATCTCTGCACAGGGGTAGGCCATTTAATTCACAAATAACATCCCATCAAAGATGCCTGTGGCTCTTCAAGTGCAACCGATCAACGGGGTTTGTTTGGCAAAAGTCTCGTTGCCTCCCTGTGTGGCCTCGGACGTTCTTGCCAAGGCCTTTCTGACGCAAACTCGGATCACAGGATTGAATAAAATGAGCCAGTTGTTTCACTGGTACGTAAATCAGCCATATATTTACCCCAGCCTTTCACACTGGATTAGGTTTTATTGGTGAAGGCTAAGGTTAAAGTTACCATTAAAGAACCAGTGGTTGCCCTAACGAGAATGGAAATACATGCATGTGCAGAGGGGGTGCAGCACGTGTGCATAACAGGGGGTTAGGTGTCAATGTGTGGGCAAGAGAGTGTGTGTGTGTGTGTGTGTGTGTGTGTGTGTGTGTGTGTGTGTGTGTGTGTGTGTGTGTGTGTGTGACGGACAGCGAGAGAGACTGACATTCAAGCTTTAACTTCTCTTTTGCACACACTTGCATGTTCATGACAGTTTTGAGAAAAATCTAATCTGTCACTGCAAATATTTAGATTTAATTCAAAGCTACTAGTAACTAACCACCCTACACCAGGCTCCACTGCCAGAATACACAAATCTCCCTCTCTCTCTTTTCACCTCCTGCCCCCTCCGTGTGCTATGCTTCAGGTCCACATCGGGGAATCGAGTTACAGTCAGTTTCAGGACTCAAGGGTGGGATGGATTTTTCAAGAGTGACACAAGCAGAGGTTTTCTTTTTGCCTTTTATGAGAATTGCAAGTTAAGTGATTATTTGGCAGCTGGTGTGCGTGTGTGCGTGCATCTAAACAGAGCCTGGGCACATCTCCAAAGTTACGTAAGGTGTTTACAGTGGTGTAAAACATAAAACGAGCGAGAGAATGAGGAAAGACGAGGCTTGCATGCACATGATTACTTCAAGACGGTGGAAGACGAATGCAGTTAGCGTTGCTTTTAACCTCATGTCTACGTGACTTAAATTAAAATGACAAGGTCCCAGTGACGTCTGTTAAATAACCTCTTGACAAATACAAATCAGACGTGTTGGCTGGAGCAAATAAACAGTTCTGGCTTTTTTCTGTCAAGAGTTGGATTGGATTAATAAGATACCATGATCATAAAATATTTTTGTCTTTTTTTATCCCATAAGAGAGAAGCTTTAAGAGAAAAAAGGTGATGCCTCTTTCTATATCACACACACACACACACACACACCTACACACACACACACACACACACACACACACGAATTGGGAGACTTGTAGAGACATGTCCATGGAACACAGTGTGGCGTCTGTGCCTGGATGTGCACTCAATGTTTTCATGGCCAGGTCAGTTGGAGCAGGATGAAAAAGAAAGCAAGGATTGCAGGAAGATAGAGGGAGGCAAGAAGGGAAATTGGACCTGAGAGTTGAAAGACGAAGAGTAGTGACAGAGGAAGATTTGATTTGAATATTTAAAACCGTTAACCTACCGTGAAGCAGTATATACACAGAAACAAGAAAGATAGGCACACTTCCTTGACATCCACATTGTAAACACAAGTTAAGCTATGAATTTTACCAAAAAAACTCCAGGGTTATTTTTGCTGTTGCCCAGTGAGAATATTGCCATTTAAAGCATCTCATTTTTGATATTAAAGGTAGAGTGTTTGTCCAAGGATACAGAAAGTATGAATGTGATACTGTCAAACTCTGGGTTTAAGCTTTCAAGATAAACACGGAGGCCAAAGTTTAGCACAGCATAATGTACATAATTCTTTTTTCCCTTTTTTTTGGAATTTGAAATTCCTGTGCAACTTCAAATAGCAAGTTAGATTTTTAAATTCCTGTTATTGTGCCAAAAAGCATGTTTGTTTGTTTTTTTCAACTTTGTGAGTGATTTAAGCATCAGTCACGGGCCTAGAGGCCAGCTGGTGAGCCCCCTGGGAACCTCCAGCCAGTGGGGAAAAATCTGTGTTCCAACAGACTGCTACAGTCACACAGGTTGAGATGGAAGATGCCGACATGCCTACAAACACAGTATTAAAACCTGATACAAAACCGTAGAACATTCACCTCCAAAGTCAAAGCTGCACCTTATGAAATGTGTTGGTTTCAACAGCGAGGCACAACTCTTACTTACTCTAAGTGGCACAGTTTTGCGTGGAGTAGTTGGTGAGTGTTTACAGAAAAGTCTGCAATGCCATGCAAACTACTGGCAACCTGCTAGTGACCAAAACAGTCGTATTTAAGGTCTACCATTTTGTGCCAAATTTCACACTAGAAACTATCCAGCAAACATTTTTCCCTTCTGGCCTGTGTGCTTGAGGTTTTAAATAAATTTTATTTAATTTATACACCACCAAATCACAACAACAGCTGCCTCAAGGCGTTTTATATTGGAAGGGAGACCTACAATAATACATACAGAGAAAAACCCAACAATCGTATGACCCCCTATGAGCAAGCACTTTGGCGAAAAACTCCCTTTTAACAGGAAGAAACCTCCAGCAGAACCAGGCTCAGGGAGGGGCAGCCATCTGCGAGACCGGTTGGGGTGAGAGAAGGAAGACAGGATAAAGACATGCTGTGGAAGAGAGCCAGAGATTAATAACAGGTACGATTCAATGCAGAGAGGTCTATTAACATAGAGTGAGAAACGTGAAAAAGAAAAACTTAATGCATCATGGAAATCCCCCAGCAGGCTACACCTATTGCAGCATAACTAAGAGAGGATTCAGGGTCAACTGATCTAGCCCTAACTATATGCTTTAGCAAAAAAGAAAGTTTGAAGCCTAATCTTAAAAGTAGAGATAGTGTCTGTCTCCCGAATCCAAACTGGATTTGGTTTTCTGGTTTTAGAGTAGCTTATTCCCAGTTCATGGTTATTCTGCTAAGCTAGGCTAAGTAAAGCCGTCTGCTGGAGCTCACGTTATACAGAAATGACAACAAATCCAAAGATTCATTCAAAAAGATTCAAAGCTGAAGATTAGTTATACTGTGACAAGACTTTTTTTTGTAATCACCGTACTGCCTTATATAAATGGTGGAGAGTCCCAGATTTAAACCCAGTGGGAGTTAAATCTGGGACTCTCCACCATTTGACCTTAGAACTGAAGAAGCTTCTCGGATGAGAGGTGAAACGTCTTCAAGCAACTTAAAGAAGTCCAAACGCTTTTCTTTGCAAGCTCCTTAGACTACGATGACCTGGATGACTGAGAACCTTCACAGACATAATTTCAAAATATTTCATCGTTCAACTGTGAAATTTTTAAGTAGAACTAGCACAATTTCCAATATCATTAATGTGTCAACCTGCTAATTATTGCCATGAGGCAGCAGAAAATTGTGTTTTTGGGTTCGTTTAACAAGTTTATGGTTTTCATTTATACTTCCAGTCTTTCCCGCTTCTCACTGATGAGTCTGGTTTCACTACATGTGGCCATGCTCCTTAAAATCACTGTGATCTTAAATTGTAAAACTTCTAAAGCATAGGGGGATGCCTGGTTTCTTCACCAAAAAATGTGGTAAAAAAGGTGTCTCTAAATTAAAATAACTAAAACGAGGAAGGGGTTGTGCTAAAAGAGGCAAATGATTAATAGGAGAGTGATGTGCCGCAGAGATTATTAGTAAGTTCAAAGGGAGCAGGACAGGAGTCTGCTGCTATACATTATGCTATCTGATTGAGTACAGATACAGAGACCCACCACACTCAGACACACACGACCTTGGGTTGACAGCTTGACACTTAAAAAGAGGATATTTGTGTTCCCACACTGGAATGCTCATTAGGCTGTGGCTACAGCTGTGTGTGTGCGTGTGTGTGTGTGTGTGTGTGTGTGCGTGTGCCAACGGCTGGTGCAGTACTGTGTGTTATCACATTGTTTGCTCGGTCAACATGGCTATAAAGTGCTGATAAATGTTGCTCATGAGATTTGAGGGCATTGATGCTCCTAACAGAGCTATCTCATAACTGTCATCCTTGCTGCTCATGTTTATAAACCTGTTTCAGTTTTTAAGAATCTCAGCTTAACTGCAGCGTTAGCTTTCGGTTTACTAAATTTATATATTCACATGAGTTTTTGTATTAATTATTGATGCCTGATAACAGGCAGTACTTATATCAAACCCCCAAAACAACAACAGCAACAACAAACCCCTACAATTGTTTTATTAGAAGTCCTCTAAGAGAAACCACGTTTTTGGCTTTAGATTAAAGGCCATTTTCTTTTAGTAGAAGCTTATTAAATTATACAAATGTTGTACATTAACAGAGACCCCCCTCAAAGCTATAACCACCAAAACAATGCCTGTGCAAAATTAGCCAGGTGATACACAGATACCTCTGCAGAGTTTTTTACGAGTCTTGGAGTTGCCAAGAAACACGTGAATTTTATTGTGATGTAAACAAATTACATTTGCCTTCTACAAAAAGTGGCTCTCCTCTCATTTCTAGTCTTCACTGTAAAGATCCATATGGCTTCCATCACATGGTAACTAAAGCCTTTCCATTATTTTCTATACATGTGTCATCAAAAGAGACCAAACCACAGCATATGGTATTGAAGTGGTTGTATAGGATGAGTAATTTTGGTAATGGTAAAAGGGTTTCTGAAGGATGAAAGTAATGGCAATGTAAAAATGAAGTCACTGTCACATGTGAGTGTATTGTATATACAAAAAAACAAAAAACAAACACAAACAGAACGGTAAATAAGAAGCAGACAACTTAACTGGACAATAATGAAAGCTTGAAAAGAACAAAGAATGGAAGTAAAAGCACAAGAAAGCAGTCTTCAAAGGGGCAAAACAGAAATACAGACAGAGGGAAACCTTATATCACTACTTCTTTTTAAATAAGAAAAAGTAGTAATAGGAACAATACATGGAGAATAAAAAGACTACGACAGAACAATGCACCTTTGTTTTTAAAAACCCTGCAAATTTTTATTGTACAAGTTGTGCTATAAAATGTGTCATATCAGAAACTCCATGGTTTCAGTTCTGTGGGGAAAAATCATTAAGTGACTGATCAGCAAATTAAAAAAAAAAAATCAAGCAAAAACAACAAACTTTCCCAAGAATGAGGCGCTCACCTAAAAAGGCCTTTCTGCTCGCCTTTCCCTTGAGTGATGATAAATTGAACTAGAAAGCAAAAATTTCAGAAGAAATTTTAAGTGTGCCTATACCGCTGCAAATCAGTGTCGTTTGCCATTCATATGGCTACAGAGAGCAAAACTCAGCAGAGCAGCCATTCTCCACCATGAACTATGATAAAAACAAACACCGCTCACGCCTCACAGATGACAGCTTACAGTTTTGTGTAAAGATGAGGTGACTTTGTACAGCCCCGATTTGCAGACGCTGTGCACAGAGGTTCATGAGCAGAAGTCCCATTGTACCACGGCAGACCCGACAATGTTTGCATGAACACGCTTTGTAGCATTACTTTATTGACCACTTTTCACACATGGTTGCTGTACCCACACAGCCGGCTGTAGCTTTTCATCTCACAGCCCGACACACACCAAAAAAGACACCAGAGAGAGCACAGACTTTACGCCTGAGAGGCGTGATTGCAGATGCTGCTCAGGTGGGTCCACCTCCCCTGCAGTGGCACTGCAGACCACGCCCCGCACACACATCAAACACATAAAATAAATATTTGTGCACTTTTGCATTCACTTTTTGTTATTTTTACACAGTGTTCTGAATGATTAACAATGGTCTACAGCCAATCTTGTGTATTATCATACAAACTTTGGTTGTAAGATTCAGATAACTATTTAATAAAAGCTAAATATTTTATATGAGAGTAAGAAAGAAAAGTATTTCTTTGTGCCCCCCTTTCCCTGTTAATGCCCTACCTGGCCCCCTGGCAAAAGCTTTGCTAGATCCGCCCCTGCACAGTTACCAGCTGTCAGCTACACAGAAAAGGATATTGTGTTATTCGTCTCTCAGAAACAGTTCATAACTTCCCTTCAACTCATTCATGTCACCTAAAAGGTAAACCTGTTTCTCCATCACCAGTTCAGCTCTGATGATTCAGTAAGGACGTCTCCTGGTTTGGACCAGCCCTTTTTTTCAGCTGTGGCTCCAGCAAACATCAGCTGATACTAGAAATTAAAATCAAAGGAATTCTAACAACAGCTGATCAACCTTAAATGTGCTGCTGTTGTTTAGCGCGATAAACAAACAAGAGAGAAAAGCCGATCATTGATCAGTTTCATGACTGAAGTTTCAACAAGCGAGAGAATGACAGGAGAGGCTGTCATAAAGTTCAACATCAGTAACTTAGCGCGCACAGAGCTGTATAGAAACTCCGTTGTGCTACAAATAAACTACACCTAAACTCGGTTTATATCTGACCCAAATAGAGTGCAGTTCATAACTTCTTACCTGAAATTCAGTTCACCTCACGCTCCTGCCTTCGGTTTCCCTTATCCACGATTGAGCTCCGCGTTAGCCACCACCGGTCGATCGGCGGCCGCCTCGCCGCCTCCTATGTCTCTTTCCCCGCATGTCCTTTCTGTCAGGGCTAGCTGCCCATTGTTGGAGCTACGCGTTAGCCACCACCAAACAACTCAGTTATTTTTCCCACATCGACCAGCATCTGGACAACCACCTTTCACTGTTTATACCGTTACTAAAATTAATAAATGAATTATCGGCCCATATAAACGAAAAATAAGTCCAGCTGAAAAACAGTCTCTTGGCGATCAATCGGGTGGTGAAACGAGTGTCAGCCGCCTCACTAAATTTCAGGCGGAAAAAGGAAAATAATAATAATAAGAATAATAAATCCGACGAATAGTAATAAGTGTGCCTCTTGGCATAGGCACACTTAAAAAGGCAAAGCAAGAACTGAAGTCACTTGAAGTGAAATCAGGTTTCATATTGACATGTGTTGTTTCTTTGCATGTTGTGTTCAAAAGGGACAGATTTTAAGTATTGGGAGCTTTCTGGTTTTCATTTACTGTAAGTTTGAGCAGGCTTTATGGAGGAAAGCAGTCTTTTTTATTCACTTTTTTTCATTTTCATCATGGAGCAGGAAGTCTTGGACTGGATAACCGCTATCCTAACTTACACCCTTGAAATATTGGACATCATCCCCAGAGGCTAAGCCATGTAATGATAGTCGATGGGTTCCCAGACTGTGTGCTAGCTGATTAGCCCTTGGTTCATTAGATGGGAAGTTCTTAGCTGCTTTTACATGATCTGTCCTTGGGAATCGGCAGATATATTTCTCCTGGCATAAAGAGGAGACCCTTTTTAGTCATTGCATAAAGTCCAGTCTTTTCTTTCCTCTCTCTGTCAAACACACACATACACACACTTATTCTCCCTCTCATATCAACATTTTGTTTCTGAGCTGAGTAATAAGGCCAGCCTGATCTTCTGTCAGCTCTCATTCCTTTACCAATTAAACAACCACTGAACGCCTTTCTGCACTTTGTCTTCTAATCATTTCCAAATTTCTCCAGCTGCTCAGGTCCCACTTCTAAAAACAGTTACCTCCCTAAACCACAGTGTTGTCCATCCTTTTGTTTTCCCCCAGTCTGTCACTGACTGTAAGAAATACTGTGGTTTTGGCTGGTGATCAGAGCCCATCGTAACCTATCATCATTGCTTTTTCAGATCAAGAAACCACAAAAATATTATCGCTGCTGTCCCACTTCCTTAGCGCCTCACTGAGCTATAAACCAAAACATATTTTTTTCCAGCTTCGTGTTTCACAAAATAACACTACTTCATTAGAAACCTCTAAAATTCTTGGACAGGCCATCCATGAATCAATGAATCAACCTCTGAGCGCTGATTTGGCTTTGTCTGCAGCTGCTGGACGAAAAACCCTCAATATATAAAGTTCTTGGAAAAGAAGTGAAATCATGAACCTGTCAAGCAGCCGCTTTCCCTTCGGGCCTTGACTTGTAACTAATGTTGTCAGTGCGGGTAGATATTTTTATCTGTTAAAAGCTGGAAGGAAGGAAATTTTGGAAAACAAATCTTGGTTTGATTGCTAAATTAGAGCACCTTTAACACTGACCTTTTAGCTCTCAAAGAAATGGGACTTTGGATGAACAAATCAGATCTACATCAAGATGTGAAGCAGGGTCATCAGAATACAAGAACTGAAACATTCCTCTGGCATGCATGTAAAATGATTGCGATTCAGTGCTTTCATTTAAGGTTTCATTGACCTTATTTTCAGTGCCATAATCAAATTTCCCAGACTTTCCAGAGGCGGAAAGAAACATTAACATGCTGCACTTGTTTGGACAAAAAAGACTTGTTTCCAAAAATAGCTACATGGATGTCTTGGCTTCTTGTAGGGGAGATCTTGTCTGAATATTATGAAAACAAGACCAATGTAGAACTGGGTCTTCCAAAATATTGTGAACAGGAGGGAACGCCAAGAAACCTCTAGATTTATAACTTGATAATTATTTAAAGGAATTAAAAAGCCTATTTTTATACTGAAGACTCTTGTAGCCAACACAAAGGGGCTGTTTTTGCTTCTCCAAGAAGTCAAGATTTGTAGTTTCACCCAGTTTTTCTTAAAGGTTATCAGGATGAAAGCAGTAGTTGACATAACAGACTTACTCAAATATTGAGCTGGTAGAGCTGAATAGGCAACAGTAAGAGTGTCTGTAAGTGTTACTATTCAACCTAAGGGGAAATTAAGGACAACACCAAAGTGCATTGTACTACATCCTATTTCTGTTCCAGCGTTTGACTTAAATTCACCTCAGGGTGGTGATAGCAGAGGGAGTTTATCTGTGTGGCAATCTTGGACACCCATTTGCCTCGAGGAACCTTTTGGTACTTCCAGTTTCACCAGAAAATATCTGGACTAAAACTTCCTGTTTTGTGCTGTTGTCACTGTTTATGAAAGTTGATGCATTTCTCCATAGGGACTGTTACCTGCATGCAACCAATGCGTAACTGGTCACTACTAACAGATATGTACTGGGACCACAGACAGAATGCAAATAAAACCAGAAATCTACCATTGGCATAGAGATTAATCATAAGAAGATTGCCTATATCTTTAACAGTCTAGTCCTCACTTATAAGCTTAACTTCCAACCCTCATCTTCTCACGTAAAGGAAGGTTTTTAGTTGTCAGCAATAGCTGGAGTAACTTCACCATCTTGCTTTGGATTCCAGGAAGCAGCATAATAGTAGCAAAGAATCCCATCAGTTCACATGTCGAACAGGTTTTGGGAGTTGGCAAATTCTCGAGTTGGCAGCTTTAATCTTCTCATGAGGTGTTCAAGATGTTTCTCAACAGACTGCACAAATACACAATGATTGGCTTTAACTGAATGGAGGAATTGGAGCGCACTGACAAATAGCAGCCGTGGAATAGGTTTTAAGTAGTGCCATGCTGGTGAAGCTTTGAATTGCAAGTCATGCAAAAGATCTCAAGTGGTCTGGTTTTATCTAATAATGCCAGGCTGATTCAGTTCACGGCTAAAATGAACAACACATTGAAAAGAAATTCTGAAGAGAACGTGTCGGAGCTGTGCTCTTGGAAGCAAACTGCAAATTTACTGCACTTTTAGTGAAATCATGAAAGCTCTTGAGAAAGAAATCTGAGTATATTTCAAGGATCTGCAGCCTGAGGTCAGTCATGGTTGTAGTGACAGCTCCTGATGGCCTTTGACCTAGCAAGCAGGGAAATAAAGCAGACAAGATTTACTCAGTTATCCAGTGCTATAATGTTACATCTAGCAAATGTTTAAACTGTTCTCTGCAGGGGAGAATTTACTTTGGGAATTCTTCTGTCAAGGTTTAAATAACTGCAAATATTCTTATTCTCAGAGGTTGCTTTACAAACAAATTTAGGTAAGTTGCCAAGTTGTGTTTTCACAACCACTTGTGAAAGAGTCTTTTATAGTTCTTTAATATGCTGCTAAGTGTAAGATGTTACTGGAAAGAAATGTTTTAGGTGTGCCAATTTGCTTTCTGTCCTCAAAAGTGTCCACAGTGTGGTATCGCAAACACATTTATGTCTCCACAACATTATAAGGACACACAAACAAACTGCACCATCCAAGTAGTAGAGTTTTGTATATGACAGTGTAGCCAGAGCGGTCTGTGAGGTCAACTGTGTGTTTATTGTGGCGGCTGGTAACACTAACAGCTACTCATGTCTGAACAGTAGCTTCGTAGGCAGGCACTCATCTATGCATGAAAACAAAAACACAGAAATGGTGGCAATGCATTTTTACCACCAGGAATTCAGTTGAGATGTTTTCAAAGTCATTAAAAGAAGGGACACAAAAACTTGCTTACTGATGAGGAAGTATTCATTAAGTGCTAAGTAACTAAAGAACAACTGCTAACACAAATACAAACTAAAAACATAGCAAGAAGGGCTTCTTGGGGTTATTGTATATTACAAGAATAGTTACCTTTTTAGTGAAACTAAAGGTTTAGATTAGGACCAATCAGCAACACGTAAGTAAGAAAGTGTAGATGAATTTACTAAAGTTTGTAATACAATTTGTTCTATAAGAGAGGTCACATTACTTCCGTGTTAGTAGCCCTACTTTATCTCCGTGGACAACAGAGTCCAGTATAAAGTGATACTGTTTGCATTTAAAGCCTTAAATGATTTTACTCCTGCTTATGTGATAAATATTAGATACGTACACTTCCTTAATCACTGATTAATTGTTTTTCTGTAAATAATACCGAAAGACTTGCTGTTGCTAATTTGTTCCTCATTTGTTCTTCAAGGGCTAATAATGTTTTTCGGAGGGTTGGTAAAAGTTGTCTAATCCTAAATAATTTTAATTAAAATAGTCATGGAAACAAATGTAGTGCCACTTTTTCTTTCTACTATTATTTACTTAATTTTGAGAATTAGGGCTATATGAAAATAAAATGCACTTCTAACACCAAACCTAAGATAACTCAGACTTTCCATGCTTTTTCCTTCTTGTGGAGCCGCCTGGACATCAGTAGAGAAAACACATCAACTACAATTTGTGCCATTATAGTAACACTTGCATAGACTCCTCTTGAATCTTACTTGCTCAGCACCTCTACACAAAAACACATTTAACTTAACACCCTTGCCCACACATGGTGGACTTGCCCACCCAGAAGCATCTACAGGACCCCACAGCAGCATTCTGACCCACTCTGGCTCCCATAGCGACATTTTCCCCACACTTGCTGTGTATTATTTGGTCTAACAGCTGCTTTTAACTGGTCGTATTGCGCAGTTTTACCATTCTGTTCACTTTGATTTTTCCCAAGTATGATTCATGATGGGACAGTACAGTAGTATAACATCTAATCTGTAATTTGGGTTTTACTGCATACGACAGAAATGTTAAGTGGTTCTTTGGAAGAACTACAGCTAAACAGTTTAGGGTTACTTCAGGTAAAAGTATACATGTGGGCTGCTAATGATATCCAGCTGTTTGTCTGATTGAAACTGGTTGTCCCCACAACCAGTACAGACATGTCAGCTGGTATGTTCAAATATCTACACAGACTGTGTGAAGGTGATCATGAGTCTAAACAGATCAATACACATGAACTGTTTAGAAAACAGAATGAAAATCATCTTTATAGTACATCTTCGAACACAAAGCTCATTACGTTAAAAGACAACAAAAACCAACCAACAAACAAAAAAATCTTCAAACCTTCGAACCAACAGTTTAATGTTGCTTTTGAAACACTAGATTATAGTCATCAGTAAAGTTGTTCCACAGGAAAAATAAAATAATCCACTCGATGACCTGAGAGCCCGGATTGGATTTTAAATTGTGAGTTAGATGGACATATGCCAAGGGGCCGGAGCATTAACTGCTTTATGCACTATTAAAGGGATTTTAAAAGTATTTGTATTTCTGTAATTTACTGACAGGACTTAAATTGTGAAGTATCAGGTTTAAATTAGGTTTAAATAGCACAGGTGCTAACTTGTCTTGTATACACCGTTTTCTAGCGTGTGCTGAAATGCAGCAAATCCTTTACGAGAATTTCCATGCTGATCAGAATAAACATAGTTTTGCTTTCGCTGAGACTCGACTCTCTTATTCTGGAGTTTTCATATCAGGCATAATTAACACATTTACTGTAAGTGTTTCTGTTGTCATTTGTGCACAGATGCCTGAACCAGAAAGTCCTGATCTCTTCTCTTCCTCGGCTTCGCTTTTGTCATAATGTCTTTTTCCCTTTCTTTCTTCTCGGAAAGATGATGAGGAAACAGAAACTTAACCCTTGTAACCAAATCAAGCAGCAAAACCAACTTAGATAACGCAGCTCGCATAACCATAGCCTTGCATTACAATAGGCCCTGTGTCCTTATCACAACTAATCTTAACAGCTCTTTCTTTCTTTTTTTAGTTAAACAGCAATATTCTCAATTGTTTTACTAACAAGGAAGTTAAAAAAGAAAAAGGGGACACAGCCAGAAGAACAGCATGCAGGTCCGCCCTGCTTTTGTATGTCTTTAAACTTTATTTAAACTGGAGGTACTCCAAAACAGCAAAGCTGACAAAGAGAGGTCATAGTTCCACACGCTAAAGCTGGGAGTGGCGTTCTGCGTTCTCGATGGGGGTTGCGTACACTGTCACGCATATCGGCAGGGAAAGGCGTGCATACGCCCGAATGCACAGAGATGCATGCATACATTTGTATTGTAGCCAGCAGGTAAACTAATGATCAATAAATATGTCAAAGGCCTCAAAAAACATACTTCCTAGATAAGCAGAACAGATAAGTCATCCAAACACACATACGGGAAACCAATAAGAGCAGAAGGAAGTAACTGCCTGCTACTGATGTGATTAATGCCTGCAAGCAGAAGCAGCCTGTCTTCTGGATAGAATTAAGAAAAAAGCAGCTATAGCCTTATTGACATCTTCCAAGCATGTATAAAATCCAGACTCTTTGTGATTTAAAGCTCAAAGAGAAACCTTTGACTTAACAGTGGGAGACGGGCTTGTTCAATTGTGTATTTATGGGCTTTTATTGGTGTAATTCATCTCTTGAATCAGATCAAATCAGATTAGGTGAAGTTTCTCTGAACATGTGTGCTGTCTTTTGTTAAAATCATGTTCGCACATGGTTACCTTCAATTTGTCTTGATTTGGAGAAAATGATCTAGTTCCTGAGTGGATCTGGCTGCGGCTGAGTATCTTTTCTCACCAGGAAACGCTGCAATAAAACACTCATTGTTTGAATGTAGCGAGATATCCATCCGTGCTATACCTGCTTTTATTCTGGAGAAACTGTGGGCAGCTGGAGTCTGTCTTGGGCGTCAGCGGGGTACGTATAGACAGAGAGAAAACCACATGTTTCTCATGGTCAAATTCAAAGGGAACCTGGAGAAACTGCATGGCTACAGGGTGCACTGGCAAAACACAGCCATCCGTGAACCCAGAATAGTCTTGCTGTGAGGCAATGACTGTGCTGTGCATTGCAAAGCACTGCAGCACCTGTAGTAACATCTTCTGAAGCAATTATACACATGCAATGTAGCCCTGAAATGTTCTTGACATTACTTGATGTATGTGAGAACTCCAGTTTAACTGGACATAACACAGTCTTTAACCAATCAGCTTCTTAGTACAAAATCTGTGTGAAGTCCCACGTAAGAAAAGAAAAGGTCACTGTGTGAATTCAGTGACAGAGCAGACAAACAAGTGTTTCCAGTAGTGAGGACACATCTGGAGCAGATTTTGGACACTGATGTAACCTGAGTGACATTGTCCGAAGTTCCTTTCTGAAAAGGTAGCACTGTGCCTGAATATTTGACGATTCAACGATTTGTTTTTTGGCATTTTTACCCAATACCCAACAGCGATCATGATATTTCAGTTCACATAGTAACTCTGCCACAAGATTCAATAACTTTTCATAGCTTTTTGTGACATTTTTTTAGACAAAAGACAAATCAATCGGTGCTTCTTAATCATTTTTATATCCAGTGTCTGCATCTAAAACCATCCAGGACTGTTAAACTCATGTCACATGCATCTGTGTACTCTTAACTTGTCTTTGAAGGCTCACTGTTATTCTCACAGAGCCTGACTTGTTCTTTGATTGTGATTAAAAATCAAGATTTTTCAGGACCTCCCTGATTAATTTATAAAATTGCCCTTTTGGCTGCAATCAGTGGAGCTTTTTGTGTAGGAGCTAGCGGCTAAATACACACTCATTAAAGGCAAATGAGCAGAAATCGAACTTCAGAAAGATCAGAGTCAGAGAGATGTCATGGTGAAGCAAAGGTTGTTCTAAATTGGGGAAGATTATGGCAACAGTGTGATTGAAATTTAATGCAGAAGAAATTTAGGCAAAGCCGTGTGATCCGTTAAACCGATAATACATAGTATTTGCGGCTCATAATGAAAGCGCTTTCAGTGCTGTGCTAGGGCGACGGGGTCAGCTAAATGGCACCGAAAATGCGGTGTGAAATGGCAATATTTCCTTATCACAGGGCATGAGTGGCGATCTTGTTATTTGAACTCTTCTTCTGTTTATTCATGTCATCAAAAAAATTATTTTGAAAAATATGGTCTCGACCTTGACAGAGCCAGCTCATCTTTACATTTTAAGGCACCTGCTGCTGCTGTCTGGGGGAAATTTGCAAAGACCAAACACTGACTCCCAAATAATGACTGGCATGTCACTGCAAAACAAGCGAGTCACCGAGATGGGGAAGAGGATGTAGAGTTTACAAGTCGAGGATTGGTTTTCGTGGTTTTTAATCACTTCTATGCCAGAACTGGGACTTTCTCATGTTTTCTGATAAACAGTGAATCAAGTTCTTTTGGTCACAGTGGGACCTGAAGGACGAAAGAAGATAGCTGCCTTCCCTGAAGTTAGTTCAGCCTGAGGTTTTTCTTTTTCCTGTTTACTCCATCGATCGTTGCCAAACCGTTACTCATAGTGGATTGCTGTGTCGTTGGGTTTCTTTCTATAATGTTTTAGAGTCTTTAAGATGTTGTTGTAATTTGGATTGGTTGGAAATAAATTTTATGCCACCAATATTCAGAATTTTAAATGATGATTGCAAATGTAGTTGCATGTTGATGCACACTTTTTTCAGTTTATCTTCTTTAAAAATGTCGGCATTTCTCCAAGACTTTCCCGGGTTGGTTACTCTCCTGAAGCAAACTGATGTTGGCATGTGAGGCCCGGCTGGGACTCATGTGGTCGCATGAACCCATGTTAAAAATGGTGGTTTCTGCTCCCCGGTGCTCTAATGATTGTGTCTTTGGCTCGAGTTTTCAAAATACTCCCCTGGAAGCTGTTTTGTATTTTGTGCTGCAATCTGGCAGGCCTCATGTGGGGGAGTGTCAGCCTTTTCTCTCCAGACAAAAACTTGGCCCGCACATTGGAGTGAGGTGGAAACTCACAGTTTACTTCACTATTTACAATGAAAGCAGCCTATATTTTTATTTTCCCTTGTAAATACCATTTGTGCCTTATTGGCAATCAAGAGCTCCTTAGCAAAAAGATCCTGGTGTTTAATGTGATGGATTGCTGAAAAAATGGCCGGTCATTAAACGTGTAACGGACAATGCTGTCGAATAAATCAGTGTCAGCACCACCCTGGCTGCCTGCCAGATACAGCAGATAGTGAAGCTTGCACACAGTGTGCTAATAAACCTGCAGACATGCATGCCTTTAGACTGAAAACCGTCTCAAACGTATCTGTTAAATATGAAACTGCTCATTCCCACCCATGCACAAATAACCAGAAGCTTGTACACCGATGCAAACACATGACTACATTCACTGCAGCTTTTAACGATTGCTCTGGGCCTTTTACTTAACAAAGGAAAGTAAGTAGTGGATGAAGAGTCAGACTCTCTTGCCAAAGGCTCATCTTTACAGTGAGCTGGGTGTTGCTTAAGTGCCAAAGTAATAAATCACCACAACGCCTACAATACTCCAGTGTTTATGACTGTATAGACTTTCTCTAAATTAGTTAAACGTGTACTTTACTGAAGGTGTCAGAACCTCCAGAAACATACGTGCTAATCACAGCTCTGAAGTATGAAAAGCTGCTAAAGCTAAAACATGTTGCCTGTTTTTTGCAGCATTTACAGATGTCCCTTAGTTTCTCATGTTTTGGATTTTCGTGTGCGTGACTGACCTGCTGTTTCATTTAACTTTATTCAGTGTGGTATGGTGTTCTTGTTTAGCTGTTTGTATTCAAGGAGGCGGCTTATTTCATTTTCCTTTGCATAAACCAAACAGTGGAAAGTGATATATCTATTACTTCCAGTTTACCAAACAGCTGTGGTTGCAGTTGCTAGAAACAGTTTGGATGAGGTAGAAACAGATTTCACAGCTGTGATAAGCTCCGACCATTTCTTTCTTGATGTTCATCCTAGCTGTGGAAACGGCTTTTTGTATAGTTAGCTATTCAGCAAGACGAAATCATAGTGTATCTTAATACTGCCAAAACAGGATACAGGCTACACTGTGAAGTGACATAAAAGAGATTTGGAAGTATCAAGAATGAAACACCCACATATAGTATATAATTACTAAAAATCCCAGAAAACACATGTCCCCTCTGTCTATTTGTGGAAAATAAAAATGGAAAACTATATACGTAGTATGTGAGTTGGATAGCATATATGTCTAGTCCAGGAAATGATTAGAGTGAATTAGCTTTTATTGATGATTTTCTCTTGACTGTACTTCCATAATACTGTCACATTTTTAAAGTTGATAAATTTACTGTTCAAACATTTTGAATGTGCGTCAGTTAAATAATAACCGAATGCACAGTTTCACTCAAAACTTTCCCTCTGGCATCTTATATGATTAAAAAAAAGAATATTTTCTTTTATCTAATGTGAAATGATTGTTTAGACATTTTTGTGAGTGGCAATAAAATGATTGATGGAAGCATTGTCAATTAGAGCCCCACCGATATATCAGCTGAAACTAGCTATTCGCCAATATATCAGTCTTGGCATTTATAATGGCCATGACATGTAAGACTAAACCAAGTTTATTTTTTAAAAGCATGGTCGTATTACATGTTGTAACACGTGTTGCCAACAGTGGACAAACTGTGTAACATCAGCACCCATAAAATGGCTAAAGGGCATTTTCCATATTTTCTTTACTTTTTAATATTTATATGTATCTATACATCAGCAGATTGCTAATACTGGATGAGCAGGACGGGCTCTGCCTCTATACCTCACCTGTTTAGGCAAGCAACCATACCCCGAAGGTTACTGTAGGAGCCTTGGTTCACTTCTGCTTCAGAGCATTTCCTTCAGAGGCATTCATGAATGGTTTTCAAATTTCACATACAGTTTAATGAACCAGTGAAAGGCATTTTTTTTCCAAGTTACTATCTTCTTGTGTACTGTTGCTACTGATTCTCCTTCTGCCTAAAGACACGGATCGATTTGATGGTAATTTGTAGTGATACCGTGTAGATTGCTACCTAAAAACTAGACTCTTCCCTCCCACAGCCACGGGCTGGGGTGTAGCTAAACATGATGAAGCTCGTTCCACCGTGTTGCACACTCAGTATGTTTTATTTGACTCCCGCACTCGTGTGTCTCCCTGCCGCTGTTTTTGGATGAAGTGATTTATGCGCAGTGCCACTGTGAGTGAGGGCTCAGTGGTTATTTCACCCTGCTCTCTGTCTTCCTCTACGTTAGCCGTTCATCTTGCAATGCACACACACAGACACACACACTCTTGGATCGAGACCTCTGGCCTGCTGGATTTGAGTTACGTGGTTGCCTTCTCCTCTTCCTAATCCCCTAAAATGAGAGTTGTGGACTGCCAAAGAACTCCCAGACACACACATACACAGTGAAACACAAAATTGTAGCTTGGTTTCCAAGTGGCCCTCTGAGATATTCTTTTCAGGCTTTGGTGTCCCACCGAGGGCCAAGCATACACACAAACGGGCATGCACATAGACACACATTCACTCAACTGCACATACACACACACAGAGATGTACATGCACACACACAAAAAGTCTCACACAGGGGAGGAAACAGTGAAGCATTGTTTGCTACTTCCTGAGAGAGCCGGCATCAGGATCACAGGAGCTCTGTCAGCCTCTCTCTGAAGCTCAAACATCTAATTGAGTATGGACAGCCATGAGAGACCACATGTCTTTTGGCTAAGCACGCTTAAAAAGCGCATAGATCACTCATAAATGCATGTGTTTGTGTGTGTGATTTTCCACTCGTTGCAGCGAGGATCAGTTCCAAGGGCAGACCAGTGGGGAGTGTATCCCAGTTTAGCTCTTGTGTCTGGAGAACAGTAGTTCGCCATAAATTATTCAAGTTCAGGTTCAGCAGTAAAATAACTTTTTGACAGGCTAAGAAATGTTTTCTTTTTTCCTGTCTGTTTGTTTTTAAGCAGTCTGCTGCTGTACCACAAAACTGGCAAGAAATAAATATGATTTGGATGTTGGTGTGCAGAGATGTTAGTCAAGCTACAGAGTTGTTACATAACTTTATTACATTTTAAAGGGAAATGTGTAGTTGCACCATGTCAATACAGTTGTCAGTACAGTATACATTTCTACTGAGTTACCAATCTTAGATATGAGATGCGAACAATGATTACTATGCCATCTAATTTTAATTTTGGATTGTGCACTCATCCCAGGGCATCTACTGAGGTTTAAAATAAACTCCAATATATTCTCTATACCAGCGGTCCCCAACCTTTTTTGCGCCACGGACCGGTTTATGCTTGACAATATTTTCATGGACCGGCCTTTA
This sequence comes from Neolamprologus multifasciatus, assembly GCF_963576455.1. NCBI lineage: Eukaryota > Metazoa > Chordata > Actinopteri > Cichliformes > Cichlidae > Neolamprologus > Neolamprologus multifasciatus. Next base: position 29,786,526 of record NC_140441.1, read on the forward strand.
AGCTGTCGCGGATAAATACAACAAAATAAAACTAGTACCGGTACCGAAAAAAAGAAAATTTATTCATAACACATGTGAAAAGACTGAGTGAAAAGGTTGGGGACTGCTGCTCTATACTACAACCACAGGCCTGAGGGACAGAATGGAGGGTTTTACATGCAATGTCAAAGGGTCCTGAAGTGGTGTCTATGTACGACAAGTCATGCATTTCAAAAATTTGTCAACAGGACCAGAACGAGCATTATCTAACCTGCGGTGTGGTGGTGCAATATTTAGCAGAGCAAAAAGTCCGTGTTTCTGTGTCTTTGTGTTTGACTCACAAGGACAATTAATCTTCGCTTGACTTGTAATTCTAAACTGATCATACATACTGTAGAACTGTCCCAAAGTCTTGAGCCACCCCTCACTTCTTTATATTTTGGTTGGAAAATGGGAAATACATGCAGTGATTTATTACTTGGAAATACAGTATATAGGACACAAACAGAGCTTGTATAATTCCAACAACCTTCAAAGTCAGTATTTGGTATGACTACCTTTATTATTTAACACAGCCTGAACTCTCTTAGTCAACATATCTTGTAATTTCTTTAAGTGGTCTTCAGGAATAGTTCTCCAGGCTTCCTAAAAGAGATTCAGAGTTCTTCTTTGGATGTTGTCTGCCTTTAGATGATCCCACACTGGTTTAATAATGTTGAGGTCTGGGCTCTGGGGAGGCTAATTCATGGCTGATAGTGTTTCATTGTGTGTTTTTCTATCCACGTCAGTTTGTGTCGGAGTGTGTTTGGGATCGCTGTCATGCTGAAAAATGAGGCTGCTGCCAATCCAAAGCTTCCAGATGGTATTGCAAGTTGGATTCAAATCTGATGGTACTTTTTGGCATTCACAATTCCATAAATTTAGACAAGATCTCTAACACCACATGTAGCCTCAAACCATGACATGGCCACCACCATGTTTTACAGATGGCTGTATACACTCATGGTTGTACCTAAATTAAAATGCCTGAAAATGGTCGATTCAAAACCTGTGGATGACCAAAGCTGGAGAATTATTGCTCTCTTTAAAACTGTGGAAGCGACATATGAAGAAATGATGGGTGGCTCAGAAGTTTTGCAGAGTACTGAAAATTCCAGTATATTCAACTTAATTGATGGTAGATTATTTTTTGCCCAATGTCCTCGACTAAACTAACTAACAATTCAAAAAAATCACCAGCCTTGCCATTTTATCACAAAAACAAGCAGCAGGAAAATGTTTTTTTAATTGCTCCATTAAAATCTTAAAAGTCAGTTTTGATATGGTTTTGATGTACTAAGTGTGTGACACTGAAAACCACAGTTCATGTTGTGTCTGATAACAACAGTTAAAGCTGGTTTGTTTTAGTCGTCAGAGTAATTGTTTTCTAACTTTAGCTGCCAAACTGTAATCACAATAGAAGCACAGGGTCCAAAGCACTGCAAGTACGTTTTGGGAAGACAATAATAATGAACCCATTTTTCTGTTTTTCTACAAACTTCTGCCAAAGAGTTTAGCCAGATGTTTCATCTCTTAGTCCTCTTAGCAAGGCTGCCTGAGGGTGCATTACATCACCATGTAACCTGGATTAAGAAAATATATTTTTTATGATCCAAATATATTACAATTAATCTTCATCGCAGTTTTCAAATGTTTCGCGGAGAAAAAAAATGGATATGTCGCGATGCAACAACTGTCAGGGGTCTTTCCAAGGAAAACAACATCTACGGACTCTCATATCTATTTTTATTTTCTTTTGACATGCTAGCCAACATTATACAGTTATATTTGACCAAGTTTAACAACACAGTTGAGAGTTACAAAAAATTTTTGCATGCTGCAAATGTTTTTAGCTTTTGTTGGTTTGGATTGGGCTGCGGAGGGGGCCCGATGGACTCATTGCTTAGGAGCCAAGGGAAGGATAAATGATTGATGTCAATACACTGAGAAAATACTTTGCTCAGGGGATAAGTGCAGCAAGACCAGAATTTAAGACTGTTTGTGTAAAATATATCATATTGCTTCAGAGAAAATTAAAGTGTCCTTTCATAAAATAATAACAGCAAAACTGCAAAGCAGATTACATGCTATTAATAAGATTAGAAACCCTCTTTAGACCATTGTTTAAGAATTAAAAGTAATTAAGTCTTTGTCAGAAGACATTTCTGCAAATTGTAAAGAAGTAATTCAAGTGCTGTGGATGACCTCTCACCAGCTTATTGATTTCTTCTTGTCGAATCACGGGGGTGTAACTTATTCCTGAAATGATAGCTAATAAAGGCAGTTTTGCAATTTAGGGGTTTTGCCAAAGAGGATTCAGGAACTGGCTGACAAACTGCTGTCAGTGGAGAAGTCAGGATGGATGAGGGGAGGGACCTCTTCATAATGCTCATGCTTAAAAAGCTGTGGAGCTGTTCCAGATGGATGTTCTCAGGGCATGGTAATGATGTAGGGGCTGATTCCTCCATCTCTAGAGGCCTGCATGTCCACATAGGCCTACAGGAAAAACAACACACTCACATTTTCTTTGCTTTTCCAACAGCTTTACTAAATCAAAAGCATTTTGAGTTCTGGAAATGACTGATGCAATTGCTTAAATGAAGAGTTCATTTCAATATTATGGCCTCAAAATGAGTAAATGAAAGACAAACTGCCAACCAACAGATCGGAAGAATTTGGTTTACACGGACAGATCAGACAATTAGATTAGAAATTTATGGAAAGATACTCCAGGGGAACCAAACATGGAAAGTAAGTAAGGTTGTGCTTGGCTCTGTGGTGGTGCTGGCTCCCAGCTGAAGCCAGACACCAGCCAGCTTTTGCATTGTAACCATCAGAGCTACAGCATGAAGACTCTAAATAAATGTGACAAAATTTGTTCCTCCAACCCATCTCTCGGTTGGGACTGGAAGTCATTGGGTTGTTTGTTCAAACAATGATCTTTTAGTCAAATTGCACAGCATTGGGCAAAAATCAGCAATGTTGGTTTGCTAGCTGGTCAATCCACTATTGGTCAGGTTGGTCTTCACTAATGTGTCTGAACAATTTTGTAGAGACAGCCAACATTAGCCAATGTTTCAAAGGTTTTATTCCACACAGCTGCCTTTAACGTTTGTCCTGAACGTGTAGGTATCAGTCAGGTCGGACAGGTTGTTTTTTCCTGTACACTGGGGAAATTAAAGTACCCTAAACAAAGTATCATAGCTTGCATTCCCATGACTTCTGTAAGGTCCCTTAGATCTGAGTGGCTAAAATTTTGTTAACAATTTTCTTTTTTTTCTGACTGCAGAGATTTGTCTGTGGAGAGGTATTTATTATTTATACATAACAGAATTCCAGCTGAGGTAGCCAAACCTTCAGTGGATGGTTCATGTTGTCCTGCAATTTCATTGTATGTGTACAACCGAAAACCATCCATCAATCCATCTTCTTCCAGTTTTCCAATTCAGGGTCAATTACCCAGTGCCAACTGACACAGAATCAGAAGAAAATGATCACAAATTAAGAAAAGCATATGCAATCATAATTGGAGGTACATAAATATATTCACAGTGGTAAATTGATGGTAAGTTGTAAGTGCAATTTAAATACCTTTAGGTTATTTCACATTCAGTTAGTTTACTGCAAATTACAATTTGTGTCTTTTTAAGTATTGAAAGGTTTAGTCCTAATTAGTGATGGTGTCATCATTTCTCCAGTGAGAGGACGTAGGATTTTTTTTTTCACACTTAACTTACTATTAGTTTAAATTCAGAAACAAGTGCATTAACTTTGTGATAATGTTTCTCTGGAAGCTCAGTTTGGCCTCTGGCCTCTTTTCCATCCACTAATGGAGCAGAAAGATTACTTCTAATCCTGTTTTTAGCTCTGTGCAGTGATGTGCATGGGCTTTATCTCTTCACTAACATGGACAAGACTGTTTCCCATAATAGATCAAACACTCCCTACCGGCCCTGTCAAAACTTAATGGACACACATGCTTGCGTGCAAACACACTTGCAAAGCATGGTCTGTAAAATCTTTTATTTTTATATACAAAGGAACTCCTTAATAGCAATTAAATCCTTCAACCAGATCCACCAAAGCAGGGAGTGTGTTTTGGCAAAGGCGCCAGAAAGAAACGCAACTCACTTTCATTCTGTTTCTTGTGCCGAGTGAGCTCAGATCCACTCATGCATGTGTGAAACTCCCTATCACTTCTGCTGTCATCACTCCTCGCAATGCACGGGGTGTCTCTGCCCATACATACACTGTCAGCAGTTTTTGTTGGGATGTATCCTGCTTGTATTCGGATGATCTAAAATGCCCTGCTGTGCTTCCTTTTCTCTCATCGCAATGGTGAAAAACAATAAAGAGTAGAGTGAGTTTAAGTCACTTCTCAAAGAAAGACGTTTTTGAGCCAAGTCTTCAAGAGTGACGGCAACAGTCACAAATGACCCTTAAAGTTTCACAAAACGCTTAAAATGAGCGTGTACTCTAATCAACTCAGCAGTATGTAATTTTGTGCGCGATTAAGTTTAACCTCATCACATGCAGAGAATAACATTAAATGCCATTAAGTTAAAGGATTTGCACATTTTTACCCTCTGCAGGTTTAAACAAGGAATACGTGGGACTTTTTTGGTATTTTAAGAAGACCTTTTATGCATTTCCTTATTTTCTGTCTCATATATATACTAGTACAACTCTCAAATAACAGGGCCAGCATATAAAATTAATTCCTGTGAGCCACAAGCACCTACTTCAGGCTGCTCAGTTTCATATAGTATTATAATATATAAATAAAAAGCTGTACAGATAATCTTAAAATGCTGAATTACACAAAATTTGGCTACTTTGAAAGAGTTTGTTCTGTAGAGCTACAACTTAAATAAAAACCTTGTTGATCTATGTGATAACTTCAGATGTCGACTTGTTTTTTACAGGAGAAACAGTCAAATTGCAAATGCTCTCCCTAACAGTAATGTATCCAGTGAAAAGTCAACTTTCCATTAGATATTTTGTCTTCTTGTCCTTCTCCCAAAAAGCTGACTGTGTCGGGTTCATGCTTGTGTTTCTACTGACACCGTCTTATATGAAACATGGGTTTTTGGGTCGTGCAAAGGTCAGATAGGTCAAGAAAACCTCTTTGTCAGCTTTGCACATTTTGTAAATTTGACTGTAATGGATAATAAGAGCCTCTCAAAGTTGACCTCAAACTACACATAGACTTGTAACTGGAATGTGTACCGACTGGAACCGCTGACATGTGTGTCTAATTAGACTCATTGGGATTTGTCCTTGAATAGAAGTGAAGTCATTAGAGACGTGAGTCATCTTTTGTCAGGGCTGGGCAGCAATGTTGAGATGTGGCCCAGCACCAGCATGAGCTGGTGTGGGAAAAGAAAAGGCAGGGGATGGAAAAGAACACAGAGGAAGAAAAAAGGGTTTCATTAGAAAATGGAGGTCAAGCAGAAAGAAATTAATAAAAATACAGGGGAGGGTTGAAGGAGGGCAGGACTGTAATCTCTCTCTCCTCATCAGTGCTTGTTACAGAGTCATTAACAGGGCTTTCAGATGGTGATGCCGACAACCTCCCTGAAGGATATCCACACACGGATACACACACTTACACATCTGTGTGCATAACTCCAAAGCTAGAGCACCGTGGACAATCCAGTTCCCAAAGATGTTTTATTTGACCCATGCTGCCTAAAATTACATGAAAACATTTCTTATTTGGGATGGAAGTCGCTGCCAAACAGGAGGCGTAGCAAAACAAACAATTTCCCCTCTGCCCACTGAGGAATTGCTGATTCAATTGTCTCTTATTAGACTGCATATGTGTGTATGTATGCACACATGCTAAGAAATGTTCACACTAGGAAAAACCCTTTACTAAGTGTTGTTGCATAAGTACCTGCAACAAAATATTCTCGTTACGTTTGGTCTCAGCCTACAAATCAATCCGAGACGAATGCCATTTCCCCCCCAAACACTTAAAAAAATGCACAAATTCTAAAAAAAATCCTCAAATTATTATTTTATCCTAGTTGCTATTGCTTCTGATTGACTTTTGTGTACTTAAACCTGCTTATATCGGTTATTTCCATCCTTGAAAACCTGCGGAAAGGTTTGGTGCCTCAAGATAATGTTGCAGAAAAAATAGCAGAAATTAGAAACACGTGCTCAAAGAAACTGACAGCACGTGAGCTGATGCTCTGAAAATGCTGACAGAGTGATGATACACAAGAGTATGACTAACTGACATGCATAAATATCAAGAGTAAAGGAAAAGAATAAATCAATTTAAGGATGTTTATGGACCCATGTAAGCGATCAGAAAAGATTAATAAGACTTGATTTTGGGATAGCAATTGTGAAAAATGTTGTGATAATGATTGTCTTCTAGCTACTGATAAATATTACATGATACGCTGGATCTTTGGGTTCCGCATCTCATGAGGATAAATTTGCATCAAGAATTACTGTCATTTAACAGTCGTTTAACTTTGTCTTTTTTTGTCTCATGTTTGTCCTATAGGTGCGTAGCCAGGGAGTGACAGAGGAGTTAAAATGCCTGAGTTTACTAAATGCTCTGGATAAGGACCAGGACATCCCAGATCAGCTGGCCCAGCTCTTCGGCGAACCCTGCATCAAACTGGCCGAAGGCATCAAAGCTTACATCTCCAAGGTAAGAGATGGAAGGAAAGGAACATTACATTTACCACACATCAACCAAATGAATAACAATATTATTAAGCAAAACATTATGTTTAATAAATTAATTTAAAAGATTTAATTGCCTCTCGTATTAGGGCATTGTTTTTAGTTTTAATACAGCCTTCAACATTGTAGGTCTATTAGTTTTCCAGTGCCGATATTATCTTGAAATAATAGCTTCACACACACTGACGTAAAAGCCAGTTAGCATTAACTTAGCTAACTAGCAAACATCATTTTGATGACATCACCAACATGACGCGCACACTCCAGATTTTATAAGGATCATGAACTGATTATCCAGAAACTCTTAATGTGCTTAATATAAGACTAGATATCTTTTTGAATATGCACTTGTGTGCTTAAGAAGGGCAAGTACAGAAGTAGAAGGTTTGAGATACACTTAACATGTTATAAAATTGATTTCAAGAATGCTAATTTAGTCAACGGCTATTGTGTATGTCTGGTACTTTGTATAAAAAAAACAACGAACAAAAGTTAGAATGTAGTATTGCTCATTCAAGAAAAAATATTGCAAATATACTTTTTGTAGACTGGATGGTACATTAAATGCATCTTTACCAGCTAATACTCATCCAGTGCTTTTCTGGATGATTATCTATATATCCCATTAAGTTAACTGATGAAATCCAGATTTTAATTTTTAAAGCCCTCAACTAAAAGTCTTTAATGTTGCCCCTAATGATGTCAACCCAGACAACTCCGCTGACCCTGGGTTAAAGACCAGATGGAGCCTGGTTTCAGCATGAAGGAATCTGCACAGTTACAGTGAATTTAGAAACATCTGCAGCGACTGATGCAGAACTGGAACTCTGGCTGGAAGTAATTGGGTGTATTTGTCATTATAATGGAAAAAAAAACTTCAGCTCCGAGGGAGAATCACTCAATCATCAGATAACGATATATGTGTATAGGACATGTGAGTTGAATTAAGAGGAATGGACAGTTTGTAAAGATACCATCCAAGGTTTTCGTCTGAAATATACACAATGTCTCGCAGCAGCATCTGACAGCAGTCCACAGTATGTGTAGTAAATGGCTAAATGGCTTTTACTGAGTGACAAGTTTCAAGGGCCTAAAAGCTGTATCCAGAACAGATTATTTAAATAAACCAATTGTATGTATGGCTCTTGTGAAAGCTTTCCGACTCTAAACTTTTTTCGTGGTTTAATTGGAACTCGTTGGTTGTTCATTGTACTCTCTATTACTGAAAATTTCAATTTTACTTCATGGTCTTGGCTTTGTGGTCAAGTGTACCCTTTCAACAAAAAAATAAAGAAAGAATACCATATCAGTCATACAAATGTCTTGGAAACCCAGATGTTTATGATGGATTAAGTGAAAGGGAATCATTATTAGTACTGGAAATGAGAGCGCTGTAAGTAAAACACCTAATTTTTCTAAGTTTGTGCTCAACAGTCAGCATCCCTGCATGTTTTTTTTTTTATAGTTTGGCTTATTTTCTTTGATTCTGTGGCAAGGTTATTGATAGTATTAGTAGAGATAAACCTTTGACCCAACAGACTGTCAGGTGTTTATAGAGTCATGCAGTCATCCCAACACCAGTCAGTAATTGACTGCATCAGGTGTGCCACTGGAGCCTTAATCCATTTATAATCTAACACTGCTGTTTTGCTAGACGTTACCATATGTAAGCTCTATCTTACGCAATTCTGTACTTGTCAACACAAGCTTGATTTGAAAAGCTTGATTTGCAAATGTGTTTTTTTTTGTGCATGTGTTTGCCTGCCAAATGTTTGGTTTAAACCTGTTTGGCCTTTATCATTGTAATCTGTAAAACTGCTCTCTTAAAGCACTTGGACCAGTCAAACGAATTTGGGCAGTGACTTGCAGGCAAGATTCTTCATGCAGGGTTGTTACAAATTCTTGTGTTACTGAAAAAATTGTGGATTTTGTGCAATACCTGATGGATTTTGTGCAAAGCTTGCATTCTCTGGTCATAATTTAGAAGTTGTAAAATGATGTTCTTTTGTTTGCAGATTAAAGAAAGGTGTGTTTTGTTTTGTTTTTGTTTTTTTTCCTGGACCCACAGCTCAGGCACTAGAGGGTTTGTTTATAGAACTGATAAAACTTTGTGAGAAGTCTTCATCTCTTTCAACCATATTCAGATTTTAAAATGTGGTCTTCCTTGACATTGACTTATTAGAAGCGATTATACAATTATAGTTTTATATGTTAACGATGAAAAAAACTCTCAGTTTGTTTGCCTGCAAGCTTCTCCTACATGATCAAGAGTTGAGCAACCAAAGCTGGCACACAAGTTCATTTTAGGCCCCTAAGGGTTCTTATCTATATCAGATATTAAGACATCATCATGTTTCCTAGCAACCAACAGGCTTAACAATTTCTTTGCTTATGCACCTAAAAGACCATAGAAAAGCTTAGTATCATTTCGTTTCATGGCAGTAACTTGTCATTTATATTCACAACATATGAATTCTATTTACAAAATATTGAATTATGCTTAATATGATATGATGTCATCGTTTTGCCTAACAACGACCTAACGACAGACTAACGTGACATACCAGAAAATACTGCTGCACTCACATGTGCTAGTTTGTGAAAAACCACACACGTGTCATGAATCATGCTTTTCTTTATACACTAAAGCATTAAAACTACTGAAGGGTGAAATGCAAAACATTGAACAGATGGGAAACCTTGCATACTGACAGCTATGTAGATGTTACTTTGACATACACCACCCACCTAAATATTGGTGGAGACCTAGTACACTGTGACATTTCAAGTGAACTCCCCGATGGCACTGGTCTCAAGCCACAGTACAATGCATCCTGCTGCGATCTGATGCGCTGACCCTGCTACAAACTACCCAGATCCCATCCTGAGTTGTGCCAAAACGAGCCAAAGATCAAAACCCTCAAACCACAGGGCCCAAAGTAGCTGCTGTTAACCTTCTGGCATTGGATGCCCCAGGACACACCCGAAAGTCATATGATTATACCCCAATGAATATGAACTGTTTTTTTGACACAAGGAGGGGGGGGGGGACTGCACAGTATTTGTCCAGTAGTTTTACCACATGCCAGTCGATGTGGTCGACTGGCATGTGGTTTTCTTGGGGCTCAGAGGTCCAAACTTGGCCACCGCATAAGCAATGTAGACCACCAATGTAAGACCACAATACAATTACCCACACAACATCCCTGCTGTAGGTAAACAAATTGCAGCTGACACACATTAACGTCACACTCGTCTCAGTGCATATGTTGAATCAGCTTCAACATACCAGTGACTCCAGAGAGCCCTTCGAGAATCCCACCACTGCTCTCACACCCACACACACACAGTCATTCATAAACCCACTAACCCACTCCACTGATATAAGTCATCGTCTTGCAGACATTGCCAACAGGACTTTTCCCCTCAGTCTGAATGTCTGGACGCTTGCAGCAGTATATCTTCAGTCCCCTTAGTTCCTGTTGCCCCCACTCATAAACTCTCTTTTCCTTTTTTAACCTCTTCACCCCCTCCTCTCTCTCTGCTCTACTTGTATGAAACAATCAGAGAGTGCTGCTCCATGCCCCTGTGGTCCTCAGTGGACGGGAACAGGAATGTCTAGTTTTTCTGCAATGCATAAGTGGATAACAGAGAAAATGCAGGCGGGCAATCGCTGGTGACAAACACTTAAACATGTTTACATCTCATTACTTCCCTACAAATGCTCACACATGCAGACACACGTACTATCATGCTAATTGAAACCCCCCCGGAATTACCCTTCGGTTCATTTGTAAGCCATTAGAAGCCTGTCCACTGTTACTGATTCCTTCGAGCTGGTTTTGAAACTCAACACGTTCTGTTCTTCTTCAGCTCGCGTCACTAGATTGACTTTTTAAAGAGTGGAACTATTTTGCGAAAAAGCCAAGATGGTGGTTAAATCAAGCTGGCAGACCAAGGAGGCGCCATCCCTTTTCTTATAAAATGTTCCAGTGAAGTGACCGGAAAACCAGAGATGAAACTCCAAAGTTTTGTTGCCATTTTTTAAACATATAAATGGAGAAGCTGGAAAGCAGTTATACATTCTCAATTATGACAGCTTTACAACAGCGAGAATGTCATATAACAATCAGACTGTGTCCTTCAGACAAACTAAAGCTAATCAGTAGCTTTCACAACACAGGTGACTCAGAAAACAAGCGTCCACCCCATCATGCCAGACAGTTTAAGATGACAGCAGGGTTAAGCCAAGAGCTCTGATGGGAACATTGTGATCTGTGTAGCACAGGGCAAAATATACCCACTTATCACCTGACTGTCAGTACATTAAGAGGCTGAGAGCTCTTCCGTTAGTCTCAGAGTCAGTTTCCCATGCTAAACTAGTGATTTGCTAAGCCTTTGCAATTCACACAGTCACTGAACTGACTAACAATTGAGACGTTTATTCCTCCTTCTCTCACTGTTGGCATCAGAAAAGTCACTTTCCTCAAAGAGAAGGAACTCTGTTACTGTATTCACAAGTTTGAATTCAAATGCTTCTTATTGAAATTAGACAAGAAGATCTAAACGGGTGCTACTATTATTATTGCTATTTACTATTATTTAAGTCACGCCAAAGCCTGGCTAACATACAGGTAGTGACAAAGTAGGTGTTTACAGGAGTTTAATGAGCTGTCAGCTTTACATAGATGTCTCAGTAAGTGTCACACCCGTAGTTACACCTATATGATATTAATGGCAGTATTCTTCTCAAACTGGCCTTAAAACGCTGTAGTGTACTTAACCTGATGTGTCTTTCAACTGATGACCACAGTAGGTCTTTGTGTAAGTGGAATAAAGCAAAAAGTCACTGCCAAACAACAAGCACAATTCTATATGACAAAAATAGGTCACGCCTGACCACAGCCACTTATAAGGCATGTTGTTGGTGTCTGTAAGGCACACCAGCTGTTTGCAGCTAACAGGTGCTGGAAGCGAGGAGCTTATCGCGGATCCTCACTGCAGCCACTTAAAACCATTTGGTGCTGCACTCTTTTGCGACATGTTAACATTTTGTTGACTTTTATTACTGTGCTTGGGTGAAAATGCGTTAGTGCATAATTTAACAAACAAACACACATGGCAAGAGGACATGGTTAATCTTGGATAAAGATTATTAAAGAGATATTTGACAAGTCCAAGGTAAAAAAAATTAAGATCTCTAGTTATCCACATGAAAGCAAAAAAGCTATCTAACCTTTCATCTAACCTAATAATTTTGAGAATTCACTTCTTTCTTCACAAACTCGCTCTCAAGCACACGCAATGGCTCTGTGCCTCTTAGATTTGGCACGAAACCGACAATCCAACAAGTCCAAAACAGATGCTTGGATGGGATTCACTGATGAACTATGTGTGTTGGATAGGCTTGGGCTTGGCCGTGACGTTTTGGTTAGAAAAGAAAAAACAGACTGATGAGTAGAGAGTGTGAGAAGGACAAAGTATTAAGAATGAGCTTGAGATGAAAGAATGTAAAACTAATAAAGAGGCAACGATAAAAAAAAAAAAGTAGCATTAAAGCAGATCTGGCTCGTCGGTTACCTTATAAAATGCGTTGGCTCCACGTGGAGATTCCTCATCCATGGAGCGCATGGACCAAATGCACACTCCTACAAACTGTGCATGAGTGATGTGATGATGATGTAACAAATAGAAACCGGTAAGAAAAACGAGAAGCCATCAACAAACCCAACCAGGCAGAAACAAATGGAGAAGGGGAAAAATATAGATGAGAGGCTGAAGACGAACGGAAAACAGGCAGGTGAGAAAAGAAATAACAAGCACACCATGAGATCAGACATTTTTCGCTTCTGACTGCCTTTAAATCTCATGACCATTTAGACCTCTTCCCATATGGAAAAGAAATAGTAAAAACTTGATGATTTACTCATGAAAGTGGCCACTTTCTCATTACTTTCATATATTGTTTTAGTAAGTATCCAAAACATACAAGTTTCATTATATAATTTTTCAAGGGATCTTATATCTGTTTTCACTCTTGTATGCTTTTCATACAAGTTTCACACAAGACAGATACAAACTTTATAAGATTTATATATATCTTTTCCGTATGGGTTGGTTCATTTCAACTTGCAGACACTTAAAACCTGCCTGCGGTGTTCCTAATCCATCTTAGTCAACACTCTTCTTGGCACTGGTTGTGTTGCTTGCAAACAGTGACACCGCCATAGCTTTGTATAATATATATCAACACTTAGACCGTGAGTACACGTTGCAGTATTATATACCTTATGAAGGATAGGTGTAGCCATAGAGAACAATCTTCCAATCTACTAATTGGAAGGTCGGTGGTTAAATCTTTGGCTATGCTAGTCTGCATACCCCAAGTTGTTAAAAAAGCACGTAAGCGTAGATGAAGTGCTTGGGCGAATGTGTCATGTTGTAGAAAGTACTTTGAGCGCTCAAGTAGCGTAGAAAGGTTCTATATAAGTACCAGTCTGTATACCGTTTACTTTTTGGCAGTAGCGTGTATCACAATTATTTTTAAAAAAATCACACTGATTACTCCTTTTTCCTTTCCAGTCACCTTTCTCACTCACTATGTGTTAACAGACCTCTCTGCATTGAATCATATCCGTTATTAACCTCTGTCTCTCTTCCACAGCATGTCTTTATCCTGTCTTCCTTCTCTCACCCCAACCGGTCGCAGCAGATGGCCGCCCCTCCCTGAGCCTGGTTCTGCCGGAGGTTTCTTCCTGTTAAAAGGGAGTTTTTCCTTCCCACTGTCGCCAAAGTGCTTGCTCATAGGGGGTCATATGATTGTTGGGGTTTTCTCTGTATCTATGAAGCGCCTTGAGGCGACTTTTGTTGTGATTTGGCGCTATATAAATAAAATTGAATTGAATTGAATTGAACTTCTTATCATTATGGAGAAGAGTGAGTTATTGTACATGAAGCTAATTTTAAAACTGTCTATCTATCTCCAACTGCAGATAAACATGTGTTGTGTATTCATCCATGAATATAGATTGTAAAAACAAAAATTTATTTCATAATTACGTTGAAACAGAGAAAACTGAAGCAGTTGCCGGGGATTCCACGAAAACAACATCTTCATGTGTAGCAACAAACATGTTTCTTTCTGTTATTAATATCACATTTAAATGTGTTAGGTCTGCTTGATTTTATTTTTTCAATGTGCCGTAGGAGGAAAAAAAACATTTGCACAAAAATACTTTCGAAGATGGATTTTCCTATTTCATACAGTTGAAGCCTCATGTGTACTTCAGCTGCAGTAAAAAGTAAAGAGAAAAGAGAGGGAGAAGAGATGTAGAGGAATAGATGGAAACAGGAAACACGTAGGGGCTCTGCAGATGAAAGAAGAGAGAGAGAAGCTGACCCAGAATCAATAAAACGTCTCACAGCGCGGTTTTAATAACATACACATTGTGTGGAGGCGAGGAAAGGGGACCAAGTTAAACTTCACTCTAGATAAAATTATTTAGTTGACTGTAGTATATCTGTCTAACACCTTTATTGCACTGTGCCTACCTGTGTATGTATCTAAATAAGAGACCAGATGGTTCATGGCATTAAACAACCTTGCCGATATCAGCGCATCAGTTCACAGCTCAGAGTTTGCAGTGATTGATGACGGTCAGGGACTGGGTTGGTTTGAACTCAAAACACAGCAGGAAACTGTATTAGACCTCTACATGGTCTCAGCGCTACTCTATCTTTATCTTCATTGACTTGCAGACTGGCTTCTTGTCTTATTTTGCTAACTTCTGAAAACTGAGTGAATGAAACTGGAAAGATGAATACAGGGATTGAGGAGAAGTTCGTTTTGTTTGAGGGGGAATTGTTGTTGCTCTCTCTGCTATAGGTCAAAGGGTCAAAACCAGCTCGTCAGCTTGCTGTTCAGAGCAAAGGAAAAGGATTTACCTTTCAATTTAGGGCAAGTCAGTCAATCCACACCCAGCTGTAGAGCTGCAGATTTACTAAGACTTTTCTGACCTGTAGCGACACATTATCATAGCTATCCTCATATGACCTCAGCTTCTATTTAACACAAGCTTTCATGTGGTGTTATCAGGAGACAGAGCTGCTTATTGTCATGGAAAGGAAGAAGTTTTTACATTTCCTTTCTGTCATCTCAAAGTCCACATAAAGGAGCATTTAACCTTATTATCTAAACCTGCTGCTTTATCTTTGGCCAACATGGAGGGAGTCTCAGAAAAAGTGAAAATCTGAAACCCCTAACTTTACAACTGGGATGATCGAAAGCCCCCATAGAGACATTTAATGACCTTCACATTCTTCTGTTATTAGCTTTGCATCTTGGCCATTGTATGCAAGCAATGTGTGAAAAGTTAACAAAAAGAGGAGACTACATTAGAAATCCCATTTACTTATGTTCCTCAGATCCACCTTTGTGACCGTTGAACAGCTTCGCTGATGGAAATGTTACCAAATATCTGATGGTTACCAAAGTTCACAAAGTACAACTAGGCTTGAGTATCATGAAACAGATTTTCTCCAGACCAAAGTGACAGATGCTGAAACCTTCCCGTGGAGCACAGTTTGGGACAAATAGCCAAACAGTCGTCTGACATGAAAAAAAGTTGTCTTGGTCTGGATAAATTCTAACCAAGGTTTAGTTTAATGTTCCAGCATTTTCTTCATGTTTAAGACATTGAGACCTACAGTAATCCAGGAAAATGGGAACCGATCATTTAGTATGCTGATTACATGTCTGAGGTCAACAGCTAATATATCGGGGATCCCAGTTTAAGACTTCCTCTGCTGGTCATTATTTAAGGTTTTGCACATAATTTTTTTAAAAGCCAATAAAGAACTGAATCCTGATTGGACAATGGCCAGTGTTCTTGCACTTTAAAAAAAAAGTTTTATATTTTTGCTCTCCACACGGAGTATATCAACACACAACCATAAGCCAAGCACTGGCCAGTACTCCTCTAACTGCAAACATTTTCTATTACCAAAAATCGTATCTTTTGCCAGCATGTTCACCTGCAGATATCAGCGCTTACACAAAGTTCAGCCAGCTTTTAGAGGTTATAACATATAAATGGGTGCCAGGAACACCCAGTTAAAGGAGCAGGCAGAGCCTAATGTGAAAAACAGTTCAATGTGTTAGAAAATAGACAAGAATTTCTCAAAGGATGAAGGAGAGAATGGAATGGTTATGCCACATAAAGCATCAACAGCATGTGAGGCGTTAAGAAAAGGAAGTTGTTCATTCACTTTATTTGATTCATCCAATTGGCAATAGTAGGCTACCTGCTGAGCTTACAGCATGCTGAGGTCAGATGAACGCCCATCTGGAAACCCATCATTGTCAAGTAGGTGGAAGCATATGGATACTGGATATGTGGTGAAAACAAGAAATAGAGGAAGTTGTGGTGAGAATTTTCCACACACGCCTCATGGACATGAATGTTGAGATAATTTGAGGGTTTTAATGATTTCTTTGAACTGTTCTTTTTGGGTGGGTGTAAGTAAACTACACCACTACATCAACCTTAGATATTTCAAAAACCACACCTAACCATATGAAATGTGTACAGTTTAAGACAAACATTGAACCTGTTTTGGTATAAAAAAAAAAATTAATTAAAAAGTTAAAAAAGTAATTTCTCGCCTCTTTAATTCTTTTTTTACTCCATAGTTATAATAATAATAATAATAATAATAATAATAATAATAATAATAATTTCAGAACTGTTTCAGATGACAAATATGAAATAGTTTGTGCCTGTGGACACGTTACGCTCCAGTGTATTATTTGCAATCGTAGCTCAGTTTCCTTAGGAAACAAAGCTCCGTTGGTCTCTCTTTGTGAAAGCATTGTTATGTTATATCTCTAAATCTGCCCCCGTCTCAAAGCAGTGATGTCACAGCAAATATTTAGCTTTTGGCTGCTGATGCAGAACAGCTGCTTTGACATCAGTGTTTAGGGTGTGGATAGACAAGCTGCAGGCTTCAAAGGTTTAACCTTCAAAAAAGCAGTGCACCATGCAATGTAGTGTTAAATTACTCTTTGAAGCTTAAT
Organism: Neolamprologus multifasciatus; assembly: GCF_963576455.1. NCBI lineage: Eukaryota > Metazoa > Chordata > Actinopteri > Cichliformes > Cichlidae > Neolamprologus > Neolamprologus multifasciatus. Next base: position 29,803,327 of record NC_140441.1, read on the forward strand.
TATTCACTGTGACGTCTGCTATTAAGACAAGAATGTGCTCTTGTTCAACAGCTTTATTATGCCACACCAAAACGTCTTTAATTATATTAACCAATAACAGAAAAAAGTGTGTCTTTGATTCTCGTCTTCTTTCGACACTTGAAGTCTGAGCGAACCCTGTGTCTGAAAGATGTTTGTGGTTTATAAATGCACGGTTTAAAATCTTTGCTGAAATAACTCTTTTATTGCACTCAAATAATACTCTACACATAAAGGAAAGTAAGTGGAGTCAAACTTAACAATAAACAGTATGTTATGAATTCACAAAGCCCTGATAGACGTCAAAGAGTCGGACCCATGACTCACGATTTATTAAGCATGAACATTTCATCACCATTGTGAGTTCTCAAGGCAAGCCTTTGATGATGAAAAGGTCCTTAAAATAAGTTCTGCCGATATTAAAGTCAATGGTCCCAGTTCACTTTAGGACTCTGATGAAGACAGTGTAGTGTTAAAACGTTGGTGTTTACAGTTAAAGGACGTATTTGCTAGTGTCCTCCAGTCACTTTGTTGTCCTCAAGCTGAAGCACCTGATTTGGCTGCATTTTGCTGGAGGAGAACCCTGACTTTTATTTTATCTTCTAAGAATTAGCATCAGTCAGAAAACTCTTATAAAATAATGTAATGGAAGTTGGTCAACAGGATTCGAAATGGGGAATTTGCCTGCTAGCATTTGGTTACTAGCCACATGCTAGCTGAGAATAAATACCTTATCGTGGTTCTGACAAATTCAGTATGAATAAACACCAAATAACGTTAAATACATATAATGGTCGTGTCCAAATTCATGGGCTGCATCCTCCTGAGGCCGCATTTGTAGACCGATTATGTCACAGCGACGCACCGAAGGCTGTCCAAATTCGTAGACTCCTCCGAATGCAGCCGACAAATGCGTCCTCCTTTTCCCCGAATTTGAAGGATGGGTTGGGTGTGTCCTTCGTGGCCTACCATATCCCAGAATTCATAGCGCGGCCCAGCCAAACTCCAGTTTCCAACAATGGCGGCCGCTACTAAGTTTTAAAATTACTCATACTAATCTCTCTGGGTCACAAAATAAACTTTTAACATATTTTCAGGCGAGAAAGTAGCTGTGTAAACATCAAATATCTGCTCGGTTTATCAAGATATCTCATATTTGCAAAAGTGCTTCGACGTTTTCGGAGGCGTCTGCTACCAGCTCCAGCTCGACAGCTAGCCGGGAGCTCGAGGGTCACTGAAGCCGCCGAGAACGGCACAACTCCCGGCACATCATTTTCCGATCACTGCGAGTTTCACCGGGTTTTGCTACTCAGGTTAAACGTAATATATAAGTCACTTAGACAACCTAAAAATGTTATTGTTGGGCTTTTTTCAGTGTTTTGTTTGTTCGTGAGTAAATCGGTTTGGCTGAGATTAAAGTTATTAGATTAGATAAAATAAAACTTTTTACACAGCTGACTGTGGGTTCCTCCTTGATTTTTACACAGCTGACTAAACGTCAAATAGAAAAATGATTAAACAGAAGCATGACACGTCAAGAATTTACGCCAGTGTCCTGTTATATTTTAGAAATATATATATTTATATATATTTTATATTTAAATCATTTATTATTTGCTTCGAGCCCTGTGTACAGGAGCTGCATGCTAAAAGATCTTTTGTTAAAAGGGTTGGCGTAATAAGCAAATGCTTCAGCCAATACGTTTTGATTAGCCTTGTCTCATGCTTTCTTGCTTTGTGGTAGATCTTTGTTCTGTCTTCACTGAGATATTTGAATGCTAATCAATAAAAACATATCACTCAAAGAAAGCAAGGAGCAGATGGCCGAGTTTATTAAACTCCACGGAGACAGCGGAGACGCAAATCAGAAGGCTAGACCGTCCAATTTCACAGCCGTTTACTTCCGGCCTACCCGACCTTCTGAGGACCCGGCCCACGTAGACTGCGAAGGCCGGGTCCTCAGGAGGATGCAGCCCATGAATTAGGACACGACCAATGTCACACAAAGAATCCTGCTAGCTTGATAGCATTGACTTCACTAAGGCTAACTAGCTAATGCTAACTCACAGCATCAACAATGTGTCCTCGTTCTTCTGGCTGAAAACTGGTTGGTGGGCCTTCGCCTTCAATTTTATATGTAAAATGATGGCTGATAATGGTTAGTGTTCCAACTTTTTGACCGTCACAAGTACCCAGGTGCTTGCATTTCGTAGCCTTTTTTTTTTTACCAGCACACTAGCAGGAAAGAATAGAAAGTGTGTGCACAAATGATACTTTGTGTAATTGTAATAGGTATTTCCTTTTAAGTTCCTGAGGAAAAAAAAGGCTGAAATCACACTTTATATTTTATCAAGAGCTTCATTGTTATAACAGTGGGCATAAAGAACACCAAGTACCACTGTCGACAAAAAATAGTAGTGTCTTGTTGCTCATAAAAAGTGTCACAATACATAACTGGTCTATATTCCAAGGTCAACACATGACAGACCTCGCAAAAACACATTTGCTCTTACAGTACCATAACTGTTTCTTTGGCTGTCAAATGAAATAGATCAACTTTCACGTTATTCCATGGAGACAAACATGTGGTGTCCTTTAGGAACATCGTTGTCTTTAATAAACAACTCCCAGTAATGATTTCTGGATTTTTTCTTTTTTCAACCAGGGAAAACCCCACAAATGGACCTATTTTAATTCTTCCTTCAGTTTGCTCTAAATTCTTGCTTTGAGTTTCTCCTCCTTGTAGATATTAATGAAGTCAATGTGTGTGAATATACTCAATGTGGTCAACTCAGGACAGCGCAGCCTGGGCTGAATAATGCAAAAACGGTTATATTTCAGTAAAAAATATGAACTTGAAACTAACATAGTAAGTTGTTTCAACCTTGTCAAGCTAGAAACAGTAATGCTTTCTAATAAGTTAGTGCAAAGGTTATTGCATCCAAAGAAATAAAGTTTTCTGTATTCAAAAGAACACTATAATTTGCATCTGGTAGCATGGTCCTGCTCTGGGACTCCTCGGTCCTTCCACTGGAAAATATGGAAAGCCGTGCAGTTGTTCATGAAAACAGATTCGATTTTGATGCTGGGTTGCAAAGTGGCTTGCAAAATACTCACACACAGTGTTCAGTATCTTGCAAGAACATCTCGCTCACTGCTGTCGCTAAATCATTTTTGAATGAGCATTAGTCTCCATGAAATAAGATGAGGTCATTGTTGGGTTTGATCTTTGGACTTTTTGACTGTGAGAAACATGGAGAACATAATTTCATTAATTCATATTTCACTGAAATGTGAAACATTTAAAATACATGTAAATATATATTTTTTAAAAAACAAAAATTATAAGGCACTTGTTTGACCTTCATCTGTGATGAAGAGATTGAAAGCAGCATGATGTAACTGGAGTGACAGACTCTTGGATTTGTTTCATGCCAAAGGAACAAGTTGGCTTTTGAGCAAAACTCCCTTATCTTATTCTGCTCTACAGTTGGCTATTGAAAAGCAAATGTCAGTCACTGACATACTGTTTATGCACTAGCACACACACAGGGTGGAGTGGTGGGCTGCTGTGTTGTTAGTGATTTCCAGCTGATAGACAAACACAAAAGACCTCTGTGTCTGGCGTCGACCACCCTCCCTCTCTCTCTCCATTCATTCCTTGGGACGTGTTCCTGTCCAACAAACCCCTGAAAATCCCCCTTACCTCCATCTTCACATCCTAAATACCTCACTGTAGCTTTCACATTTGCTGAGTTTCTTAAGCATCAGAAAAGCTTTCATATTGTCACGAAATATCCATTAAATGCTAAATTCCAGACTCACGTTATCTTTTTCCCCAAAGCAGAAGTTTTTCCTCACATGACCAATGCATCCATCATTTATGTATAGCACATCCCTAAAGTATTTCAACTTCATGTAATAGATTTAATACAGATTTTACATCAACTTTCAATGCCTTAACTTAAAAAACAACCAAAAAAATAGCCTACAGTGACCTTGTACACTTGGTGCTAACAAAAAGCAAAGCTTACAAGATGTGCAGGTGCTCCAATCAATTTTTCACTCTTCCCAATAACCCATAACAGATGTATTACTTTCTCTCAGGTTCTTGTATTGGCTTACACTGTATTATTTTTTGCTCTCTGGCCAGCGCTATGAAAATGTAAAAAAAATTTGTGGATCTCTGCACGGTTTTCACCAGAAACCAACAGACGCGGGTTTGTTGGTGAGGCTATGGCACAGCTGTGAGTCAGTTTAGGCTCAGTGAATCCTGTTTATATACCCAGTCTGAATATCCTTTAAAGTTGTTGTGTTCGTTTTTTTCAAAGGTTTCTAAAAAAAACAACGAGAGAGAGAGAATCTGATTTAGTGCAGAATATCGATAACTGCAGCGGGGATCTCTAACCCCTTCTAGTAAATAACACGTTTCAAAATGTCTGAGTTTATCGGTTCCTGGCATCATTTTCTGACAGCTGCACCTTGAAAAAACAATGATGTCAAACTCATAACAGCAGAGTTTTTGTATATGCAAACTTTTCCACTGTTTCTCCATTGTGAGAGATACTGAAACAATTGGATGGCTGCAGAAAACCAGTGCAGGCATATTTTTTTTCTACAAGAACCAATAAGCAGAATCAGTAATTAGCAAATAGAAGTCAGAAGGGTTAAAAATGAAACTTGGAACGAGTAAAACAAACGTCACCCGATTGCAACACACTCAGCTCACACCTGGGGATCAAAGTCCGACCCTTTGCCGCATCCCCCCCCCCCCCTCCTCTCTCTCTCTGCCCCTGCTTTCCTGTCCTTATAAACTCATTAAACACTTTCCTCTCCTCGCAGCTGATATTTTTGCATCTTAATCAGTACACCACAATATTCCGTTTGGACAGTATGACCCCATTTCGAGTTAAAAAGGAGGATAAACTCAAGTAGGTAACTTGTCGATTAATTAACATTTATTTTGTAATATTGACACCAATTAAGAAGGACTATACCTGACATATCAGTTAATGTGGAAACTGTACAGTTGCAAAACTTCTGAGAATGTCATTAAGGCTTGTACTTAAGAGTCTGACCTGATCTACCGTTTCATTAGTTTAAATGTTAACGAAAATCGTCTTTTTTACAACACTTTTTTACAAATGCGCCTCTAGCGCCTTTTGTGGTCTTATTATCTTGCTTTTGTTCACAGAATCTGATTTAAACATATCTTTGAGGGTAAAACAGGCAAGTTGCTCTAATAAACCCGTATAAGGATGTAAAGCCTCTGGGAAACAGCCCCTCCACACACACACACACACACACACACACACACACACACACACACACACACACACACACACACATATTTGTAGATGGAGCGTTCACAGACGAAACATTGTTAGAACATCAAAACTGGTTGGTTTCCTCTCTTTGGCTTCTAGCCTTGGTTAAAAAATTTTACAGTTTGTCTTTTGGGATAAACAGTATCTGTTTTAAAACATACTGTCTGCTTTGTTGCATCCTTAAAAATGTGACATTTGAGTCGGGTCTGATGAAGTCATGGTTTCATACTCACAATCAAGGATGCTCTTGTTGAGGGTTTATTGTTTATTGAGTTTATTTCAGGGAAAATAACAGTCACAGGAAGAGCTTCTCTGTGGCTTCTCTGCTTTGTACTATGGTTTTATCATATATTATCTTCAGCCCTTACTTTTATCCTTTTTTTTTTATTTACAGCATTTCTTTAGATGTGTGTTGACCTCTTGGAGCACACTCTGCCTTTTCTGCTATCAGCATAAAAATAAAAATGGAAAAACTGGCATAAATACAAATTGGATGAAATAGTAACATGTTACCCGAATGAAGTCACAGCACAGTAAGAAAGTCTGAAGCCACTTTTGATAAATGTGTCCTTTTTGGCAGGATAAACAGAATAAGTTAGAGTTTCACCACCTTCCAAGTCTGGAAAGACCCAACAGATTTGTTTTTTTCATATGAGATATTTTGCTTAAGGGCTTGGGTTTTTTTTCACGGTATTAAAAGAAAAAAGTTTTCATCTTAACCAGAGAGCTTTGTTTTAACCTGCCAGATGTAGCAAATGGGTGGGGTCACTGGACAACACAGAGAGGTGAGCCAAGTTAGAGAGAGATATTCATCTGATGAGTCAGTGTGTTTATGGTGTGCTCTTATTTTGGATATTTGCCATAGTCAAGGTGCAACAAAGAAGACACACAATCGTTCTAATTCGTCTAATTATTAAAGCAGAAGACTTTAAAACACACATTCTTAAAAGAAACACTGAAGCAGCAGCTGAGGAAGGAAATCAATAACAATCTGGTTGAGACTTTTCAACTTTGGAAAAAATGTTTAATGTTTTTATCCAAATGTCACATCTCAGGCCAGTCCATTACTGACTTCCCTTCAGTATTACAAGTGCTACCCAATAGTTACCCTGTAGTTTTTACCTAAACTATTCATACATACATGCTTCACTGATAACCCTACATATATAAATCTGAGCTGTATTAAACTCACAAGTCTTACTTGATTTCAATTTGGCCAATCTCCACTTCAAGGTCATCGCCTTGTTACTCGATCAGTCCCCCCTTGTGCTCGTGATGCAGGTCAAATCTTTTCCTTTGTGTCAAAATGTCCACCCTGGAAAGTAGGACAGGTGATAAGCACAGATTCTGGTGCCCATGTAACAGTATTGTTTGGTCTGTTTGTGCTGTTGGCAAACTGATGTAATTAATCACATTGAGAAAAGGGAAAAATTAAGGGTGATAGATGCTTCATAAATAAAGTGAAATATGGAACTGAGTGCTAGGCAAGTTTTGCCTGTAATGCCCTTGCTCTACTGTAGTATATATAAACCTTCAGAGGTTAAGATGTACCTAGCCAACTGGCTGCTTAACTCTTGATTGTGTAGGAAGAGTCAAGGAAGGACAAACAGAGAGACGGGCAGGAGATTTAGTGAATTATAGTAAGACTACTATATGCTACAGTGTTGCTTGATCTGGGATTTTAGTGGTGATTGAGAGGTAACAAATGACATCATACTATATCATACCCGAAGTACATTTTTATGCACATGTATCATAACATTATAATATCACTTTAATTTCACAACAATAACATCTAATTTAAACAAAAAAAACCCTTTAAATGTAAAATGGTACGCAGATAAAGATGTACCCGAGCCCTAAGTTTGGTTGCTCAACTTCTGGTTATATAGAGGAGTTTGCAGACAAACAGAAAAAAAACATTTTTGAGTCTTTCTGCTGAATTTTCCCTTTAAAATCTAATCAGGACATTGCACATTGTATTACCATGGGCAATGAATTCTTGGTGTGCAACACTGTGAATATAAACAAAAGAAAAGGCCAAGCACAGTCCTGTTTACACTCCTTACTTGGCGCATTGGCTCCTTAGTCCTTAGAAACTGTGGACTCTTCACCCAAAAACTGTCAGTGACTGCTGGGTGGTACATCAGTTACAGTTTCTGCACAGAGGGTTGGTTTGATGCAAAAGTTGACGTCTCCACAAGTTCAAAACAGCAATTTAAAAATAGCAGCCACACTAAAACAGTCCAGAGTTGCAAAGAAGATAGAATTAGAAGGAAAATAAGCTAAAAATTTAACGGTGAATTCACAGATGTTGATATGGTGCCTAAAGATGTATATTCAACCTGTGATGCAAATTCAGGCATCCATACTCGGTCACCTGCAGCAACTTTGTTTTTAGTTTTGTTGGCCTGTAAAATGTTTTTTTTTTTAAATGTTTTTATCTCCTTTCTCTCATTCCCGTGATGACCAACTGTCCTTATGGGTTGGTGCCAACTGAGGAGCCCAAAGTGCTTCCTGAAACATGAAAAGTGGTTGCAATGGGAGATATGAGGCTATCGTGCAGGTCAATTATCATGCACAAGTCACTGCTGAGCCAGTGGTATTTGTTTTAGTGCTTTATCATGTCATAGTCAGAAATGCTTTTTATAATTCTTGCTGGGAAATGACACAAAGCAGCACTGATGACTCTAACTGTGTACGTGCTACAGTTCTGCTGAGATTTTTTTTATTGTTTTATTCCCTCAATTTGATGTTATGGGACGTTTATTGGGAACACAAAAAGAAAGTGCTTTTTTCAGAAACACGTGTCGCATGAAAATTATTTTTGTCCTTTATTAAAGAACAGAGATCTCCCAGACACTGCTGTCTTCATTATGACATACCTTATAATTACTATTTGCAATGAAATGAAACCTACAATACTGAGTCAGAGAAACAGAAGACCGAGGCTGTAAGACAACTCCGCCTCTGGCCTGTGTTAGGGTTGTTTGCTTCTTTAGGGGCGATAACCAAGTTTTAAAAGAGATCACGGGGTGACTGACAGAAAGATAAAGAGATGCAGGGAGGGAGGAAAGAGAGTAAACTGCTTCCTTGAATGCACCCCTACAGTTGATTAGCTCTTTTGCAGCAAAGCCAGAGAGAACAATACAGAAAGAAAAACACACAAACACTTATAGGAAGGTAAATACACATAAGAAAGAAGCGATAATGCACTATTTCTAGCGTATAAACAGTTTTATCCTGTTTGCGTTCTTGGTTGTGAAACTATATTGTGAAAGTTATTGAGAACAGCAGGGCTAATAACTCAGAGTCCTCTTGATGTGACTGAAACTAAACTCCAAAAGCAATAAAGGGTGATACCAATCTCCTGGGTTTTTTTTTGTTGTTGTTTTTTCTTCTCAAGCGTGTACAGTCAATGGTTTCCTCAACTGTACACAGCATTTTATCTGGCAGGAAACTACCAAGCAAAAGAGGTCAGTAATCAGTTCCTGGCATCGAGCTGGTCGCTGGTGTGTTACCTGTCATGAAACCTTTCCTTGCTGCTTTTCAGAGATAAAACTAATGAACTACTCCTGTTTGGTTGCACTGGGAGTAAATCACAGACGGACAACTGTATGCAGAGACCTTGGACTACCGCTCCAAGTTAAATAGAAATATAAAAAGGATATATGCTGTAGATTTTAGGCATTTATAGCATACTCTTGTTTTAATGTCAGTGAGGCAAACAAAGGGGATGCTTGAATTGCAACACAAATTTAAGACAGTGTTCAGCCTCATCTCACGGCGTTAATCAAAAGAGAAATTTGAATTGTTGCTATCATGTGGCTGGAAGGTTTTGGAAAAATTCCCAGTAAGAGTTCCTTGTGCCAAGGAAATCTTGTCAATCATCCAATTCTAAAGCCAATAATGAACATTAATTAAGAAGGAATGCATTAAAGAAGACCTCTTATGGTTTCTCTGCTGTTGTGTATGTACTGTTACATTGGTGGTTGCTCTTATTAAATGTGACCAAACTTAAAATAATGAGGCCAACTTCTGTGCAGGTAGGGCTGTGAGCCAAAAGCTCAGGCTTCAAACTGATGTAAACACTCTGTTTCCAACTGGATTTTATGAGGTCAATAAGACCAGTTTCCATATGTAATGATCTCAGGTACATGGCTCTGGCTGTGAGAAGAGGCAGCCAGTCAGAAGAAAGGTAGCTTAAAGGGAGCAGACCTAAGACCTCAGTCACAGGGGGTTAGAGACCAGTTGGAGATTGCCTTGCAACCACCGATCACTAGGGAAAAATATATATTCCCCGACCAGATGTGGGTGGTTGCTGGAGGTTTCTGACAGTCAACGTGAAATCGATTGCTAAAACTAAACAAAAACAAAAAAAAACAAAACAGCAGCAAAACTACAAGAAAAAAAAAACACAAACTGGACACAGAGACAGTTTCCCATATCACTTCAGAGTAAAAGTTGCACCTCTTGAAACAGGTTTCAGCAGTTAGGCCCAACTTTTACTTTGAAGTCAGACAGCGTCAGTTTCTGGTTTGCATCATATGCTCGGTAGTTTGTCAAGAAGTGTTTACAGATATGTGAATGTTTTTCATATGGTGGCAATCTGCTAGTGCAGTCACAAGGAGGTTTGTGGTGCAGCTCTCTCTTTACCCAGAAACTAGCAGCAGCCTCAAGCAATCACTTGCCAACCAGTCAGGGATTACCGGGATTTACAGGGAGTAGAGCTTGCTGACTAGAGGCCTAAAGCATTTTTTTTTTTTTTAAGATTGTGAATAATGCAGAGCGACTCTAGTATTCACTGGAGAAAGTTTAAGCACAAAGAGGAAAGTTTTGTGGAATACGGCGCATGGAAACCTTCCTGCCTCCTCTACTCTCATCTGATTATGCAAAGGAACCACTAAAATGTTGGGTCTGCAAGTTCAGGCTCCACTGACTTCTCTACAACAAAAGCAGTGAATGATCTTTCTTTCTTTTTTTTTCTTTTTCCCTGCACTTGGACTCGTTCAACTGGCTGGAAACGTTCCTGTGGCAATGCTGGAAGTACCCGTCCTGACACCACTCCAGACCAAACAGTCCATACATTAAATAAACCATAAATGGAGCTCATGTGGATTAGAATAACATTGTTCTGAGCCTTGATTCATTTCTAATGTTATGGCCCATTATTCCTTTATTGTACCATGTTTGACTCCACTGTCAAAAGGAAGAAGTGTGTGGGGATGTTTAAGCTGCTTTCAAGTTATAACTCTGTATCAACATTGCTGATTTGGAAACACCTGTACGACTGTAGTGCTAAAGCCACATCTCTATTGATAAATTCATTTTTAAATGATTTTTTAATTTTTAAGCAAAAAAACCCAAAAGCAAATAAAAAAATATTTACCAGTTTTTCAGCAGATATAGAACATCGAAAGGTCAGCCAATGAATCCAAAGGCCAAAACTCAAGTAAACTGGCAGTTACTCTATTTACTGATAAAAAACCAAAAGTATAAATCCTGCCATCAAATGTGAAAAATATCTTCATCTGTTCAAATGTGTGCATGGCCCGTAATGTGGTCGGATTTCTTTCCATGGAGATTACCCTGTCAAGCATAAATTTGTGGTTTGGCTCGAGGGAGATTTAAGAAAGGAAAGACTGTCAAAGAAAAACAAAACATTGTTGATGCATACCGACTCCTGACACTGAGGTGTTTGGTTTACATTAAGGCAAATGTGAAAAAGAAACACCTTCAAAGCATTCAACCATAAAATTTTCATTTGTGCTCTTATCACTCTGGAACTGGTGCTAGTCTTGAACAGTATGGCTTTACCAAGAAGACCAAAGTCACAAAGTCACCTTTGACCTGGCCTTAAATGACATTTGAGTTACAGATTAATCTTTTACCCATTTTAAGGAGGCAGACTTTAGGTACATAAACATGGTGGTAGTTCACCTCTGTCTTTGGTTAATGTCATTTTTTTTATTGGACTCAGACAGTGAGGTATGACTTGCCTCCTAGACCAGATTAGGGCTGATAAGAGTTTGTAGCTTCCAGAAATACACAGTGAACCACATACGCACACACATACTGCCAGTCCAGGCCTGTCGGGGTCGAGCAGCATATTAAAGTATTGGGTTGCAGCTACTGCTAATCTGCAGAAGAAACGCTCCTTCATGTGCATACTTGTCCTTCTTTCACTCTCCTCCTTTTCCCCTCAATCCCCCCTTTCAGTTCTCCTTCTGTTCTTTTTTTTCCATACTTGTCCACTGTGACTCTCCTCTGTGTTTTCCCAACTTGCCATCATTCCTCTTCTTCTCTCATTTCCCATAATTGTCGATCCATTTCCCTCTTTTCCCACCAGTTTCTGATTTTTGGCACTGGTGTTTCGCCCTACCAGCATCTGATTTTTGTCCTATTTCATCCTATGTGTTGTTCGTTTTGAAAGTTACAGTCTTGTCTTTTTCAGACTGGATGTGGCCATATTTGTACACCAGGATGGATCTGGGGAAGGGCCAGTACTTGCTAGCTAACTTGATCGGCAGGTGCATGCTGTGTGAACCTGCTAAGGGATGTGTGTTGTTGCATAAGAAAAGTTTTGGTTAATTAAGACAATTCCACTACTCACTCACTCCCTGGTGGAGGCAAGCTACAGTTGTAGCCACAGGTGCCCTGTGGCCCCTCTGGCCAATGCCAGTAGGTGAAGTGTTTTGCCCAAGGACACAATGACCAGGACAGACAGAGCTGGGGATTGAACCGGCAATCTTCCGGTTACAAGATGAGCTTCCCAACCCCCTGAACCACGATCTCCCCCTTTAAGCCTTAATATATGTAAGTTGTGGTAATATTCCCCTTTACAGATTTCCAAAATGAGGAAATTTAGTCATAAAGACCCAAATTGTGGTTACCATTGGGGGGGGGGGAGCAGCTTGCTGGGGCCTTTCGGTGGGAATAAGGGGAAGAAAAACAGGTTAAAAAACCTGTTTATTTATGTTATAAAGGAGGGAGTCTAACATTGGGATTGACTCACTAATGAAGCAAGCCTCAAGTGGCCATTAGAGTTACTCCAGTTTTTGGTCTCCTCCCCATTAGATTCAGTTTTTATCCCAGAAAGAACAGCAAGGGTGCTTTTCAGTTAAAGTGGCATTTTCAGTGATTCCAGCTGTGTGTCTCTGGTGTTAGTAAGCCAGCTTCTGGTTTCACTGCTGCCATGTCCAGGCTGCGTGTTTCCTCTTTATCACTCTTAATGCATGCAGCTACTTCTGTACTTTAACTCCCATTATTGAATGGAGACGTTAATGTAGGATCATAGATTGAACCAGTAAAATTGCCAGTTTATTAAGAAATATTAGGACATATTAAGTAGATTTTTTAATCCATAGGCATGAGATAATATGCATTCTGACAAATTAATCCAGCAGATTATTTAAAAGTTAGAACACCCTCCTGGACTCCCTCTTGACCAGTGTTCCCCCCATATCGGAGTGCTGACAGAAAGCAGAGCTTCCAAGAAGACATTTTTAAGGATTTACTCGCTATCTTGTCTCTTTCTCTGTCTCTCTCCTCGTACCGTAACCTTACATTTTTTCCCTCCATTTCTCCATTTCTTTCTTTTTTAAGCTTTTGGCCAGACATAGCATGACGTGAAGAAATCCAGTTATTTTTATCTCTGTCTGTTGTTCCAAACAGGGTGAAAGAGGAAAGTTCAGGGCTTATTTGTTGTTGTTATTGCAGCTGGACAGGGGTTTTTTGGACTTGAGCTGTTTCAGGCTTCCCTAAAGCTCATGCATATTTGCACAAATGCATACACTTTTACAGATGCACCACAGCAAATGCCCTCAGGTCGGTGTAATCAACATGCACTCGCATAAGGTCACGTTGGCAGTGAACTTGAACTTTGAGGCTTGTCACATCAGAGCCTCCATAGTGATTTACTGGAAACAAAAGCAGTTTCCTTAATGAGGGCAGGAGTGTAGTCTTTCACCATAAACCACCAGCACACAGTGGCTGATAAAATCCTCATTAAGGGTAAAGCCACAAACACATAAAACTTACTTCCTTGTTGCAGAAAATAAGCCCAAAAGCATTCACTGCATGGTGAGAAAGAGGTTTTATTGAGCCCTTTGGTAAGGTTAGATAAATTATTGTTAGAGTTATGGCAATTATTTAGTGTTTCATCTGGGTTTCATGCATTGATAGGCATTCTTTAATTTTCACTGACATAAAAACTGTAATTTGCAATGACCAAACAACATTTGACTGCAAATGATCCTTCTGAAGAGCAGCGATTGTGCTTATTTTCAGCTCCAGCTCCATATGTAGCTTAAACTGGGTTTTGGTGCGGCCCCTCGGTTTCTCTTCTTTCTGAAAGAAACAGTTTTAATCCTCCTCTGACAGTTTTTATTCCTCAGCACAGTCTGAACTGTCTGAAGCAGCTTTCTTGTAACTTCTTTAAGTATTTTTCAGGAATAGTTGTTTTTTTAATGGCCCCACACTGCTTCAAAAATGTTGAGGTCCGGCCTCTGGGGAGGTCAATCCATGACTGAGGGTGACTGATGGTGTTCCACTGCGTATGTTCTTCCATCCAGGTATGTTTTTACTGCATCGGGAGTGTGTTTGGGATCATTGTCAAGCTAAAAAATGAATCCATCAGCAATCAGGCAAATTGCATAGTGGATCAATGGTGGACCATCATGTTTCAAAGGTGGCTGTAGACACTCATGGTTTTATCTCTCTTCTGACATCTTCCGTACATATTGACAACAATGTGAACCAAACATTTCAAATTAGGATCTATCACTCTGCTGCCACTGCTTTTCAGTCCGGTTCTTTGGTAATTTGCCATGCCTCAGCCCTTTCTCCATTTCTGTTCTTTAGGAATGGCTTCTTAACACCCACCCTTCCACTGAGACCATTTCTGGTGAGGCTTCAGTGAACGAATGAAGGGTTAGATAGAGGTTTTTGCTGGAGGTTTTTCTGTTTCTTAAGCACATGACTTTCAGGTGCTAGTTTCTTAGGCCTGACACTTACTCTTTTGTCCTCCATTTGTCCAGTTTCCACCAATTTCTTGAGGACACCATGGTGAGTTATGTTGTACTTTTGTCAAACTGTGTTGTTGGTGGTATTTTTCATTAGCTTCAACTATAGAAATGGGAAGAAATGATGTGCTTTTGTGAAAAGCTGCTGCTAAAGCTGCTGTGCCTAAAGATACAATTTAAAATTGGTTCTTCGCGAAGTTGTCTGTTGTGATACAACATTGATTCATCCTTTCATAGGTCAATGTTAAGTGGCTTGAAGAAAACAAAATCTCTAGAGATGGTCAGGTACAATAAGGGAAAATGGGTGAAAGACCTTTAGAAAGCCTAGAGAACTATTGGTCAGAACAATTTTATATAACTGCTACTAAGTATCTCTGGCTGATTGTTCCTTTCTTTCCTGTCATTCTTCTTCCTGCATGGCACAAAAAAGTTCAGTAGGGTGAAAAGGTAAAGAATTCCTTTCTCAGCATTGGCGCCTTATCTTTGAGCCTTTCTTGATGTTCTCATTTTTAATCTTGACATATGAAGCTGTGAAACAAAACATTAGTGTGAGTGTGGGGGATAGTGTGTGCATGTGTGTGAAGGAGGCACTTAGAAGGATTGTGTGTGATTGATTTCCAAGGACATGAATGAACAGTTTAGAAAAGACAGCTTAAAAAAAAGCCTTTTCCATCTTATTAGACGAGCAGGCAGCTGACGTGAGAAAAAAAATCCTTTAGAAGAAGTGAAGAGTCCTAAATTTAAAAAACTGTCAGGATACACCATAACCGAATCAATGCAAACAGTTCTCAAAAAAACATAGAAATACCAAGTGAAACATCAAAAGTAAAGATAAAACCCCTGAAAACAGAAAACAACCTCACCTGAAATGCAGCAGCTCCAATGCATTGTCAATGCAGCCTTTAGTCATTCGCGGGGAGCCATTTAAGTGGCGAATGACTCAAATAACTGTCTCGACCTCCGACACGCAGTAACTCTTTCCAGGCTTCAGACTTTAGATGGGCTCCATGGAATGCAAAGTCCAGTGGGGTTCAGTGGCTGGAGTGTAACTCACAGGAAACTGATGTGCATCAGTGAAGACTTTTATATTTTACTTCCAGGCAAGAAGTCCAATGTGTTATCCTCATTTACGGTACTGACTTTATGACTCTCTGCTCTCCAACAATACTGTGTCAGACATACATGAGGCAAAAATAAATAACAGATAGATGCAGATCTGATGATTTGGTGTAACTGACATTTTTAATGAATGACCATCACTTAAAATTGTGATCCCATGGATGAATAACTATTTATAGCTTTCTGGTTGCGGTTTGTAGTCCCAGTAATATCACTCGTGTTTGACCAGGCTTTGGTTGCATGCAGATACAAAACATGAGAAGGAGCCTATTTGCTGAAATGTAAATTAGACTAGAAGCTGTCTGATTTTCTATGACTATCATTTTGCTGTTTAGTTGCTTTTGTAAATTTATTTACATTTGTAAACAGCGATCAGTGGATGGAACAGAAAGTCTTGGTCTCACAGGTCCAAAATATTGGCTGAAGCAATCCTCAGATAAATGGCTAAGATAAGATAAGGTGGGTTCCTAGATTGCTCAGAAGATAAACAGGCAATCGACTTAGTACTTTAGTGCCGCAAACAGGTTGACATTTTGTTTTTTAATGAAATGTCCATAAAAATATTTTACCTCAACCTTTAAAGCACCAGCATTGTCATGCCTGGTATGTTTGTACCCACTCACAACAGTCTCCATGCAGAACTGATGAGTATTCATGCATATTCATTTTTTCTTTGTTTGTGGACATGGGCATGAAAACACACTTTAAAGGCAATTTGTGAATTGTTATTGGCAAAAACTGGCTGAGCAACAAAGTCTACAAGGTGGCAGCAGGCCATGAATGAGCTGGCTGGAGACCTCCAGTGTGGTGTGTGGCATCAGTATCTTCTTTCAGCTACTTTGCACGATTACAAGAGGTTCTAACTTTGAAAAACATATCACAATCTTGATACGTCTTCTTCTATACTGATGGGTCCAAGTCTCTTTTTATTTCTTGTTCCAACAGTGAAGCCTGAAATGGAAACGTCCCCACACTGGAGGTCTGCTCCCAAATTAGGAAAACAGATCAAATTCAAATAGTTTCCATAGTTTCATACCAGGAATGACTTCCATGTCAGTGTCACACTAATATTTCACAATGTCAGTCATTACAGCATCAGTTCAAACTAACTGTGCTCAAACATGTGGCCTTTAGCAACAATCAAACCTAATTAGGAATGTAAGGAATTATTTTTATTTACTTGTATTTAACGCCATAACAGCCCTTAACTCAGCTAAAGAATAGGTGTGCATGCTGAAGTTTTCATATCCCGTGGATTCAAGACCAGGATGGCTTTCTGTGCAAAACTTTTCCATGTTTTTCATTCAGTTAAAGTGTGTCCCAGAGTAATCCAAATGCAGCTTCCAGCTTTTAATTTAATCGAGCTATTTGTTTTTAAAAGTGTAATTAAATAATTGAAATTGTTTTACTCCTACAACAAACCCTATTACCTAGAATTATCTCTTGATCCTAGCCATAATTAACCTTTCATTAAAAGGGCAGAGTAATGACTTCAAGCTGCAACCACAGGGGAAAGTTGGAAAATCAAAAAAAAGAAAGGAAGAAAGAAAAAAGTTCCTTTTATTACCAATTCATCATACTGAAAACAACCCATGCAAGTTTCCACTGAGGTATAATTCATGCGATCGGCTCACCTGAAGGAATTATTGTGCTTACTTATGCAGAACAACACTTAGATGTGTTTTTACGTTATGATGTCCGAACTCATTTTTCTTCCCTCACAGTCCATTTTTCAGCAAGTGTTTCTTAACTCTCATAGCAATGGACTTGGACAGTGCAAGAAAAATCATCCTCGCTCAGAATATGATTTACTTTCACCACGGCCAGTTGTGTGTTTTATGTCTTTATGGAAAAATCCCGCAGGAATCATTTTTATCTAAAATGTGCTGTATCTTTTCACATCGGGGCCTGCCATTTATTTCAAGCAAGTTTGACACCTTGTACACAAAACACACAACACCCCAATGGTGTTTTATTGGATCGAGATCTGTCATGTTCAAAAACCCAGTAGGAAAATATCCCCTACACCGTTACACCACTAGTACCCCGGTTTGTTTTTATTAGGCGTGATGGATCCATGCTTTCATGTCGTTTATACTGAATTCTGACTGAACTATCCAAATGTGGCTGCAGAAAGAGACTCATTAAACCAGACAATGTTTCCCCAATAGTCCAATATATTGTCCAATATGATTAAGTCTGTGTGAACTGTAGCCTCAGTTTCCTGTTCTTAGCTGACAGCAATGGCACCCACTGTGGTCTTCTGCTGCTGCAGCCCATCTGCTTCAAGGATTGACCTGCAGTCTGTTTAGAGACACTCTTCTGAATACCTTGGTTGTAATAAGCGATTATTATTACTTCCTTCCTCAGCTTTATTTCCCGTTTGGTATTTGAAGGTCGTATTGACCATGTCTATATACCTAAATGCATGCAGTTGCCACCATGTGATTGGCTGATTGCATTAGTGAGCGGTTGACACCTTGTACCTAATGAAGTGGCCAGTGAGCATATGTAACTGCATACAGAAGGTTGTAAATAAAAACCAGATGGCAAATGGCAGTAAAGTAAACAAAGCACTATAACTCCAAGTGACACTGGTTTCACATTTAAAAGTGCTGCTGGTCCAGAATCTTTCAGGATGCCACTGAAACCTTCCAGTCCTGTGTGCAGCATTATGCATGTAGTTGATGTCACGCTGTAGCCATCCCATAGTTTCCCAAGTGAGAACTTAAGCATCAGAGACAGCAGACATAATGAAAACATGTTGCTCCAGAGTTGCCCTGAAAGAGCTTGAAAGCTTCTGAAACACTGTGTTTTTCTGGGTTGTTTTTTCCCCCTTTCTTTCTTCAACTGCAGCCACATGCAGGACAGAAAATCTGTTGGCAATTTTCTCTCTTTAAGTGTGTGTGGGGGTAATTTTCTGGTTTCAGGACCCAAGGAACGTTAGGCAGAGACAGGCACGCTACGCCGAGCGAGACCAGCCGACACTTTGAGTTGCACTTTTCTATATTGTGTTCCCCCCTTAGAGTACATAGGATATACACAAGCCGTGGTGTCACGCTGACACACACACACATACTGAACCCCAGAGCAATCATGCTCAATTTGCAGGTTGAGCTGAGTGTTCAGTGCAGGAGAAACAATCCCGCTGCCAAGAATAACATCACGTGGGCAGCTGGGTGACCATTAAAAATGGAATTAATCATATTCAGGATATTGTGGTATTTCTGCAAATTAATCGCAGAGATTTATTTCAATAGGAGCTCAGTGCCCAGCTTCGGGGCACTTCAGATTGACCACATGAGCCCAACAGGTGGGCAGACATGTAGTAGAAAGGGGGGAAAGGGAGAGAGAAGAGGCAAAAGGGTTGAGAGAAGTAAAAGGAATTATAAATTAAAAGCTTGCTAAGTAAGTTAAAGTTGAGGGAAATCTATTTCATGCACAAAAGGCAACTGAAGCTTGATTTACAAAGTGGGAGAGACAAAAAAAAGGAACACGAGTCAGTAGAGAAAGTATTAGCATGAGAGTGTGTAGGAGAAGATTTACTGAGTGTGTGTGAGAGACAAAACGCATCTGTGTGTGTGTGTGTGTGTGTGTGTGTGTGTGTGTGTGTGTGTGTGTGTGTGTGTGTGTGTGTGTGTGTGTGTGACAAATTAAAGGAAGAACTTAAACCCTTGACCCTTGCCGTTATGGGGTCTGGTGGCTCTGTTAGGGGTTGGCTTTCTTGATTCCTTAGAGGGAAAGATCAGTTTAAAACACTTGTATCCTCATGGCAGACTCCAGGATGACAATGCCACCGAGTGGTTTGATGAGAATCATATGCTTTCGCCCTAAGTCACCAGCTTTCAGTTCGGTTCAACACCAGTGAGAGATCTTTGGGCCCATGCTTTGGACAGCACTCTCCACCACATCATCAAAACACCAAATAAAGGAATATCATTTGTTAGATTGATGTTCCAGAGACTTGAGGAATCAATGCCAAGGCACACCGAAGCTGTTCTGGCAGCACGAGGTGCCCAAACACCTTACTAGAACACACTTTGTGCTGTTGAGGGTCGGCTTGTTTTTTTTGGCTGTTTGTTCTTTTTTCTTTGAATTTGTCGGTTGTTTGTATTTTGGTCCTGGCTGTGTCTACACCTGGGATGAAACAAAAGCCACTCGCTGGGAACATAAATGATAGAGAGGAGCAGGAGAAATAAACCAGAGACTGGACGACGGGGAGGTGTGTGCTGTTGAGGGAAGAAAAGGAAAGTTTGTATTTTGGAGTTGAGATGATGGAAGAAGGCAAAAAAAGACAGGAGAGTGTAAAATGAAAGAAAAAAGGAGCATGTAGTGTATTGTCCAATTTTAAAACTAAGCTAAGTCTGAAACCTCTCCACACATTCTCTGCTGATGAAAATGTCCTGAGTCATTATTCATCAGGATCAGGTCCTTCTCCCTCATTCTAAATGAGAGAAGTGTAATAAAGTTAGTTGAGCTATGATAAAATAATTCAGATTAATTATACCAGTTCACAGCAACATTCATCTCAAGGCACTTTGTTGTGACGTGAAGACCTGCAAGGTCTTAGAGGGAGAGCTCCACTAGCACTTTACGATGGCGGGGTGGAAGAAGCAGAACCAGGCTCAGGGAGGGGCAGCCATCTGCTGCAACTGGTTTGGGAGTGAGGGGGTAATAGACCATATGCAATAAACAGGACAAAAGGCAGTCTGGGACAAAAGTTAATGACATCCAATAGTGGTGTACAAAGGAAGAAAGAAAGGATTGGAGGAGAAGTGCTAATGGCATCATGGGAAATCCTCCAGCAGTCTCAGTCTTTAGGGTCACCTGGTCCAGCATAACTATACGGAAAACTTAATCTTGAAAGAGTCTGTCTACCAAATCCAAATTGGAGCTGTTTCCACAGATGAGGGGCCTGAAAGCTGAAGGCTCTTTAAGATAAGATGGGGCCTGATTATTAAAGACTTTATATTTTAAACTTGATTCTGGGTTAAACAGGGAGCCAAAATGGGAGAAATAAGCTCTCTCTTTCTAGTCCCAGTTAGTGCTCTCAGTGCAGCATTTTGGGTCAACTGAAGATTTTTCTGTAAAAAAAGGAAATATTTTTTACCTTTAGCGACTAAACTTAAAAAACCTAATATTTACATCTTTATCTTTATCTTATAAATTCACATTGATTCGTGTTGTAATTTCAATACTTCTCCTTTTGTCTTGTCCCTAGAACATGTTTGTTGCCTTGAGGTTCCCTCTCATAGCAAACTTTCTTTTCCCTATGTGAATCAAAGCTGGGACGGTGTCATAAATATCACGAAGCTCAACCATGACACATTTCTGCTTTAGGGCTGTACAAATATTACTAAACTATAGAATCAATAAATTCATTACAGAACAGTCGACACAAACAAAACAACTGTGTCCACTGCAGCCACTTCACACCCATAAAACTGGCTCTGGCTGTCTGAGGAGCCCAAAGAAACAACTGCAGGTTAATGATTCACTTTACAGTCAGAGTTAAATAACACCTTCGACTCTCACTTTAGCTGGACAAGCTCATCTTTATTAACAGTTACAAAGCTGTAAAAATGGACTGACAGACAACACTTACAGTACAACACAGTGCATTTATCTTTAAATTGACTTACAAACACTTAGTGTTTTGTACTTTATCCAATTACAGACAACATTTGTGGGGGAGTGATTTATGGGACCATTAATTCCCAAGTTCAAAACCTTATTGTGGTGCTGTTTAATTGCTTTAATGATTAATTAAAGACTGATTCCGTGCATAGTTTAAGGATGTTGTGCTCCTGTGGCTATGCAATGTAGAGCTGTGACTGGAGATACTCTGATTTCCTGAAATAATTCAATTTACAATCCCGTTTTCTCAGTTATTTAATATGTACTGTAGTTAACTTAAAATGAGCAGTTTTTCCTTTCTCTGGAACACTATGGAAAGTTCATGTAACTTTGATTTATGCTCGTGTATTTACAACAGTCATCAGACCTAAGTTGACCTCCTGTCAGGCATTAGAGAATTAAGTTAACCATTATATTTTATTTGCTTATTGCTAATGTTTTATTATGCTTCAAAAAGCATTGGAAAAAATAGAAATATAATCATTTAAATAAATAAATGTATTTAAAACATGTAAATAGTATATAGAGATTTAATTTAGGACAAAAAACAAAAAGTATACAAAATATACAAAATAAATTAAATATACTTTAAAAAATTACTTTATTTTTGCTGATTTAGTTTACTTATCAACAAAAGTTTGAATGTTAGGTTTTTACACAAATATTACAATTTTATATTGTTTTACATGTCCAGTAATTTTGGTGGATGGCATTAGATGAATCAGCTGTATCCTATCCAGCCCTGTGTGAATAATCCTTTGTTATTTGCGTTACTCAGATGAAACAAGCTAGTCTAGCTCAACATGTTACATTAACCTACTTTTTATCCAGCAGTGAGTTTGCACATTCTTTTTTTTTTTAGGTCACGCTAAGATGTTAAATTTAACAGCATAAAGTGAACAATTCCTTTTTTCTTTCTTATTCTCACATTTTTGTTGACTTGTATGTTTTTCTATATTTTCTTTAAGGTGGCAGATAGCATCATCTCAAAGCGCATCTTCACTGGTGAGCACCCCTTTGTCTACAGACACACACACAAACACAGACACACACCTTCTCACTAACTTTTTTAATGTTCTTTGATCCCCTTTCTCCCTTAGAGGCGAGAACCATGCCTCACAATTTCAACAACTCAGGGTCAAAGTTTATGAGCCCCGTGACCCAGAGGCCATCTGCCCACTTGACCCTCAGAGACGCCAGTTCTCAAGGTGAGGCATCTGTGTTTAAGCGGTCATCATTAATCTAGGCGAAAGATTTCGGGAAGTCGGAGAGGAAAATGAAAGTTTTGCCGCTGAGCCGCATGTTCTGCATGTGCTGAGCATGCACAAAACTGTGGGTTGAATAGATAAAACCAACAATAAGCTAAACAGTTTTGGTTCCTACATGGTGCAGACATCTGGACTGAATATTAGACTAAGGAACACTGAGGAGCATTGGGAGCAGCTTCTCATGAAGTTTAAAAATATCTAAAGAAAAAAATCTGAAGAAGCTTCTCGGATGAAAGATAAAAAATCTTCAAGAAACTTAAAGAAGTCTAGAGCTTTTCTTTCCAAGCTCCTTAGATCACAGAAATGTAGCGCTACAATCCCTGACTGTCACGCACACCCTGTGGCTATTTTCAGATTTACACACACTACAGTCCTGTTTAGAAAGCTTTGTTTATTAAAATTATTCACAAAGAAATAAAATGTATTATTATTGAGTTCTTTGGTGTACACTGGGGCCTCTGGTTTCCCAGAAACCAAAAACATGTATGTTTGATTATTTATTTAATCAAAAGTAGTGAACTGTGATGGAAGTCAACCTGTCCAGCCTGTACCCCACTTTTTGCCCAATGAGAGCAGAGATTGGCTCCAGCCCTTCCACTGGTCCTATCTGTATAACCAATTAAAAAAGATGAATGGGTGGATTATTAAGTTATTCTATCTGTTAAAGTTACAAATCACATTTTCTACCCCATTTTCCTGTGTAGCATGTTTAGAAGCACATTAAAGTCTACTCTGCTGCTCTTTTTCGTACCACTTCCTGTGTGCCCGAGGCATTTACTAAGAAACACTGAAGTTTTAAGCTGAGTCTGTGAGGCCTACCAGTATGCTGTATGTGGCAGTAAAGTAGATATTTATATAGTTCACAGATCAGAATCACACACGTTATAAAACATGGAATTTAAAGTTGGAATGTGTTTTTCATGACTTTGGTATTGTTTCATCTGAATCGGTCGTGCAAACTGAAGGGTGTTGACAATCTGGCAAAGCCTTCCTTATGTTATTTCCACTGAGCTGACAAAGGGTAAGAAATGTGCTGTGTGTGTGTGTGCAAGAGCTAGAAAGACTGTGTGTGTGTAAGAGGGTGAGGTTCACACATTAAGCCAGGATTTCTCATAAGGAAATACAGAAGGAACTTTGATCCGCGATGGGTGTTTCTTAGAAAGAGAAGTTATCCTACACATGAAGAAAACTGTTTCACGCTGGCACACACAAGCTATGACCCAACTAATTACAACTGAAAGTGTAAAGAATTGAAGTAGTCACCATGACTTCGCCATCTGGGTTTGGACTGTCCATTTTGAAGCTTCGGAGTTAGCCTTTTGGCTGCTTCGTTGGTTTGTTTGGAGCCCTAAGGTACCTTATGTGGACAGAAGCACAGCAAAAGCATAGCATGCTTACGTATCAGTTAATGAAGATAAGCTTGCACGCATTTTGCAGACATTAAGAGGTATGCCGTGAATTATCGCCATGTTGTACATCACCATTTGCTAGTTGCAACTGCATCTTTCCTGACTGGTTGTTAGGGTTTCTGATAGTTTCTGGCTGGAAATTGGTTGCACGGAAGTTGCTGCACCAAAAACCTCCAAGCAATCGATTTGTTTGGTAACAAACTGCCTCAGTTTCTTGTTTTTCATCTTTGTCTGCGAATACTTGCTAACTATTAGCTGAGCAGCAGTGCAACTTGAAAAACTGTACAATAAATTTACTTTTACATTCAAAGTAAAAGTTGCACTGCAGAGGTGCAGCCAACAAGTTTCAAAAAATGCAACTTGTACTTAAAGGCACACCATCTCCGTTTACCGTTTTCCAGTTTCAGTGCATCTTGAAGACCAAGTTGTCACACAGACAACAGGTCAGTAACACACGTCTTGGATGGTTTGTTCCATACAGTCAGTCATATTATTTTTCGGATAGTAACCCCCCACCCCCCACCCCACCCCCATCCTTTCAGTAGTGGATGTGTTCTAAAATAAAAAAAAATGACCCAGCATGGAGTTCTTATGAAGAGAAAAGCTAGCACGGTTTTTGGTATCAGGCTGTAAACATGTTTTTTAATGCAAGTCTTTGGAAACTGACTTGTTTTTGAAGCCTCAAGTGGCCACTAAAGGAACTGCAGTTTTTCGCACTTCTGGATTGTAAATAGCGTTGGATTAGATGGAAGAGTTTATTCAGTTAAGGTCTCTGTGAATGTTATGTGCGAATAAATCACAGCATTTACAATGTAGTGTTATAGACTTAAGCTTCTATTGTTGATGACAGTGTTTCAGATTTGCACACTAGTCACACAAGTACACGCTGCAGAGGAAATAAAGCCAGCATGCACATCTTACAGGACTTTGGCTTCATGCTGGTGCCTCTTACCGGTGAAACAAGCTTAACCAAAGATTAAATCGCCACTTCTGCTATAAGTGGCCATTGTACAAGTTTGAATGTGCACTTCAGAGTCCCCTGTTACAGAGTACTCAGAAGGAAAATTCATATCACCTATATTGTCCAATAGACATGGTGCAACTGGCTCAACTGTGTAAAGTAAACATCATTCACCAAATTTTTTTTGAATAATACTGTAATTAAAAGTGCTTTTTTTAATCACAGGATTTTATCTTTTTTAACTCAGTATTTCAGACGTTTAGGGGCTTTAAGGGAAAAGGCAAACTATTGCTCAACTTTGGCGGCTGTAAGAAAGAAGAGCACTACTCTGGAGTCACAAACTGTATTTATTCAAGGTTCATTTTGCCAGCTGCTGCCGCTTTTGAGCTTTGGGCAAACACTCACTGATATGTGTCATTGCTTAGTTTTTAAAGCTGGTATTGATTTTTTTTTTTATTACATCCAATCTATGATTTCTAGGCTTTAGCTGGTTTGTTTTTCCCCACTCCTTTTATTTTCCATCCCCATGTGACAGTTTTTCTTCCCTCTTCTGTTTAGAATTTGTCTCTTGACACTTTTTTAATCTTTGCCAACAGGGTTTTCTTCCTCCCTGAGCACCATGCCTGGTCTTCATCAGTCCTGCCGTCATTTGGTCCGCTCATGGGCCAATCAGAGCCTAGGAGCTCACCTGCACAACATGACCCTGTCTAATGGGAAGCTCCGAGTGCCCCAAGATGGGAGGTACTATCTGTACTCACAGGTGAGAAAACTATGCAGATGGAGGAGATGCTCCAGGCACTTTGCTAGCCATATGTTTGTGTGTTTTAACATGACAAGTTTGTCATAACCTTGTAGTGATAGCTGCCGAATAAAGGTGTCTGTGACTGTTGTATATTCAATTTTATTAACCATTAATTGTTGTTTACAACATTTATTATTGGATTGGATGATTGGATTTATTATCGTAGGGTCTACCTTACAAGTAGGGTCTACCTGTAAGGTAGACTGCAGGAAACCTGCTTTTCTGTCAAAAACAAGGGCACGTCAAAGAGGAAAAAACAAAAAACAGCTCACTGCATTAACTTATTTTCACCTTTGTCCAGGTGTATTTCCGTTATCCATCCCCATCTGCAAATGAGGGGGACCAGCGCAGCGTCAGCCACCAACTGGTGCAGTGCGTCTACAAGAAAACTTCCTATCCAAGCCCCATACAGGTACAGCATCTCTGTTTTCCTAAAACAATCAAAGATCACCCTGAAGTATTTGTACCTTTCATTAGCACTGGGATGATTTTCTCTTCTTTGTTCTTTTTTCCAGCTCCTGAAAGGTGTGGGAACCAAGTGCTGGGCTCCAGACGCTGAGTACGCCCTACACTCCGTTTACCAGGGAGGACTTTTTGAACTGAGGGCCGGTGACGAGATCTTCGTGTCTGTCTCTTCCCCCACCATGGTAAATGCAGAAGAATCTGCTAGCTACTTTGGTGCCTTCCGTCTGGACCTCTGAGAGAAAAGGATTGGAGAAAAAAAAGAAGCGATGGGACAATGGATGGATAAACAGATGGGCTGGAGAGCTTGGGGCCTTTTGAATATCCATTGATTGGGGGGGGAAATGGTCCTATAGACAGAAGAGGAGATGGAGGTCTGGATCTTCAGTGTTTGCTTGGGCAGATGCACTGAAGGATGGAAGAACTGGGGTTTGAAAGATCTACATGGGTGAAGAATGCTGCAGGAGGATAGTGGATTTGCCTTTCCTACTCTCTTGATTAAGAGAAAGCAAGACTTCAAGATAAAAGACATGTGCAATTATGAAAAATAAATAAATGTGAGGACTTTGATTTACAGTTGATTCTTAAGGGGGAATTTGCCACAGGAAAAAAATAAGATCACAACCTTCTAGATGAAGTTCCGAAATTAGTCCACCATGCTATCTAGATCTCGATATAACAAGACCCTACATGTGTGAATATGTCAGTGACCTTTTTATGGGAAAAATTAAACCCTTGGTTTGGATTTGAAGAATTTACACAAAATAAAAACTTTACTCTCTACATCAACGGCTGCAGAAGAAAATGAAACAATCAAACCAAAGCAAAAACTTCTTTTTTAAGTGTGCGATGGGAGCTCTGTACATATGTATGGCTGAGAATGAGATTTACACAATGGACTGTGGTGATTTTAAAAGTAATTCGTTTTTATTTTACCTTTGACTGGACTTAAAACCACTTGGGGAATCTAAAGACTTCCTACTCGCAAAACACTAAAACTGTGGATTTTATGTAAAGACCTTTAGTGGAGGAAGAGGATTGCCTCTGTGACAAACTGTAGAAAGAGCCAAGAGCTTTTTGAAGAGGAGTCTGCAAGCCAAGAAGAAGTGAAAACAAGGAGGGAGAAATCTTGATAACACCAATAAGAATTAGCCCGGCACTGAAAGATTAAAGGACAGAGAGATGCTGTGGGTAGTATGCAGCCTGACCACTCTGCGTGGTTGATGTCTCTTCTTTCTCTTTCCCTTGATTCCTTCTCTTATCTTTTCATGTTAACTATTTTATCTATCTTGTCAAACCTGTGAAGCTGCATTATATTTGAGTTCATGGAGCAGTTATGCAACCAACCACAAAGCAACAATGTGAGAAGAAGATGACAGAAACACATGCAAATAGTCTAGTTGCACAATCACAGAGAGCATGGATTAAAGTGACATTTAGGTTGGGTTACATGGAGTTGTTGTTTTCCCTGCAATGATCATTGGTTCCATAACATAAAAATCTCATTTTGGATACATGGAGTTAACATAGTTATTGGTGTATTGCATTATCTTTCCAGGGTAGTAGCTCAACTTGAACATGGCAAAATGTGCACTTACCTAAAACGACTGCAGCATTTAGTAAATGGACTGGTTCTTATATAGTGCACTCAAAGCGGTTCATACAGCTTGCCTCATTCACCCACTCACATGAGCACTTTTTTCTATGCTTTCTTTCACTGTAATTGTTGGTCTAGCTTCTGCATTTGGGGAAAGTTTAAAACCTGTCAAGCCTCTAGCAATGTCAATGCTTCAGTTAAAAAAAGAAAAATCCTCTAGTATAGTAGCTAACACAGAGAAGGTGGAGATCCCTGGGAGGGTTGCATCAGGAAGGGCATCCAGCCTAAAAATCTGTGCCAAATCAAATACGTGGATGCATCCACTGTGGCGACTCGTTTTAAATAAAGGAACAGCCAATAAAAGCTTTCTCTGTGCTAGCTAGAGTGGAACATATTGTCCTTCTACTTGCTGAAAAATGATTGGTGCTAAACATTTTAACCACCATCTGGAAACTCAGAATGCAAAAAATTCACACCTTAAGCAAGAACATAGGTTTAGCATAAAAACTCAAAGGAACATTTTGATAGTTTGAATACACAGTCACCCACTGGTTTGTGGACATTCTCGAGCTTTGAGTTTAGAATTGTGGTGGTCGGTATCTTCAGCTTGCGTCTGCAAACATTTACTCATCAGGACATTGTTTACTGAGGTCAGACGTCATGTGAGATAATTTTCCTACTGACTTCTACATGATCAGACCTGTTTCTGCAACAAGAGATTTGCCCCCTGCTGGTTATGAGAACGACTACAAATGTAAAGCACTTGACTTGGCAAAAAGGCTGGTTTTTAAGCAGCCTGTGCCCAGGTTAAGGGAAGATAAACAATACTTTCATTATGTAACCTCAGCTATGTTATTATTGTAGACGTCAGTGACAGTGAAAGAAATAGGGTATGGAAACTAATTTAATGCATCGGTGCTGAAATTGTTTGTTCAGAAACACAAACAGCTGACTAAAATTGGCTGACAGTCACTTAGTAACACTGGTGCATACACATAACAATTGCAAACATTATGAGCAGTTCAGAAACTGTATTCTCAAACACACTCAGATGCTACAAATCTGAAACACAGGATCCCACACCAAGTCAAGCGAACAAAGACCCAAGATTTGGAACGAGTGAGAGAGGATATTTGCAGACATAAACCATCCACCGCCTAGCACAGACACAACCCCTACATGCTTTTTTCTCTGTGTGCACATAAAAAAAGTACACACATCACCTCACACTACATCCAGGCTAGCCTGTGCTATGTAGACACACACATCATCCAATGTCACATCCAGCGTGAAGACATATACCCTGATTAATCTGGGCTGTCTAGCCTCCCTGTGCCATCTGGTAATTGTCAGTGATCTGGCATACAGCGAGGGTGCGCACACAAGAATATATGTTTGTTCAAAGGGCTTGGTTCACATAGATGATTCAGAAAATGCGGTAAAAAAAATGTTTTTCACATGTGTTTATTTGCAAATGTGAGCTCCAGTTTGCTTTGTACACTTTGTACACTTAAGCACACATTTGATAGGGTAACTTCCAGACTAAGCCCCTCTTTCCCATACAGCACAGGATATCTTTGTATGCATACCGTGAAGAAGGTTATGTTATGGTGTAGTTTTGTCAGGCATGCTATGAAAACACAGCAACATAGCTGGTTTATTTTCTGCTCAAATCACAAAATTAAAGGCAAATCTCATATTGCATTAAATTACTGTTTTAAGCTCAATTTTTTGCTGGGTGGCACGCACCTGCACATGTTTCTGTTGCTCTAACGCTCCCTGTGTGAAGTCAAGTTATATTCACGTTAAAATAATAAATGGTAACTTCAACAATTATGCAACATGTGCAATAATATTATAACTGTAAATCTCTATACCACGTATACAAAGTTTTCCTACCTTTTGCAGTTTAAATGGTTATTTTTTGAGTGAAAAAACAAACAAACAGACAAACACCTTTTCATCTGCTGATTTAGGTGTAGGTCAGCCATTAACCAAGATTTGGTAGTATCTTGGTTTGATGTGGAAAGGTATTTGTGGTAAAGCTAAAATTTTACTTTCTGCCAACTAAACTGTTAGCCAGACACAAAAACCTGTGTGATTGCTTTGGTAGAAAATTACTGAAGTTGCCGATAATTTGCAGGAAAGTTGTAGAATTATCTGCAGAGATGTTCCATTTACTGGCCAAGCCTTAGTAAAACTTAAAAATATACAATTCAAACCAGAAATCTAGAAAGTTAACTAAGTAAATGTTGTGCTTTGCTGCTATAATCAATGCGTTTCAAAAGATGCACCTTTTACTTTGATGGAGAACTGTCTTAATGTTGTACTTTCCTTAATTTCATTGCCTTTTGGTGACTAATTGGTGAGGGTTTGTAGACAAGTCAGTGTTTCTCATGCAACAGCAGCAATCTGCTAACAAGGTTTTTGGTGCAACATCGTCTTGGTAGCCAGTTTCACATAGTGACTACCAGTAACCTCGATTAATCACTCAATAACATACTGGGGTCTTCACACTTTTACTCGTTGCTGCCACAGCAGTCATTCTCTAGGCCTGTATGACTGGGGTGTAGCTGGCAATAGCTAGTAGATAATTAGCTTAGATTAGCATAGGTATCAGAAACAGTAGAATTGATAAGAAGAAACATTGAAAGAAATGTTTACTAGTAGCAGTTTTATTAAATTCACAGTATAGAAGACAGGCTATTTGTGAGCAATTAGTGAGCATTGGGAAAAGTCGTGGTAATGGCTTCCATGTTTATTTTTTGGGCTATGCTAGGCTAACTTAGCTTTTACAATTTGCAGGCAAAAACAATGTTACAAATTTGCTCCAGATTTAACAGAAATGATTATAAAATAACACATTTCAGCTTTTAGCTGTGTTGGGGTCGCTGAACATAGTGATTTAGTGATTTAAAATGTTTCACAATGTGTCACAGAATCACAAGATAATAACTGAGAAGTTTATGTCATGTAAATTAACTTTTCCATCCATAAATGATTATCCTCCGAGATGTATTCATTACACTGAAGCCAAAGATTTTCAGAGATCCATATGTGGCAAGTAATTGGACAGTTGTTCTGTTATGATTTGATTTACAGATCATTTCATTACATTTCTGTGTACACACTCGTTACTCCTGCTGGTTGGTTAATTAAATTTCTGAAGCTAAAATGTTTTTCATGTGTAGTACCCTGCAGAGTGAATGTGTACATCTCTCAGCATTTCACTTTCTGTTAGATAATGTATAAATAAGGACACATGCTGCTTAAGTTTATCATTTAAAAACATAAAACATAAGCTTGTCAGCACACTGTGGGGTAATGTCACAACAAATCATCCAAGTAACTCAAAACATCTACATCAGATGGTGTTTGGTGGGGGTGAAATAAATCCAAGTCATTGGATTTTACTAGGCTGACAGCTGACAGACAACTAGGCAGCAACAAAAAGAAGTCAGATTGTATGGAGGCCAATGAGCAAAAAGTCAAACTTTTTAACTTATCTGCAGCCACTCTAAACACATTGCTGATGTGTTTATGGTCTCAATTACTACTTCTAAGCCTTACTAAATACAAAATTGTTGCTATTATATTGGCAAGATTGAAAGTATAGTGCATGAGAAAGCGAGAGCATAAAGTTAAATTGATGAGGCGACTTAAAGTAAAACCAAAGTTTATCATATGTAAATGCTGCTCATCCAGCAGATGATAATTAGAAGGGTCGTATTGTGAGATAGGAAGAGTACAAATATCTGTGTGGTCTGCTGTGAATCCAACACATGTTTGGTTAAATCTGTTGGATTGTGAATGATAAAACATCACCACCCAGCGATGTTTACCTTTGTAGTTCAGTTCTTATTATTGAGCAAGGCCTGTATTTGATGTGTTTTGGTAAAATATTGCTTTTAGTTTGAAATCAGATCTTGTCTGTTTTCCTGTGCGTGTATCTGTGTGTGTGTGTGTGTGTGTGTGTGTGTGTGTGTGTGTGTGTGTGTGTGTGTGTGTGTGTGTGTGGTTATGCACAAAAATGCACAAAAGTGGTTTTGGACAACAGTTGAAAGCACTGCGCTTGAAACTGCCAGACCGCGAGTCAGACAAATTGTCCATCTCTTGCTCTCTACAAGACCTGGAAAGAGAAACTAAGCCATCACCGTGGGGCACTCTAAAATCTAGACCTCATGTAAGTCAGCGTTGAGATCTTTTCCAGTTATGCTCTGTTTTGAGCTTCCACCCAAGATTCATGCTGTGTTTATATTTTGCAAGCAGCGTGGCTTGTGGAACATAGATATATATTTTCAAGGGGAGGGCTTCACGAGTCCAGCTTCAGTTTGACAAACTGGGTGTCCAAACACAACAGCTTCTCCAGTCTTGGCTTTACACGGGGTGGGAAAAACACCACCTTCAAGCTCCTGTTTTGATCCCGGTGAGGATGTAGCTAATTTAAGGGTCTGAGGTCGTGATTCCCCGACAAAATAAACCATTTGGACACTAATAAACAAGCTGAATGCATCCTTTCTCATAAAACACACACTGAGAGCCAAATTTTGGAAGAACTTGAAGCATACATTTTAAATTCATAGCAACCATCTACCTTACATATCTTAACATGTTACCATAATGATTTTGCACAGAACTACAAGTGAGACCATTATATGTTATAATTTGACCACAGTTCCTGCCAGTTAGCTAATTTTCTATGGTTCAAGTTGTTCCCCAGGTGCAACCCAGCCATTATATTTGGTTTCAACACCAGCTCTGAGAAACATCTGTTGCTTATTAAATAGCTGCATGTTGCAGGACACTTAAAGAAATAATCAAATTTAAGTCTATTTAACAGCTCGAATGACTGGCAGATTTTGAAATACACCCCCAAATGTTGGTGGAGTACCACATGCACAGCAAATATGCCGCAGTGCTCTGTTGGCACCGACATGAAACAACTCTATCAACTAATCAGGACCAGATTAGTTTTCCTTTTGCCAGTTTTTGCAGGGAACTGACACAATGATAAATACTGTTTAGTATTATTTGGCAAATTTATTGAACACGGCAACTGAAGAGGACAAACACAACCAGATCCCCCAAATGTCTTTATATCTGCACAGGCGTACTTGTCAGAACTCAAACATTTATATTCTATTGCAAGCACTGAAACAGCCCTCAAGGAGGCGAGGAGAGGCAAATTTCCCCCACTGCAGAGGATGTGTACATATTTGAATATCTTACAAATAAAAGACAATCACTGTTACGCAATAAGTCGAACATATGCCAAACAAGCATCTGAAAACAGCAGAGTGCTTTTTTTAAATTGCTGCTTCTATTTCTGACTTTGATGTGCACCGCTATGCAGATTTATATCAGTTGTCTCTTATCAGCACCGCTTGCATAATTAAACATTAAATGTTTTGCACAAAAGCAGAACAAGTGCTGTTTATGCTTTGCCTGCATGCCTGTGTTTTCCAATGATGTGAAACAAGCAATCTCAGAATCAGCTGGCTGCCTAAGCTTTGGTCCAAAACCTCACATATAATACTGTTTTTTCCAAAAATGAACACATTTCCTTTCCAATGCTAGCTTAACTAAGAGTACAAGAGTGAATGTGCTTTGAATTCCAGTGACCCACTCTACCACCAAATTACACATTTAGAATTTTAGAAAGTAAACAACACTTTTACTATTCATGGCTCAGTAGATATGTAAATTAGCCCCAACCTCACCTTTTGGCTCACGGAGGCTTCACTCATTTACTCACTTACAAGATTTCTTTGAACACAAACAAGAACAGCATTAGACCCCACTGTGTGAAGAAAATGCAGGGCTGAATTTGTGAATCAGACAGACCTATAACAGAGATAGTATTCTGTTCCTGCCCGTCAGAGTAGAGAAAAAACTCCCTGAGCGCATGAAAATGTTTACAGTTCCTGTAACAAACTATCATCACAAGCAAAGAATTTAGGTGGATTAGCACTAGTTGGAAAACCAAGTAGCGTATTGTATTGTCCTCAAGTTGTCTACTGTGGTTTTCACTCCTTTTCTCCACTCTGCTTCACACACACAGTCTAGCAGAGGACATACTCGGTGAAACAGAGAGCAACTTACACTGAGCTGAAATGAATCAAGTGCACATATACAACATAAATCGTAGACTTCATTATGAAACAGCTTCTAGTGTGTTGTTAGTGTTAGATAAAGCTTGTTTCCAATTCCCCACTCTGATAAATCAACTACATTGATGAATTGATTTCTTAGGCTTGCAGTGTATGAAGCTATCACTGTCTGAATCTGAGATTATGAGGTCACTGGTACACTACAGTCACGAGGTGGAGATTTTCATTCATGATTGTTTCTGCTCAAATATGTCTTCTAG
Organism: Neolamprologus multifasciatus; assembly: GCF_963576455.1. Classification (NCBI taxonomy): domain Eukaryota; kingdom Metazoa; phylum Chordata; class Actinopteri; order Cichliformes; family Cichlidae; genus Neolamprologus; species Neolamprologus multifasciatus. Next base: position 29,837,320 of record NC_140441.1, read on the forward strand.
TTTATAACAAATGACATGTTAATACACTACAAACTGATTCTCATCACAGGGATCAGTGAAACAAACAGTTCTCCATTAAAGCGGTTTATGAATGTAGATACTGTTCAACACATATCCTTTTGCTTTTCTTAAAATCACATTTGATACCAACTGAAGAATGTACATGTAAAGTTCTGCTGATTGCCTTGTGCCTTTTAAAAAATAATGCTCTTCTGTGTTATTTTGTGCTCAATAAAGTGCCTACTGTCAAACAGGAATATCAGTGCCACGTTGTTTGCTTTAAATAGAGATGTAGGTGACTGTAAGTGAATGTGGCATGGTTGTTGCTGTCACATGGGCTGATCTGCTGGGATGTTTCCACATAACCATCTCTAGGATTTACAGAGAATGGTCTGAAAATGCCTTCTTGATTTCAGAGGTGAGGAGAATCAACACGTTCTCACTCCCAAAGCGTAACATTTTACGCTAGGTGACAAATCGTCGATATATTATGCTTCCAGGCACCCAACATTTCTCTACATTACGAGATCAGAAAACGTGAAAACGTGAGAACCGTTTGGAATGAATCTACACATGTACGCTCAGGAGTGAGAACGTGCTGGGACAATGGCCAAACTCGACAGGAAGGTAACAAAAAACTATTCGTTATGGCCAAGTTATGCAGACGAACATCTTTGAATGCACAAAAAACTTGAAGCAGCCATGCTACAGCAGCAGAAAGCCACAGCAGGTGCCACTCCTGCCTGATAAGATAATAGCAGCAAACTGATGCTTCAATTCACACAGGCTCACCAAAATTTGGACAACAGAAAACGTTGCCTTGTCTCATGGGGGTCGATTTCTGCTGCCACATTTAGATGGTAGGGTAAGAATTTGGTGTAAAAAAAATACAAAAGCATGAATCATCCTGTCTTGTATGGATGTTATAAGTTGCTGGTGTTATAATGGTAACACCAGCAACCTATACCAATTGTTCATTCAGGATCTAAAACTCTTACAGTTGATTGTCTGATTGTCTTGAAACAACAGACCCAGTTTCTCAAAGCTATCTTGCCTGCCACTTTGATCGGCTGCAGACCTAAACTCTTTGGCACTGTAATTACAAGATTTTAGTGTAATTACAACACAAGTTTACTGCTCCCTCTGTCCAACTGGTTAAAAGGTTAATCCAGAACCAAGGCTCACCTTTGTTCACACAGGAATTTTATTACCTGAGGATATCCAGTAATTTGTAATAATTGCTGACTCTATCAGTCATTTTAACCCTCTGCGAATTCAAAATGTCTCCAGTTTGTCAAGTACAAATTCCAACACAAATTGCCCACCATAATTTCCTTACAATGGTCTCTTGATAATATTGATCCTGTGCAAACTGAGCACTTTGTAACTGCAGCTGTAATTTGGATTTTGGCAGGATACATCAAGTGGAATACAGCCACAGAGGTGAAATTAATGACCAAAGGAAATTTTGGTTTTACTTTACAAAGAAATCTTCAACTAAAACTTCTGTATCTTAACATGGCATCTTACAGTATTGTGCAAACGTCTTGGGCGACCCCCTATTTCTTATATTTTACTAGGAAAATGTGTGTGAAAGTTGATATTTGGTATGACCACCTTTATTCTTTAGCTCAGCCTGAACTCTTAGGCAATCATTGTTGTAATTTCTTGAAGCAGTCTTCATGAATAGTACTCCAGGCTTCTTCAAGGACATTCAAAACTCTTTGGATGTTGGCTGCCTTTTGTTCTGTTCTTCGTCAAGATGATCCCACAGCCCTTAAGTAATGTGGAAGTCCGAGCTCTTGGGAGGCCAATCCGTGACAGATAGCATTCCATTGTGTATTTTTCTATTCAGGTATGCTTTTACTCCATTAACAGTGTTTTTGAGATCGTTGTCATGCTACAAAAATGAAGGTGTTGCCAATCAGATGTTTTCCAGATGGTATTGCACCAATTTTCATTCCAGTTCTTGTGTAATTCATCATACCTCAGCCTTTTCTCCCTGTTTCCCTTCCGGCTTTTTTACAGCCCCTCTTCCAATGAGACCATTTCTGATGAGAGTTCAGCAAACAGCAGATGGGTCTACTGAAGAGCCAGATGCTTCTCAGCTCAAGAAATGGTTTTCTGTTATATGTAAATGATTAATAGTTCAGTGTTAACCAAAAGAAAAATCTGAAAGAACATTCCTCCAGACTGAAAATTACCCTATTTTTTGGACAAAAAGCTGCACTTAAAATACTTCAAATTTCTCAAAAATCGACAGTGCGCCTTATATATAAATTCTGATTGTGCTTACTGACTTACTGTAACAATCAAGTTTAACATCCAGGCATCCATGAAAACAGAATTTATGAAAATTTAACAGAGTTCGAAGTTAGAAGAAAGTCTGGCTGCTTGGAAGTAAGATATAAAGAATGAAGGACAAGAGATGGCTGAAGACCTTTGTACATTGTTGTACAATGAAATACACTGGTGAAACACTGGGAAATAAAGCCCAAAAGCCCAAAAGCTCCATACAAATATTTAATATAACTGCTTTTTTATTGTTTTTATTTATCTGTTTCTTACCTTCTTTTTTACCTGTTAGGCATGTTAGATATCACATACTATGTGACTGATACCAAAATGTATTTGGTATGTTTGTTTGTTTTATGAGAAAAGAGACTTAAAATTGTAACCTTAGAATCTAACCTTTTATAACATAAGCCACTTCAATACCTAAGTCTTGTGCTGTGCTGGTTTGAACTTTGGTACCTTCGGTTTCTTATGTAATGCATTTTTCTTTGACATTATGGAGTAATTTTCGTTGCCGTTTTCTAAACCATCCATCACTGAGCCAGTGAAGCGGCTTGAACAAGAAGAACAGCAGGAAGCAGCAGAGATGTGGAGCAGGCCACAATTGCATGGATATCTTCCTGTCAAACTCAATATGAGTTTCTTTGGATTCATTTCTGTGTTATGTCAGAGAGAGATAATAACCAGCAGCATTGTTTCTCTGAACCAATGAACCAAACACACATCCACCAATCCAAATAAGATCAGTGTGTGTGTATTTGTGTGTGCTGCTTTAGGACTGTATGGGCCACAAGTACCATGTCAGCACATCACAAAAGACGGCTCTTTCTTAAGCAGAATATTTATTTATTTATTAAAATTACTTAATTGATGAGAAGTTATGCTGTGCATGCCCATCTTATCCTCTGGGGATGGCTTTAGAGTATCTAATTTCTGACTGCCCCACCTTTAAGAAAAAAAAAAAGACAACACCAACATTCCTTCCTCTTTCATCTTAGATGCAGGAAATGCCGATGATGCCCTGTGATCTGAATCAACAGAGCAGTGGAGCTTAACTAAGGAAGGTCTCCGTTCAAAATTGCCGCGTAAATTTAAAGTTACCAAAGATGTGGTTCTTGCTTGGACCACAAGCCAGTTTCAGTTAACGAAGTAACCGGTGAGTTCTTTTGAACATGAGAAGCAGAAAGAGCTGTTCTCTTTTCTTAGTGGTATTTGTCATCTGAAGCACAAACACATGGACACTTTTGTGATGCTTAAAGCTCTTTGGAGGCTCTTAAAGTTGGTAACATCTGCTGCCTATACATGGGTTCAAACGACTGATGGACATTTTAGGCAAACTGCTGACAGGCGGATGATGAAGCTGTTCCCTGTTGATCTTCTCTGCATGCCACATGAATAAAGAAACCATGATGGTTCTGTACAGACCACCAGGGTGAAGCAAGGACAGCCACGGTGACACAAAACATTTGAGGGAAACCGCATTAACATCTGAGCTTCATGTTCAGTTTACATAGTCTCTTGCTTTGCTTAACGTCCTGCTGATGTTTGAAAGTTTATGTTATTAGCATAAACCAGAACCATTCAACTCAAGCCAACTATAGACATTTTTCTTTTCCTGAATCTGAGGAAACCCACATGAAATCAGTCACTCCTAACTCAAGAGGTTTGCTTTATGTGTGTTTTAGTGGGCACAGTAGAAAACTTACCAGACAAAAGAAACTGGTTAAATAACAAAGATGGCTGGTTCATAAAGACGCATAACGAGTAGTGTAAATTCCCCCTGAGACTGTGTGGACAAAGGGACAGTGTGTGCATCCTGGTAAATGAAAGGAAAGCTCAGTTTCATTACCCTGCAGAAGGGCTAAGAATGTGTGTAATTTCAGCATGCTTGGACAGCATGTAGATCCATCAGTGATAACTGGCTCCAAGACTAATAAAGACCTAATCTGAAACTAAGGAAAGCACGTGTTTGACCAGAAGAGTGCATTTCAAAGTCAAACATAGACATAAATTATTGCATTGTTGGTGTAGAGTTTCAAGATTGAGCATGAGATTTCACCTGGTGAGGCTACAACCGAACTGAAGCAGGTGGAGGTGGTTTTCATTTTATAATAATAATTGGGACTTAATGATCCTTGATTACCAAGCAGTTCCTGGCTACCTGTCTGACGAGTATTATACTTTCTATATCCATGAGTCCACTAGAGTCTGCATATAGCCATGCCATGTAAATTTCATTATCAGATGGTGAACAGAGGATCCGTGCAGATTTAGGCCTACCTGCTTAACCCTGACCCTGCCGCTTTTTTTTATTCAGACTCATCTGTGGAGAATTTACATTAGAAGCAGACTTCAAAGAAGTATAACAGAAACAACTACATGTCTGTCGGGTCTCCACCTGTCTGTGTCCAAAACTGAGTATAACTGAAGCATTAGCATTACCTAAGTTGTACCGGGAATGTAGAAATTGTAGAAATACTTTCTTTTTGTGCCAATTTTAACCAACAAACTGCTTTCACCAGTACAGTAACAGGCATACAAGCAGCTCCAGAGACCAGACAGACGTTTTGATTAATGGAGACATTGGTCATATTAAACACTTAAACTGCTTTTTCTCTGACCTGCTGTGTTTGCATAGGAGTGTTAACAAAAGACCTATTGGTTTTTCTAACCTGCCCCCATCCATAGAGTACCACCCTTCCTGACACACACACATGCACTGTGCAGTCACCTACTTACTGTTATCTTCATATCAGCATTCTCCTCATACTGGACCCGCTTTCCCTCCATCTTCTGTCTCTCACACACACACACACACATCCATCATAACACTGCAGCACAGCCTTCATATCAGCAGCGCTGCCGTTCTCTCCATGTCGCCTGTATTATTGCCCAACATACACTCTGTTTTCCTAAGAGCCAGCCAGGAAATGAGTTTTATAAAGCTGGAAAGCAGACATGCACAAACTTATACATGCACACAGACACACACAGAAAATCCCAAACATCCTGAAGAGACTAAGTGGGGCCAGACAAGCGTTCAACCTGACACACACACACACTTTTTTTGGAAGAACAATACTACTGCTTCAACCCCGCTGCCCTGACTACCGGCCATTGGAAATGGGAATTTCAGAATCAGTGGGAGTGGTGCTATCAGAATACCTTACAGGGCACCTAAACAATGCAGTTATTCCTGCAGCGGACAACAAACATTATTAGGCCTTTGATAAGGCCTTTAAAGCAGCCCTCCTTGGCACACAAAGGGTTTGTCACAGGAAGCTGCAGGAAACTACCCACAGAGAATGAGAAAATAAAAAAGTGTGTGCATCAGAGAAAGTGCTTTTTCACACACAGATTATGTGTTTGATATTTTTATAACTATGAGAACAAACTATATAATCTCACAGGACACTTCATTAGTTACACCTTATTGGTATCAGGTTGGACCGCCTTTTGCCTTCAGAGGTGCTTTCATTAGTCGTGGCTTATTTCAGCAATTCAGCAAGGTGCAGGAAACATTCCTCCATTTTTTTTCCATGTTGGTATGACAGCATCACAGTTGCTGCAGATTTGTCGGCTCCACATCCACGAGGTGAATCCCCTGTTTCACCACATCCCAAAGTTGCTCTATTGGACTGAGATCTGGTGACTGCGGAGGCCAAGCCACCATAAGATGTCGCACTGTGGTCATAAAGGGATGGACACGGTCATCTACATTACTCAGCTAGGCTTAAATGATGCTCAGTTCATACTAACAGGCCCAAAGTGTGCCAAGATAATATCGCCCACACAGTATCATCTTGAAACTTTAATCCAAGGCAGGATGGATCCAAATGTTCATGTTGTTTACACCAAATTCCGACCCTACCATCCAAACGTTGCAGCAGGAACTGACGCTCATCAGACAAGGCAACATTTTTCCAATTTTCCATTTTCCAAATTTTGATGAGCCTTTGTATCACGCCCAACCAGCTGCGGCAGACGGCCACCCCTCCCTCAGCCTGGTCCTACTGGAGGTTTATTCCTGTTAAAAAAAATTTTTTCCTTCCCACTGTTGCCAAATGCTTGCTCATAGGGGTTGTTTGATTGTTGGGTTTTTCTCTGTATTATTGCAGGGTCTCTACCTTAGAATATAAAGTGCCCTGGGGGCTCGAAGTAGTCTCGCTAGTCTCATCTGACCTCTAAAATCAACAATCAACATTTTCACCCAGAGAACTTCCACTCACTGGATATTTTCTGTTTCAGATCATTCTCTGTAAACATTTGAGATGGCTGAGTGGGAAAATCCCAGCAGATCACCTGACAACAGGTTTGGCATGAACAACCATGCTGTCTTGGCTGTGCAAACTTTGCATTGATGAGAGTGTTAAGGGCAACTGAAACAAGAAAGCTTGAGCTCAACCAAAAACAACCAGCTTAGAGTGTCTTGATGTGTGCTCAATCATCCGGGTAAGGAAATCCTAAAAAGTTGATGAGACTGTAGAAGTCACCTGAATAAGTGATGAAACATTTCTCCCACTGAGAACATCCAAATGAACAGATTCAACTTCTTGGGAACCAACTTAGAGACATTAAAATGCTCTGTAACATTTACTTCCTGATAAGGAAGGCGTCAAACTATTTATGCTCCATGAAGCTGGTTTTTTAAAGAAGCTTTTGAGGAGGACTGAGAGCACGTCAGTATTATGAGCCTGTATGATAATATTTTCAACACAAAAGCATGCCTTACACCTTTAACCCCGGGTTCTGCTGGCAGCTTGTGCAAGTGCTACCATAAAAGTGTGTTATTTTACTGATATTTATGTGCTGAATTAGTCTCTTGCAGCAATGCACGGATCAGATATTTTGTAGCCTCTAGGCTTCCGCTCATAGTTTATCAAATGGAACAGCTGTGTTGAGGTGGCACGAGCCGGCGCCTCTTTGTTTTAAGAGCTTGCGGGGAGCAGCCTTGTGATCAAAAACACAGGTTAAAGAGGTGAAAAAAAGTTTGATTGAATCCAGAGAAGTGGGAAATGGAAAAGAAATCCTACATACGGCCAACACGTACTCTGGAAGTGATCTAAATGTACTGGTGGAACAAGTTTCTGTTCTCTCAGGACACTGAACCCTACACACATAACGTACAGGAATCGTGATCACTGAGGGGCTTGGGTCACGCCATCGTGTGATGACCTCCGTGACAAAGCCAGAAAATAGACCTGTGGTTGCAATCATGTTGGTTTTTATCCGGCATGTTGTTCCAGTGTCGTAATTTTCCTCTCTGGACACTGGAAGCTAAATTGAGGTCACTGAAAGCAACAGAGCCAATTTTTGTCCCCAGGCTAAAATATTTTCCATTTTGTGCAAAAATCTAGCCTTTTGTGTAACTTCATGAAACTCATGCCAGACTTTTAACATACTCAACTACAGCTATTCTTCTTCTGTATTTTATTCTGAATCCCAAAGTGGCAGTATTACTTTTTGTTCTACCAACTTAAAGACTGATGTTACCATTATCAAAGCATGAAAACTCATGTCATGTCAACTTCGAGTGCATTCTTTGAAGATGTAGCAAACTCTTTCAGTCTCATTTATTTATAATTGAATATTTCCATCCATCTATTTATTCTCTTCTGCTTATCCTTATCAGGGTTGTGGGGGGCTGGAGAGGCGGGGTACACCCTGGACAGATCACCAGTCTGTCCAGGGCTAACATTTACACCAGGGATGGGCAACTCCTGCAGGTTTAAGATCTCACCTTGGGTCAACACACCTGAATCACATGATTAGTTCATTCCCAGTCCTCTGGAGAACTTCAGGACATGTTGAGGAGGTAATTCAACCATTTAAATCAGCTGTGTTGGTTCAAAGACACATCTAAAACCTGCAGGACACCGGCCCTCGAGGCCTGGAGTTGCCCACCCCTGATTTACAGCTATGGGCAATTTAGAATTACCAATGAACCTAACATTTAAAAAACTGACAAATACAAATGCCTGTCTTCTGTTTTCTTATAATTGAAGGTTGCTCATCTTAACAGAGAGTTCTGCAAAATACCATAATCATATGTCCGAATTGGACTGCAGGCTTTTAGCAGCATGCAATGATGAGTTTTGGTACAAAGTATACAGCTGTGATCAGAGGTTTACTTCCAATCATCATTGGCAGGAATATCACAGGATTGTGGCTTTTAATGATTTCTCGAAACTGTTCTTTTACCAGCTTGGAACTGGGTCCAAAGGTTTCAGGGTCAAATATATACATACATACTCACAACTAATATTTGGTTAAATATCCCTGAGCAAGTTTCAGATTCTTCAATAGCGATCAACAAGCTTCTGGCATAATTTTGGCTGGATATTTGACTAGTCTGCTTGGCAGAATTGGTAGAGTTCATTTAAATTACTTCTTGTTCTGTTCAGCTTTTAAGTTTAGTCAACAAATTTTCACCAGGGTTGAGGTCTGTCTGTCTACATCTGTAGAGGTCAATAAGGCAATCAGATGTCCATGTGATGTCAATTTAAAGCTGAATGTTTAAATTTGAACATTTAAATGAGAACTTTACTTGCTTAAAGGTTGTGGTGTACTGCATGTGTCTCTTTACAGGCTTATTCTCTATGGGAGCCCATTTCTGCTGATGTGCATGAGCTTTAACTTTTTCAAACTAAAACTTGAAATTTCAAAATAGTGAAAAACATTTTCACAACAATGCAAAAACATTTAGATATTAAGTCGTTACTATTTCCACAAAGCTTTCCATCTTAATTTGTTTAATCACACTGGCAAAGAAAGGTTTTCATACAAAAGGACAGTATAACTAGGGATGGGTACCGGTATCCGGTGCCATCATGGCACCGGTTCTGACATAAATGGTAGTAACCAGACCGAAAAGCAGCGCGCATTTCGGTGCTTTTTTTTCCTGAGCTGTGATACACTTTCTTCTTCCTTACATTTCTATTGGCGGTTGGCAAACAACTGAAAGGTGCATTACCGCCACCAACTGGTATGGAATGATACACTTTAGATTCTAGCCAATCATTTTACGTTTCGAGGATAGTAGGCGGGTCCAGGTACGTACGTTCTTTTAGAGCAGAGCTACAGATTAAAAATGCCCAAGGCAAAGCGGTCAAAAGTCTGGCTGTACTTCACAGCAAAAGATGCAAACTCAGCAGCCTGCAACAAGTGCTTTAAGCTGATACTGTCAAAGGAGGTCACACTTTAAATCCGATGAACCTAGCCCTGCCAGTGTAGCAGAAATGATGATGGCAGCAGCAGCCGTTCTTCTCTGCGTGAGTAGCTTAATGTTGTTCGTGTGTAATTTACGTTGAGTAAGCTAACCGCGTTATTAAATTAATGCATGTAACGTGAACTAGCAAACACCATCATAGCTACATGCTTCTTGTTTGATGGCAGATACTCCCTTCACCCTGGCCAAAAAGGCTAAAATGACCGAAGAAAAAGTGGAAAACAGCTAAACATGAGAGGTTTTTGGACAAAGTTTGTGTTTTTTCCATTGTTTAAGCACTGCTTCCAGCCCAGAGTGATACCATATATGCCCTATACCTGCAGAAAAGACTAGCATTGTTATCTTTTTACAAACAAACAGCTGAACATGAGAGGTTTTTGGACCAATTTTGTGTTTTCCATTCTTTAAGCACCGGTTTGGGCACCGTTTAAGCACCGGCACCGTTTCAAAAGTACCGGTTTGGCACTGGTATCGGATAAAACCTAAACGATACCCATCCCTAGTAATTACAGTGCCAAAGAGTTTACGTCTGCAGCCGATCAAAGTGGCAGGCAAGATAGCTTTGAGAAACTGGGTCTGTTGTCTCCCTCTGAAACGTATCAAGCAGAAGTAGATTAATGCACTTAATAATTGGACTTTTTGGGAAATTTTGAGTCATGTTAGTGAAGAACAAGTGTTACTGACACTTTAACAATGGCTCCATGTTATCTAAATGTTTGTCGTTACAGTGAGCCAGCATACATACCAGTGCTGTGACATGGAAGAGTTTAAATGGAAAACATCTGTTGTCAAAATCTGTGCTTTTCAAAATAATTGAAAAACAAAACCAACAGGGAAATGGCTAAAATTCCTGGCACCAAAGCAATTTAGCCCCCATAGACTGTCATGTTTAAATGCCCAAGTTTACAGCATCAAAAAACATTTTTACAGCATGGAGGAAGAAAACGTTTAAGCCTCTATGGTTAGTCTCACCCTGTATAACTTCTGTACAGCGGGTGAAATATTTAAGATCCATCAGTGTGCGCATTGGAAGGGCTTACAGTTAGAAGCATGGCTGATTTTACTGACTGGTATCTTGACAGAGTCTGCCAAGCCTCACCTTTGCTAATTTGAGTCACTCATTCCTGCAGACCTTCCAAGAGGTTTCTTGTTGAAGTTCAGCTAAAGTGAGAAAAAAATCTATTATTTCATTATGTTGCTGTGCACAAATTATTAGAGTCTTCACTCTAATTCAAATATAACATCTGGCTCCAACAAAACAACACGGCAACAACCATAATGGTGAGACTTGGGCTTCACAATGTGAATTTATGGTGGCTATGTCCACGGGTTAAAGCCCGTTTCTGTGATGCGTTCACGGTGCAGATGCAAAGTTACGGTCGCAGTAACTTTAAGTATCTAGATAACAATCTTTCAAATTTATTTTGCTTTCAAAAGAACTATGCAAGTGACAGGTGCCAGACTAGAAATTGAAATATAACTATCATCATCCAATTTGTTAAATCAGATACTGAAGCTTTACATGATGGTGAAGTTTACAGAGATGCATATGTTGGACTGATAACAACTGGTGGTGATGTTACATCAAGGATAGCAGACATTAATGTAGACATGCATTTAAGTCAGAAATGTTGGATTTACTCAAATATGCTTGCTAGTATAGCGTCCAGGGGCTAGAGAATCAGCCTTACAACTTGTGAAACATTTGCCTATTGGCTTATATATTGTCAAATTCAGTAGAGTAAATCCCCAAAGAGCTGGAGCACAGGTCAGCTGATCATAGACTCACACATTTCTATTATTTCAGAGTAATTAATTCCCTCCTTCCTCACAACTACATCCAGTGTTAGGGTTCCACCACTTGCCAAATCCCACTTCAACCACTGGTTACATTTTCTTGCTCTGTTCATTCAAACAGGCCTAGCAGACATTAAAATAACCTGAAACATGTCAATCATCTACTGTGACAGAATTCTCATCAGGAAAAACCTTATTTTGAAGAAATAAGCACAAGGTAATACCTTACGTTTTAGGAAGACAGCACATGCACTGCTTGCTTTATTACTGTAAAATGAGCAGCCTGATGACTTTAGCTCGACACAAATGGACTAAATGAGGTTTAAATCAATCTGCCAAATGCTGATGAGTGACCAGTCCTGCCAAGAGTTCCTCATGTCTAAAAATGTCCTTTCGGTGCTTGTTTTTATAAACGGTTACAAGACAGAAATATGGCACAGCTTAATTCTTTTGCATCCTATAAATCTGCAGGTTTAGCTGAATGTTTGGCCGGAGATCAGGATGACATGTTGGCTGTAACATTTTAAATACTGTGACCAGAAAAATACAAGCATCTGCACACTGTAACGCAATCCAGGCCAACAACGTAATAAATATTATACCGTTAGAGAGACGTTGATTTAGCTTTATGGCGATGGTTGTATTAAATTATAGTGCAGCTTTCCATGGCTTCACATTGATTTTGCCTGGTTGAAACAAGCAGCACCGTGTATTAACATGAAAACTGGATGGAAATCGTGTTTAAAATACATCTGTTTGCACTTTTTCTCTACGGAGGGGTGCCTGCTAAACTCTTAGCAGACCTCATATGTGAGAAGTGCTGTATTTTACTAAAACAGGTCTCACTGGCTCAGTATTTGTTTGTCTTACTTTATTTTTTTGATGTGAAGCGGAAATGTTGCAGAATAGATTTGATCAAAATTATGAGCCCATTGAGTCCAGGCATCTTCACAGTTTATTTAGTGCAGGAAATATTGTAATTTATTAAATATATTTGTCATCGCATTACTCCTCTCTGCTTACTACTCACTGCTGTAGCATCTGTTTGAAATTCTTTCAGACTGTTCTGAAGTTTTCCCAGATTTCTGTTCCACAAAGAACCAGTGAGCTTTTTTGTGCCACAATTCGTCACGCCTGCCACTCAGTTAATGAACAATGCCACCGTGACCAATCCACTCGACCGTGGCACCGCGCTGCCCTTAGCCATTTGTCTTTACAAACATTTTTCATACTGTAATAATCATACTTTTTGCAATGTGGCTGAAAATCTATGCAATACTTTTTTCTTTTTTTTTGCATTGCATATTTTTTCTTGATGTTTTTTTCAGTCTTTCTATAATGTGAGCCAGATTTACATTGCAGTAACCCCAAGTCAAGTTTATTTTCCTACCATACACCATTGTACAGAAACTCTACATGCTCCCCACACACTTCGCCTGCTCCCGGTCTGGATGTTATTTAGCCTTTCCAAAACACTCTGCAGATGTGTTTTAGTAACCTGAAGTCTCGTGATATTTGATGGATGAGTAGTGGCTACGTGGCTTTATAACAGCAGTCCCGTGTAGTCATATCTATAAATTTTTTTTGTTTGTTTTGACTTAGCTCATAGAGTAAGACCAAGACCTTATAATATTATAAAGAGAAACCTCTTAAACAAGCAGCTGGCTGTGGAGGACCAAAGCTGCCGAAATCAATTGAATTATATAATACTATAAGGATACAAAATGGAAACAAAAACCAAAGAAAAAAAATGAAAACTATAGATAGACATTAATTAGTGTATGAACAAAGATAAATATATATATATATTTTAAACTATATATAACCTATGTATTAATTTTTCAGTTTTAAAAAAGAAAGTAAATTGAAAATATTGGTAGAATTACATAAGTTAAAATAGATATATTAATTCTGCTATATAGTACTGTGGAAAAGCCTTGAGCCAACCATAATTTCTTTATATTTTGTTTGGAAAATAGGAAATAGGTACATTAATTAATTGAAATATGTGCAAACATATATGGAAATATAGTATATGAGGCAAAAATAGTTTATATTTTCCTTTGTACATTTCTAGCAATAATTGGTATGACCACCGTTATTCCTTAACATAGCCTGAACTCCTGTAAACATTTAGCCTTCTTGTAATGTTTTTTAAGCAGTCTTTAGGGATAGTCGTCCAGGCTTCTTTAAGGACATTGAACCTGCGTGCCACATTTCGCAGCCATATAGTGGCCTTCATTTTATGCTAACCCGCTGGCTGGCAGTCTAAGCTACAACGTGCAACAACTACCAATATATTTACAATGACTCTCTAAAGCAGAAGTCAAAACATACAGCTCTGCTATCACTTCTGACAAAAATGAAGACAGAAAACTAAACAGCAGTGGCGTTTGTAGGGTTACTGAAGTTGGACTAGCTAATGGTGGCTAACTACACAGCTATGGTTAGCATAATATAAACACACTCAATAAAAGTTAATTTGAGGGTCCCTGGTGGTTAGGGTCAAATGCAATCGCAAGGAACGATGCTGTAAACGGACCGAACTTCGTCAGGAGAACAACTGAGATAATCCATCCATAATGTAAGGTTAGTCATTAATATACTGCTGCATGGGCTGGGCTGTAGTTACACGATAAGGTTTTACAAACTGAGCTTTAAAATGATTAGCGGTAATAAAAACCAAGAGTGGCCAACAGTGATCACTGACTGTTTTTAGGGGCTTGTTCAAGCAGAACAAAATATAAAGCATTAAAATATGTTAAAAACAAAACAGTTTTATTAAACGCAGAGTAGTTTGGACCCGGAAGCAGCTTTAATTAAGTCATCACTTAAAGATTGGATATCCCACCTACTGTGAATGTTTTAATGCACTACAGTTGTTATTATTACACTTGTCACATCCTGTTTATGACAGTTAAAATAAATAACATTCATATAAGAAATAAAATTGTCTCATGTAAACTGTATGTGGTGGTAAATAGGCCTATACTACTGTACTTTAATGTCAGTGTTAGGGTGGTACTTCAAGAGCCAAATATTTTATGAGATGGTACTCCCTGTGAAAAGTTTGAGAACCGCTCCTCTGAAGAAAGCAAAATCCTCCGGACAGCACCTCTAAACATCTTAACGTTGTATGATTATTACTTTCTTAAAGGTAGGACTCATGTACTGACTTTTTCGAAGGGTAGGAGAGCAACCTAAGCTAGGCAGGAGGTCACTTTAGCTATGAATTTACAGTACATGCTTCTTGTTCGACCCCCATACTCAAAGACTACACCATCCATTTTTAAAATATCTTGGCCTTAGCTTGTTTCTCATGAGAGGTCAGTTTGTGAGTTACACATCTTTTAGCAGGCAACTGTGGGAAACTCCACCTGATAACCTCAGGTGTGCCTTGCAGGGCAGCACTGTGGTGCAGATTGGATTGCATACACATAGACACTTAAATCACAAAGGCAGTGATTGATCATAAATATTTGCTCACTTTGTACAGCCCTCGGGAAAACAAACAAGTCATCTTTGCATGCTTTCTTTGTTCCTTCTGCACTGATGAACAGAGACCCAGACAGGTAAGGCATAAAAAAAGAGAGCGAGATCTGACACTTTAGGGTGTAGGATGACAACTTGGTTTGGCCTATTACCACATCAAGATGTTTTTGCTGCTTTGTAATGTGCACAGACACAATGGTGAGCCTGGGAACTGGATGACTGATATGACACAAAGAGCAGTAAATGAGGCAAGGAAGCTTATCTTAGAGGAAAGTAACAGAACACAGGAAAGAAAAACTCAGAGTTATTACGAAAAAAAAGTGGGAAGGAAAGACAATATAAAAGTATAAAGTATAACCTGTGTGTGCGAATGTGTATGTGAGCGTTTTTCAGGTGTGAGAGTGTAGAAGTCATGAGCAGGCAGGTAACTCGAGCCCCATGTGAAGGCTCAGCCGCAGGAACTGAACTCAAGAATACACTGAGTCATTACTAGCTGGCTACAATACACTCACATTCCCCAACACATACACCCACACCCGCATACACACACACAGATGCTAACCACTCATGTGCAAAAAGTGAATCCATATGCAGACGCCTACGCACGCATGAACCCATGCTTCCCCTCCATCGTCATGCCTTTGACTTCCTTCTCACAGAGATTATGTGGCCACAAACGAGCTCTGACTCAACTTCGAAGACGCTGAGTCAAGAGTGACCACATGACACCTTTGACACCCGAGGGCCAACAAGGTCATCTAAGCAAGTGGCGCCTAAAGTGGACGGTGACCTCTGGGGGCAGAGGCATCATACATAACAATGTCAGTAAAGTCACGCCTGCAGGTAATTATACCTTTTCGAGTCAAAGGTGGAGTTATTTGCTTAAGTACCCACGACGGCGTTATTTTGTTTAAATGCAAACTGTTGCCTAACAGTTAAAGTGTTTGCTCGCTTAAGCTTCGGCATGCACTTTTCCAGTGTGTAAGGAAAAACATGAACTCTAAATATAAATATTAGATAGAGTAAGAAAGTGACCAAGAAGATTAGCTCTCAGTCTTACAACAGTTTAAAACAGGGGTGTCAAACATAAGGCTCAGGGACAAGAAATGGCCTAACAAATCTGTTGAAACTGCAGTTCTTAAAATCTGACATTAAGACTTAATCTCAGGGATTAAATGTGTAGTTAAACATCTTTACGCTAACAGAACGATGATCTTTACTCATCCAGCCCATTTCATAGCAAAGTTGCCCGAGTATGACCCTCGAAGTAAAATGAGATCAACATCACTCGTAAAAGATGGATGTAGCCACTGTGACCTCACCCACTGGTGGAAAAACAGTGATCGCAGGCATTTTAATTGTGATTGACTGGAGACAGGTTGCCTCCTACCCTTAGAACCCTTAGAACTGAAGAAGCTTCTCGGATGAGAGGTGAAACATCTTCAAGCAACTTAAAAAAGTCCAGACGCTTTTCTTTCCAAGCTCCTTAGACTACGATGACCTGGATGACTGAGAACCTTCACAGACATACTCCCACCAGGTGACCTATAAAATTGTCTTGCGATCAAAAGTGGCGTCCAGAGGTTGAGGGCGTCACGAGGCAACTCCTAATTTTTCTTTGTAACAAGGAGGATAGTGTGCATTTCTTACTCTAGTATGACCGAACCATTGGCGAAGTCTCGTAACGAGTCTTCAGGTTTACCATTTTTTAAAAATGGATGTGACGAGGATCTAAGTGAGATAGATGTAATCTCACTTAGATTAGAACCTGTGGTTGACTGATTTGCTGGATAAGGCCTTTTTTTTTAACCTTATCAGCGCTGCTCCCTTGTCACAGAGTTTCAGATTTGGCCAAGTATTATGCCCTTTCTGACGAAACACCATTCTTACTTTCATACTCTATCAATGACCAAAATTAAGAAAATTTACTTAGTTTTTAGATATCAAATAAGACAAGTGACTAAGAACACTTTAATTATTACTTTATGTACTCAGCAATCAAGGCAGAAGCCAGTTTTCCTGTAGGCTTCTGTAAGAAACACGTTTTTAAAATTACAGACATCGCCCCCTGCTGACCATAAAAAAGAAGGTGGCATTGCTGCAGCTCCTGCAGGGGTCATTTCCTCACCCTCTTTTCCTGCGCACTCTACTGACCTGTCATAAAAATAAAGGTTAAATGCCTCAGTACATATTATGAAGGACTGAAATCACCAAATAAATACAGAACTTGGTTTTTAAAAAAAGTATTTACAGTACTATGCAAAAGTTTTTGGCAGGTGAGGAAAAAAAAGATGCTGTAAACAAAGAATCCTTTGAAAAATGGAAGTTATAATCCTTTATTCTCATCATTCAACAAAATGCAGTGAAAGAACAAAAGTGAAATCTGAATCAATTCAGTATTTGGTGTGACCAGCCTTTGCCTTTAGCAGCATCAATTCTTCGAGGTACACTTGCACACAGTTTTTGAAGGAACTTGGCTGGTAGGTTGTACCAAACATCTTGGAGAACTAACCACAGATCTTCTGTGTAGGCTTCCTCACATCCTTCTGTCTCTTCATGTAATCCCAGACACACTCCATGATGTTGAGATCAGGGCTCTGTGGGGGCCATACCATCACTTCCAGTACTTCTTGTTCTTCTTTACACTGACAATGGTTCTTAATGACTTTGGCTGTATGTTTGGGGTCATTATCCTGCTGCAGAATACATTTGGGGCCAATAAACAATCTTTTATATTTCTGAAAGCATTCTTTGTTTACAGCATTTTTTCTCACCTCCCTAAAACTTTTACACAGTACTGTATTTTATCTTCCATCATATTTTATAAATTAATTACTGATTGCATTAATTATATTTGCATTTTTCAATCAATTGCCAGCAGTGAAACCAAAGTGGCACCACACCCATGTCATTTTAAAACACTGTTCTCCGGGACCTATGTGAGTATTTTGTGGAAGAATTTCTACATTTCTCTATAAAATCTATGAGGTTGTGTCTGGACTGTTTAAAATGTGCATGTCAATAGAGTTTCAACAGATGTGGTATTTTCGGTGATTTATCGCTGTTTATCACTATAGTATCAAAACTGATTTAGTTCTAAATTGATGGCAGACTGAATCCATCTTATTGTCATTTTAGCACCAAAGTCACTTTCAAGACAATAGCTACGAATGAAGGTGTTGCAGACCTGGTCTCAATCTTCAGCGCTTGTGATGTCAAAGAAAACATGATCGCATGTTCATTGCACACAGTCGCAGTAATTCACTCTTTTGCCTACTGGGACCTCATCAAATCATTGGCAGATTTGGTCCTCCATAGTTATGACTGAGTGAGATGTATCTCAGTCAGTTTCTATTTCTGACCAAAGAAAACACAGCCAGGATGGAGTATTCTTAAAAAAGTCAGGCACTTTGTTAATAGTACAGTAAAAATTATCAATTTATCTTAAACCGTTGTCTAACCTGTCAGCCTGTTGCACAAGCTTTTCTGTCCGCCGATCAATAACCAGCCAGTCTCCTGAAGTTATGATGTTTTGGGTATTGTGCTGACACCATAGGCCTCTCCCCACACACTTCACATCATTTATAAGACAGGAGAAGTTGAAAGTGCTTCCACATGATGAGAAATGTGGCTCAAATGAATAAATATTGATTTAAATTAATGCGGCTTTCCTACTCCGTTACCATCCAACACTATATATGCCTCCAACATCAATCATCCACACCAGCTTATATATGCAGAGGTAAACCAAGCTACAACCATGTATTAGCCAAAATCCTTTAGAAAGGTAATGCATAATTACTCTAAGGGACTCGTGTATTGTCCAAAATGAGTCACTTTTTGCATCTAAGCCATGAAATAATCAGTAACGAGGTCTCCGTGCTTAAAATTAAAGTCTACAGTTCATTTTCTGGTCATTAAATGCCTGTTTCTCTGGAGTGATCCCCTACATGTGTCTATTCTGCACTCTATTTTGCAGGCAAATCGAAGCTCATTATCAGTGACCAGCATGGTGAATTAACTGAAATGGTAGGAGCTTCGAGCCTGCCGTCTCTCTGGCACCAGCTCATAAAATAAATCAAAAAGCAAGCAGCAAGTTTCTCTTACAGCTCAATTGGAAACAGATGCATCGATACAGATGCGTCCAAATACTGGCAGGGGATGTACCACGCCAGAGTCAGGTGGGACGTGGCGTAGATGAACTCTGGTGCTTTTATGTTTCAATCAGGCTGATTTTAGAGTTTAAATCACCATCTTCATCATCATCATCATCATCATCATCATCATCATGGCGATGATCTTGTTTAGGGTAATGATGTTTAAAAGGAAATGGTCAATTACAATCAATAAAGCTGCTGCAGCAGTGGGCCAACCGAAATACAGTGGTAATGAGACACTCATCTCTTCCCTGTATATAACAAAAGCATTCATTTAACTAGTTTTAAACACTTATATAAATGTGCTGAGAGCTGCAGACTCTGATATACAAGGAGTGATAAATGGATCTCAGAGCTCACCACTCCCTGCAGTTATGCTGCTCATAAAACTGGGCAGTGATGAGTAAATCATCCTTCCAGATCCTTCTGGTGGATGCAGGTGAGAGCAAGAGAAGAAGCATTCTGTAGGTTACAGCTGTACATTCATCACAGGCATGAAAATCATGGTCGTTTTGGGCTTTTAAAGATTGATTTGAACTGTTCTTTTTCATTGCCTTTAACAAACAAGAATTGGGTGCAAAAGCTTGAAGGTTTTTTTTTGGATTTTCTATGATCCACACAGCATCAAAAGACTGCATCTTTGTCTCGACTGAGAAAACGTTTCTCCAGAAAGCATTTGGCTTCTCCATGTGGGCAGCTGCAAATTTCAGTCAAGCTGGAAGGTGCCTATTCCCTGTGGACAGCGATGCTGGTGTTCCAGCCTTGAGGGTGTCTCCTGAGATCTTCCTATTTTATGTAAATCTACCTTTCTCCAGCTTAGATCTTCCCGAGTTCCTTGGACTTTTCCACTGTTCTGAATGTCTGCTGTCAAACAAATCCCTTTCATGCTGACAAAGAGAACTACCAGTTGTATGTTAAGCTCATTGAGGTGACCGTTGCTAAGATTTGGCTCTATATAAATACAACTGAATTTTAATAGGCATTGTCATAGTTAAACATGCACTTTAGAACCTGTATCTATATGTATGTACATTTGTATGATCCTGTTTGGACTGGAAAAAATCCTAAATGAATCCTAAGATGTTCACCCAGTGTGTTTTTTTTAACATCTTTTACATTTTTATGCATCTCTGTCTTTGTATTTCTGAAGGCTCAATAAACAGGACCTCGCTAGCTCACAGGGTTCGTTCCATTTTAAAGTCCCATTAAGTCAACATGACGTACAGGATTTCTAGCAGGTGCTTGTTCCCAGGACACATGATGGTTTCTCTAAACTTTCACCATTACTTTATGTTTTTACTGGCTGCAGAGAGCAGCCTGTGAGAAAAAAGAAAATCAATTCACCATCTAAACAAAGCGCTCAGAGAGGAGGTGAAACTTTACGAGTCCCGGGCCGCGAACATTTACAGGGTAGCACATGAAGTTCAAACTGACCCGCTGAAGAGTTAAAAATAGCCCAGAATAATATTATTCTCTGGATGGTGATATAACGTCTGAGATAATATGATCTGCTTTCCCCTCTCCATTCAGACTGTATGGAG
Organism: Neolamprologus multifasciatus; assembly: GCF_963576455.1. NCBI lineage: Eukaryota > Metazoa > Chordata > Actinopteri > Cichliformes > Cichlidae > Neolamprologus > Neolamprologus multifasciatus. Next base: position 29,857,830 of record NC_140441.1, read on the forward strand.
GACCAAAGCTGCCAAAAATTCAAAACAAAGAAAGAAATGAATGAACCTGTAATTAATGTAATATGCCAAGAGACAGTTGAAATAAACACCAGTTAGCTCATAAAATGGTTTCTGTTAGCAGTTGTTACCTTTCTGTAATTTTGTGCTAAGCAAAATAAAAAAGAATACGTTTGGAGAAATAAACTGGGTTGGGGGAAATCTGCACTATGACTGGTATGTAGCAGCCAGCCTGCTAATCAAATATACTCGATTAACTGATCAGCAATAAGGGGCATTCAGCCATGTGTTAACACAAAGCAGCAATGTTCTTAGGAGTGAACATTCAGCAAACTCACTTCACTGTGAAATGCTCTGAGAAAATGTAAAAAAACAAAGAGCAATATGTCAGACTCCACAGGTCTCAGTTAGTTCAAGATTGTCAAATTAGAAAATGCCTGAACAAATATGACTTGTTTGGAAAGGTTGGCAGGAGAAATAATACATCTGAATAAACCACAACACTTCTGGAACAATGTGATTTGGCCAGATGAGACGTTTGTGGAGTGGAGATGTTTAACCGTAATGAACGGCAACAGGTTTGGCAAAAACGAAACACAGCACATCAGCACAAACACCTCATATCAACCGTCAGGCACGGTGGTGGAGGGCTGATGATTTGGCCTCATTTCGCAGAACCTGTCAAACGTGAGACCATCTGTCTGACAGCTGAAGCTTGGTTGAAATCAGGTCATCCAACAGGACGATGATCCCAGTCACAGCAGCAAATCTACAACAGAATGGCTGAAAAAGGAAAGGATCAAGGTGCTGCAATGGTCATGTCAAAGTCCAGACCTGGTTGAAATGCTGATAAACAAAACAAAACAAAACAAAACAAAACAAAACAAAACCCTATAATAAAGAAGAGAGGGTCATGGGATGCATTTAGTCCTGTGAGAACATTTTATAAATTAAAACAATTATTTTAAAATGTTGAGGTGGGTTTAATGGCATACAGATTCATTTACAGAGTAATATACTTTGACATCACCATATTAATGCCTAAATTCAGCTTCAAACCTGATTAAACAACTAAAATTTAAACAATTATCATTTTCCGTTCATTTGAAAATTGTTTGCGTGGTTAGTCATCGGAAAAATTGTGCCTACACGACGTCTTTGAATAGAACAAATATTCACATCTCAGAGGACTAGAGCAGCAGCTGTTTCTCATTTTTGATCAAGATTATTTGATTAGCTGCAGCCGACATTTTTGACTGGATCTGTTTCAGTTTGGCTTTTTAGGAAAAACTGAAAAAAAAAAAGAAGTAAATTCAGAGAACTAAAATTTGTGTTCTGAACACCGACGAAAACGAAAACACGTTTCAGTAAGAGATTTGCTCGAATTGGAGCTTAAAAAATATATAAATAAATGAAATAAAAATCAGGTGGGTACAAAATGCAAACAAGTGATGAGGAGCTAAAACAAAGAAGACAGAACAACTTTAATCAGGGGAATAATTTAGTAGAATGAACAATTTTACATTTACATAAATTAATTCACATCATGATTTTCTCTTTTAACCCTTCCACAACAGCCTGGAAATGTTCCTCACCTTCTATAAGGAATGACATGGTTTCCGATGACTATATACGTCGTTAACATAACAAAACTGTCTGCATGGCAGGACAGCGCTGCATAGTTCCCAGGCTGGAGCTGTATCACAAAACTCAAACATAGGACGAAAAATGAAAGAAAAAGAAAAGATGTTTCTAGTGGGTTCTCAGGCTGACGTGAAAGTCGTTGTGGAGTGTACGCTTGCTTGTGTGTGTGTAGTCGATCCTGTTCTCACACTCCTGGATCCTTCACCCTCACGGCTACAGGAAACCTCACAGAGGGAGGGAGGTGTCTGAACATCCATCAGCCCAGCTCAAAGTGCTCTGTCTGGGCTTGCTGTGATGGCCCGGGGGCAGGCACGGAGCTCCCAAAACAGCTCTTTATCTTCCCCAATGTCTTCATTTTCTCCTCCTCCGCCCCGTCTCCTCTTGTCAGTACCTATAACAGAGGATTAGCTGTTCCTGCCTCCCCCCCCCCTTTCCCCCCCCCCCCTCCTCACAGGTGTGAGAATCGAGATGCAACTTTTGGGGTTCTCTGAAGGTTTCCTCACTGGTTTGAAAATGAGGAAGGAAATGAGAACAGAAAATGTTGGAAGGTGCAGATGTGAAATATTCCATCGACTTACTTCTGTCCTACTTCCCTCATGATATCGGGTCCAGCACTGTCAGTAAAAGGATGAGTCACTGTTTCTGAGAGCTTGTTTTTTTTCTTGAAATTTTTTCAGTGGTGTGTGTTGAGCCAAAATTGCCTTCAAGTTACACAGAACATAAATTCCATTGTTCTCTGGTCAGCTGTGCAAATGAAGCTCAAGCTTCCTTGGCTCTCTCTCGCCAAAGAGGTAAAGGTGCATTTCATGTAAGTCTACAAGCTGGTGCCGCCCCCCCCTCCCCACTCTACAGAGGGGCGATTTGGTGGGCGAGGATGAAGAGGAAGGACGGAGAAGATCAGTTGAAGAGAATGGAGTCCGGGTCCCTGTTGGCCATCTGCGCCATGTGTTTAAGTATGTCCTTTTTGGTGATGATTCCCAGCAGCCTCCTGAAAACAGAGACAGAAAAGCAGAACAAAAGTGGATGACTACAAGTCATTCTTTGATCGCCTCATCATGGAAAACCAGTGAGAGTGACAGAAAGCAGAAACCTTCGCTTAGGCCTGGCCCTCTATCTCGGCACAGTTGATTCAGTTTTATTAAACGGAGCCAGGGCAACTGGCAGATCACAGCAACATGAAAAAACACAGAGCAAACAAGTGACTGATCAACAACACGACTCGATCTTAACACGATCAAATCTACTTCCAGTGGTGCTGATGGTGGGTTGGGCCGGGGGGGGGTCAGAGAAATGGAAGCCGTCCGCGACATCTGGCGATTAATTGCGCAACGCTCCGAGGACATTTAATCTGCTGCATATTAGCGACAGGTGATTTTCAACAGATGACATAAGCCATTACTCTTCTTACAAATTAAACGTTGAAATGACCTCACATGCCAGTCACTATCTGCATCTGAAAGGAGCGAACCACCATCAGCTCACGACGCTCGCTCGTTTAAAACCGTTGCAGGAAATTACTGTTTTTGTATGCACGCTGTGATCTGTCTGCGACCCGATCAGCCGACGAGGACGTGAGGCAGTAACGGCCTGAGGAGTCAGAGAAGTGGGCCGCAAATGGCTCGATGAAAACTAGATTTCTTGGGGCCACACTATGAGAATCTCCACTCACAACTCACCCGACTCCTTAGATGTGGCTTCGTCGCCTCCCCCAGCGTGAAAATCAGATTAAAGAGTCGCTATTTTGACACATGTTAGTGGTCTGTATGGAGCCCTGAAGCTTTAACTCTTTCCCCCATAAAGACAACATCTGACAACCTCCTCAGTATTCTTAATGAGGTTGTGGATACAAGCAGCAGAAACCATCATATTTGAGAAGGTGTCTGCAGTGAGAAGCTCAGTCATTTGGCAGGAATTCAAGTACAGCTGGTGGAAGGTTGCAGATGAGGTGGTTTGGGCATCTGACTGGGATGCGTCCTACACCTCGGCAGGGCCTGGACATGCTGGAGAAGATCCCTCAACTGACTAAGGGATAAGCTTATGCACCCCTTCAGGACAATCTGGAAATCTCTGCTTTAACTGGCGCCCCTATGACCCACACCCCAATAAGCACCGAAATCACTGTTTACAATATATTATATTTTTTGTTTATCTGTAATATCCTTGATGCTTTAAGCCTACATTTTACTGTGTTATGGAAAAGACACGCAGAGCTGGAGATCTGACAGCCTGACAAGTAGTTGTTGACATTATACTTTCAAGTCCGCTTCAAGTCTACCTCAAGTTCACCACCTGGGGCGTGTTTAGTTGTAGTCCATGCAGTCTCAAAAAACAGACGTCTACAAGAACAAGAATGACTGTTTTTTGGACTAAAGCATAACAATATTCATCATTACATTCAGATTTTTATCCTGAGTCCCTACTAGAGCAGCATTGTAGCCTTCTAAGCTTTGGTGCACAACCTCAGCTTACCCTTACTGAAAGAGGCTGTTTTAGCTCTTCTCCCTTTAAGCCACCTTTCGTCTGATTGGCTGTCCCTAGCAAACAGAAGTATTCCAGAGCAGGAGGGTGGGGCTTCTGTGAGATCACTATACCAACATGATGCAGAGTTAAAAATAGAAAAACATTTGATGGAGACGTTGTGTTTAAAGGGGCCTGAAGCCTGATCTTCTAGCTCCCAGGGATTATACTTCTAAATACACTGGCCTCATCATTAACATTCACAATTCACATTCACAATTGCAGCAGTATATGAATTATAGCTTTTTATATTTTTTAGATAAAATATAAATATTTAACAGATAATATTGAAAAGCTTAACAGGTCCACTTTAATGTAAACAACTTCATCCTCTGACCAAAACAAAAAAGCCCAACACAAGCAGCTTTGACATCTTTCTACCATCCACACAAACATCCCAGAGCTGCTTCTTTAATCATCTGTTCAGAGAAAACAAACCATGTGACAGGACTGTCTTTCATTCATAAATGCTCGCCTGAAGATGTGACTTTGACAAATGAGAACAGGGTCAAAGAAATCTGAGCACAAACAAAGAAACGAAAACAAGGCAAAACCAAGTGTAAAGAAAACATTGTGGCAGTGAGGATACTTAACTGCCATGTGTCAACTTAAGCTGACACATGAAAAACAAAAGCAGATGAGTTGTTTTTAAACTTCAACACTACAAATACCGAGTCAACCAAAAATGGCTTCCACCTAACTAGGCAACCTTGAACTAAACATAGCCTGGGAAAATCCATTTGTTGCAAGTGAGAGCGATAAAATTAACATCTCATAGGACCACAGACACCAGAGTTTGCACTTCATACAGCCTCGAGGTCTGTTTTCTGTGTGTCAAACCTTTTTCGTTCCCAGACAATGAGTGATTCATTTAATTTAAAACCTCATCCTGCCCAACCAAGCAGAGCAGACTACAGCTTTCTTTAACCAGTTTCAGTCCTTTCTCCTTCTCACCCCTTTTATGTACCTCTAGATCCTTAATGTTCCTCTAAGTCCCCGTTTAGCCCAACCCAGAAAAGAAAGAAATTCTACTTTGGGCCCATCTGAGGCCAATGTGTCCTTCAGGAGTCACTGTGCTTGACAAAGTTACCCACAGGCGGCGAGTCAATCTTAAACCAATCTTTTATAATAAGCTGTTGTTCTGAAGAGCAGCAGCTACATGCCTGAGGGGTTTTTGTTGACAGTTGCTGATTTTCATCTCTTCTGCTCTCAAACTTGGTTTGAATTATTGCTCCACACGTCAGACTCAACTGGCAGCAGGGAGAAACAGTAAAAAAAAAAAAAAAAAAGGGGGGGGGGGGGGTTTACACAGGAAGGATAAATTGGTTATACACATTGACAAAGAGTGACACTACAAGTATAACGATGTGTTCGGATCAAACCCAAAACAAAGTTTTTGTGTGGTTAGTTATACAGAAAGTACATGCAAAGAATCAAATGGATGCTATGTGAGTAAGAGGTGAATAAGCATCCAAAAATAGTGCAAAAGAAATTGTGCCTCGGGCTGTGTTGTGAAACCTGAGGTTTCTTTTTCCTCGCATGCTGGTTAAAATCCCTTGAAAGCGCACACTATAACCTAGTGTGTAACTTCATTTAAATGCAACCACAACTCCAATTCCAAGAAAGTATGTATTTACAAATGCACTGCCATCTACTGCATGCTGGTGAAATTGCAGAGTAACACTGACCCACTATACAAAAGTTTAAATGCTGTCAGTGCTCTTGACACCCCCAAAACCGTTCAGCTTCAGGTTCCACAAACCAGTGGGTGAAGTTACAGTGACATTATCGATCTTAGAAATGACCCGTCTTTTGAGACATTTTCAGCTGTTTGACAATCTAGGGTACAAGGTAAGTAAGACGTCCCCAAATTTAAACCTATTCATCATGGGCATGAATGCCGTGGTAATTTGGGGCTTTTAATTATTTCTTTGAACTTTTATTTTTCCAGGTGGACCGAATGTACAGCATACAAAAATGTTGGGTCTTGTTCCAGACCCCGTCAAACTGTTGCCTTACCCTCAGATGACAGACAATAGGTTAAATATTTTGAAACAACCCAGGAACCACCAAAGCTCAAGCCTGCCATGAACTGGAAATTTGACATGAAATTAGAGACAAAGATTGAGGTATTTTGCCACAAAGACAAGAGGTATGTTTGGAGGAGTAAAGGTGAGGCTTTCAAACCTAAAAACAGTGTACCACCTGTCAAGCATGGTGGTAGCATCCTGTTCTGGGCTGTTTAATGGCAGTAGCAAAAGCACGAAGTGGCTGGAATAATAATGGGGGAGGAATAGTGCCAAATTCTTCAACTTCACCTCAAACCAACAGCTAGATGTTGGACATGGTTGTTCTAACAGTAAATGATCCCAAACACATATCAAAACAGGTGAACATTATACTTCTGGAATGGCTTTTTCAAATCCCTGTCCACATCTATATTGAAAATGCATTTAATAACTGAGACCGTGGCAGGAAACCAATTTAAATGAACATTATACCAACTCTACCAAGAAGGTTGGTCACATATCCAGTCAGAATTATTGTGGAAGCTTGTTGACAGCCAACAAAACTTGCTAAAGGGCATCAACTATATATACTTTTGACCCCGTGTGGATTAGAGAAAATACAAAATACATTCAAATTTGAGCACCCAGTTCTTGTTTTTTAAAGTCATTACAGATGTAACTTGATCCACACTAAAGTAAAAAGTACCTTGAGTGCTTATTTACAATAAATACTAGATCATGAGGTCTAAAAAGACTTGCTTCAAACAGCCTCTTGCACATCAGCTAGCTCACGGGGGTTGCAATGACAAATTCTGAGAAGTCCCCTTTAACCTCATTACCCAGAAATCCCAAGCGCATTTGCCAACTCGACTGTATTTCAGCGGTGCTAAGTTGTAACATCAAATTTTATTGTCCCCCAGGTAGCGAAAAAATAATAATTTTAAAGTAGCTCAAAGGTCACTTTGCTGATGATTGTAAGGGAAAGAATTTACGTTTGTCTCCATGTTTTTACTGATTTATAGGTAACACTTTGGATCATTTCAAGCCTTTATATTAAAAAAAAACAAAACGCGAATACAGCAGAGAAATAACAGGAACATTGTAGCTCGCTGCATCTTAACCTCTGAGCTGCATGAAATCCTCACCCCCAGAATTTAATTTGAGCAAATACAGTGAATACATTGCCTGAATTAGTTGGGCTGAGCCAGCCTTCTCTGCTTCAGTGATCCAAACTGATAAACTTGGCATAACCCTTCCCCTGGCAAACCCACATTTCTTTCATATTCTTACATTTATTTTCCTTCCCTCTCACATTTCATATCTTCATCCTTTTTCTACGTCGCTTTTTGATACGCTCTTTGCAACATTAGGTGGCTCTGTGCCTTGGTGGCAGCTCAGGCCAAGGCTAAACACTCGGTCTTCCACAAAAGGAGCGTTACTGTAGAAAACTTGATACAGTGTGCCAAGAGGACAAAGTGAGAAACCACAAGCTGCATGATTACGTGTGCTTGTTTAACCGTCTTTGTTATATACACCGCATGTACTGTAAATTCATAATATACACAGTCCCACTCCTAAAATCCCATGTTTGAACATGTCAGACCTCAATCTAAACAACCGTACGCGCACGAGAGACGGCGGGGACCGAAGGAAGAAAAATGAACCCAACTCTGATTAAGTTTATTGTTCTTCTGTTGCTGAATGTAATTCTGCAGACCAACACTATAGTTTTCCATTATGAAGACAGATGTAAGGCCCGACAGACAAAAGCACAGTGTGTTGTTCAGCTAAGTTGGCCTCAGTGGGGCTGGAGGAGGTGTGGTTGATAGTGATGATTTTAGAACAGAGTAAAAAAGTTTTTGCTAAATATCCCTGAGAGCTCACATTTCAAATGAGTGACCAAACAGCAGCTTTAGTCCAATTTATGTGTCGACTTTGTAGCGGCTGAACTGATTCCAGGTTTTCTACAGCTGAGGCCAAGTTTGATTTAAGCTCTTTAAAACATTTTAATGATGCATCTGAACAAAACTAACTAAAAGAGAAGAAAAAGGCATCACTTACTCAGGATTACAGACGCTGGTTGTTTTGTTTGTGGTTAGATTAAAGCGCTCATCAAATATTAAAGCGAATGCAGATCTGAAATGCACTGAGCTAATCCAAGCTGCTGATGCTGTCGTGTTGGAATTGTAAAGTCTGGGAGAGTTCAGAGGGCAGTTAATAAAATCCTTCATCGCATCTCTAATGCTGCAGTCACACTAGGGAAAACAGTGGTTGAATATATTGCAACCATGTGCAATGAACTTGCGATGAAATGGTTGCTTCAAAGGCAGGGACCATGTCCGGGGCCACTCACAGTAAGTTGCCATCTTCAAAGTGACAATAAGACGATGCAATCCCAATAAGATGCTGCGAGTTTCTTATCAGTTTGCACTTAAATGGATTCAAACTATAATCTGTTTGTGATAATGCGGCTCTTAACTGTGACAAATCGGTGAAAATCCCAAATCTGTTGCTGTCTACATACCCAGAAAATCGTACTAAGTATTTGCATAAATCCAGCCAAAACCTCACAGACCTGAAACAGAAATTCTTCCTAAACATAGACGAAGTTGTTGGAGGACGGTGATTTACTCCAAAATGACAGACAACTCAGCAACCTTCTCTTACATAGCCATAGGACCAGAATACAACCAGCTGGCAACCAGTTGAGTCAACTTGCAGACAAATTGTGCTCATCAGTGTAGACCAACCAATCTCTCTGCATTTATAAATCACTCTGTTAACATGCAAAACTTGGCCAATTTATCAGAGTTATTCCAGCTGTGGCTCCGTTTTTTCCTAGTCACGAAGATGTCGCCGTCCCATTTTCACTCTGGTGACCAAGTCACTGGCTTTCACCACCATGATGCAGCATGTGAACAAACAGATTTTGTAGGAATTTTTTGGATGCATGTTGTTCTCTCTTTTAAGAACATGTTCGTAACGACTTACGTAGTTAAATAAAGGTTATCCTGAACTGATGCACCTTGTTGTAGTACAATTTGGTACTACGTGAAAGTACAGCCTAGTCCTAGTGCAGCTGATATCTCTTTAGTACGATACTCAGTTGTCTTGGACATGAAGTCACTTATTTCTTCACATTTTGTTGATGGTTTTAGTTTTTGTTATTTTTCATATAAACAGATTTTTTTTTTTTTTTTTTTTAAATGGCAGAACGGTGGTTACGGTTTCACCTGTGTTGGTTCTTACTGCATACTCTGTGCATGTTAGGTTTATTGGTGAAAGAGGAAAACATGTTAGAAAGTTAAAAAAATATATTATACATCATCTGCTAAGTTTCCCAATTATACTACAAAAGCCTTGATCACTGCGGGACTACTTTGAAAACGCAGATTTTAAAAAGTGTCATGAGCTACAAAAGAAAATCTTCAATGCGTCCAAATTGATAGCGCACCAACATCATAATTCCTCCGCTTCCCTGTGCGTTGCTCTTGCAAATATCAAATACCACGTAGGCTTTGTAGCGCTATCTATGACATGTTTTCCATTACGGAGACGTGCATACCAAAGCCCCAAAAGCCATTATATCAGCAGATGTACAAAACACAAAGTCCTCACTGAAGTTCATGGTATGGAGTCAGTGACAGTTCAGAGTTTTAGGCAGAAAAACACCTTGAGAATTTCCACTGTTGTTCCTCACTGCCACACACTCCATTAACCTTCTGTCTCCCCCTCCCTAACTCCTGCGCTCACCTTGATGCATGACCTGACAGAGGAATGACCCCGAGCTCTCCTACACATTCATCTGTCACTCCTTTCATTCCTCCACAAGCACAATTTCCTCAACATATCTCAGTTTAATATCTACGGGAGTGGGAGTGTGGTCATTTTGTGTATCTTTAATATTGCTTGAAACTAGAGGGCTCTGCTCATACAATAAGTCATTTTGGAGGACTAAATCCAGCACAGGTTTGCCCTTTGGACACTAAATACTTGATATAAAAACATTAATTACAAAATCAAGTATATGCATGTGTGTGTGCTTCTTCTTACCCATTATGTGTGACCAGACACTGGCGTAGCCCCAGTTTTCTGAAAATATCCACAGTGATGTCCATAGGGGTGTGATCAGTAACTGTAAAGGGGCTCAGGTCCATGATGCACCTCAGCCGCAGGGGAGGTGGTGCGTCGGGAGGAAGCAACGGTGTGTGCTCAGTGAAGACCACTTGGGAGGCACTGACGATGCCATCCTGACGTTTGCGGGCGTTGTCTGAAAGGAGGAAAGTGGGATTTGTGGAAACCCAATTGCTTTGCATACAAAAAAACCCTGTGACTAGATCCTTGTTTACACACAAGCATAATTCATACCTATTGATATGAGCAGATCTCTCCTGAGTACAAATCCCACAAGCCTTTGGGACTCCGAAGAGACAACCACAGGGAAGCCACTAAAGTGCGTGCTCTCCACCAATGACTGCGCATAAACCAAGGAACGAATGTTATTTCTATTATCTCTATTAGGATTCTAAATCTCTTCCCAAGAAACATAGGTGTAATATGTGCAGTCGTACCTCCACCTCCCCCACAGTCATGCCCTCCTGCGTGAGCACAGCCAGCGCGGGGTCCATCCTCCTCGGCCTCATCACGTCCACCGCCAGGCTGCTGTGTTCAAACTCTTCTTTTGGCTCCAGGAACGGGTATCCATTCAGCCTGATGTGAGCCTGCGAAACATCAAGAACATGCAGGTTTTACGTCTCCATTTTTAAAAGGAGGGGGAAAAAAACCCTAAACAATAAAAAACATGAATCCTAATAAAGACAATAAGAGCGCAAACTCGCTCTTATTGGACAACAAAGGGTTGGAGGGGACAGACACTTTTCATTAACGTTTGCCGACACGTCACCTCGTAAATTCCCTCTCTTCCGAAAGCATCTGCCACCCATTTGCTGGTCATGGTTGCAGCCATGAGGGGAACAATGTACTCCAGACCGCCAGTCAGCTCAAACATGATGACTACCAGAGATACTGTCATTCGAGTCACTCCACCTGGAGGGAGATATGAGAATGGAAAAGGTTAGACCACAGTCGAGCTAGATTTGTAGGCGATTTAATTCCCGTCTGACTCATTTTATCTTCATCTGCAGGCAAAAAGAGAAAGAGCAATTAGAGAACAGAGGGCACATAAGGTGAGCACATAAAAGAGGCCGCACTGCTGTTCATCGAGTTTACAGAGGCATTTAGTGGCACATGTATTTCTCTACCTGAGAGCTCAGACCATTCATCTTCTCTCTGTATGAAAATGTTGTCACTAACTAACTTTTTTTGTCCCAAAAATCAGAACAGAATTGGGGAAAAAGGCTTTTAAATACGCTGCCCCTGCTTTTTGGAATAATCTGCAGAAGGAACTGAAATTATCAGAATTGGTTACCTTGGGAGAGTTTAAGTCTGTCTTAAAGGAATGAGAGAACAGCTCTTTTACTCAGTGTGATTGTTTTTAATGTACTCTTAATTTGATCTGTTATTGTATATTTTACACATGTTTGTATGGGATATTGTATTTGTTTTAAATGTTATATACCTATATGGTATGTGACTTTTGTTGCCATGATGCCAGGTCTCTCTTGGAAATGAGATTTTTAATCTCAATGAGATTTTTTACCTGGATAAATAAAGGATTAATAAAATTTTTAAAAAAAACAAACAAAAAAACAAAACAAAACATCAGCTGGTAAAGTCTGAATCCAATTATAATCATCTTCGACCTCAGATGCGGCCAGAAACCCAAGGCTACGTTTTCAACTGTGTGCTTTTCTTCAAAACAACTGCCACAAAACAGCTGCATGTCAAAGACTTTATTACGAGTGTTGTATATCCTTTTTTTCCGTTTCAGAGGATTAAAAACTTTTCTTCCTGTTTTTTTTCCTACACATTTAAATTATTCCCTGATGATTTTTTTGTGATTATGTATTTTTCCAAAAAACAAGTAGGATTAGTAATCGAGCTGCAGTCAGGGTGGCGCGCGCACTGTTAGCTAATCCAGCTGGCTGCCTCACCTTCCAATGGTGTGAACGCGTCTGAAGTGGGACTACCTCCTGCTGTTTGCGCTAAACGTGAGAAAGGATTCCTGCAGCACACGTCCTGACCTGATTCTCCTCATGTGAAATGTACATAACATCCAGCTGTTTCAACAACAGAATGAGTCTCACACATGTAGAAATTCTGTTTTTTTCAGCCACTCATGCTGTATATGTAGAAACTAATATAACACACAAGTAGTAACCATAGAACCAAAACACAGAACAATAGAGAATCAAAATTTTAAGAGCAGTACTTGGGAATGGCGAGAAGGAAGAACTCCCTTTTCACTCTTTATGTTTTGAAAGCCTACTAGAAAAGACCCTAGAAGCTCTCTTCTGAACTTAACCTCTTAAGACCCAAACTCTTTCATGGCATGCATTTTTAATTTCTCTTTGCCATCTGGGCTGACTGGGACCTGATGAATGTAAAAACAAAGAATTACTAGATTTTTTTTTAACCTGCTTTTTGTTTCTGAGAAAAGTAAGATCCACATGAGAGGACATTCATTTTAAATTTCAATAGAAGGACATTATACCGCCACTGTTCTAAGTGGATATTAGGCCCTTGTAGAGCAAAATTTAGTATTTTGGTCTAGACAGCCCAAATTGCGACGTCCACATATGTGGACACCAGGTCCTAGGAGGTTAAAGGTTTCTGCCATATTTCAGGCCTGATTAAAGAATAAATGACTGGATTTGCATCAGATATTAGTAAAGGTGGTTTGTGATTATGCAACCCCCCCCCCCCCTGGGAAAAATCTGGAAATTGTAAAAGTCGCCAAACCACGTCTTTATTTATACACACTGAGGTGTCAAACATCGTCATTGAGGGTACAGGGAAAGTCATCAAATATTGTTTATGAGGGAAAAAGTTAACAGGAAGAAAACTCGAGCAGGAGCATTTTCTATCTAAACACTCAGCTGGTTCAGAGTATTTGGCAGTGTGTTATTACTGTGTAATACCTGAAAGTAGCTACCCTTGTTTTAGTTTTGGCTCTATGAGCAATCTCTATTAATATCCATTGGTTTTGCATTGCTGTACCAGATCATCAGAAATGTATTTAGTGCCAGCATGTATTTTGCCAGCAAAATAAGTAAACGTATAGAGATCCAAGTACTGGCGTATGCTGGGTTTGAATGTTTGCAGCTCAAACAGCTCCAGAGAGCAGCTACAATGGCACAATTACATAACGGTGACTTGTGAACAAGAATAACAGCGGCGCATGAGAGACTGAGGCGGTCAAGAGTGGAGACACCTGTGTGTAAATGCTGTTGCCCGGTGTTGTGAAAGAGTCTTTGAGGAAAATGCAAAAAGACAAACCACAGTGTAGCAAAGGGAATGAAATCTCTGGCTTTCTTAAATCAGATGAGATCTCTTTCACTGCCAGATATTTTATTTATGAGCACTATCATAAAGTGTAGGGTGTACATATTTCAGAAACAAGAAACCTCTCTTTAAACTCTGTCCCAGATCTATAAAACACACAGCGCGCTACCCTCAGACCTTTAAACTTTCTTCTTGTGGTAAGAATTAAACATCTGTTTTTAGACTAGAAACCTCTCTGTGAAGAGAACGATAACCCATCAGCAGAAGGGAGGGAAAATAATGATAACTGTATCATCATCAAGCGTTAAAACAATTTACTGCACATGAAAAGTAATATCAGCTAATATCAGAAAGCTGAAGTGTGTACGACATGTGACATCTATGAACTGCTGTGATATCTGTATGAGATTAAAAAAAGAGAAAACTGATTTAATAAACAGCTTTAAATCTGTGGTGTATTAAACACCAGATGATGTGTAGTAAACAATCGCTCTGTAAAGCTTTTTCTGTATTTAAATAGGTACTTTTATCTCAATAAAACAAGGTTAAATGTGCCACTGCGGCATTTGTGAACCAGTTTTTATTGGAAAATCTTTTTCTAAAAGAAAAAATAAGGGAAGTGGCAGATTTTGAATTGAAGAAATTTTTGGATTTGCTTCAGAAAAAAAAGACAATCAGTCATCAGTGTAGAAATTCTCACAACACTGATATTTTGGTGACCTGTAGGGTCTCGTTTCACCAGTGCAGGGTTGAGCTACCACTGATGACCAAATGTTTATAACAGTGACTAAAAAGCATTATTAGTATTAAAGGCCATGTGCTGAGCTGGTGTGATTCATAAGTATCTGATAGATTCCAGTTTGTTGTAAGCAAGGAGCCTTCCCCGCACACACAAGTTGGCCACGGAGTCCCACAAGGGGCCGATATTTTTTGCACTACACAAGCCACAAACTTGACTCTGTTCTTCTGGATGGAGCTTTTTCAGCAGGAGAAATGTTTAATTACTCATCCAAGTGAAGTTTAGCCAGCGTTATAAACAGCACAGGTTGGAGGAACTTCCGAATGAACTTTTTGAAGCTTCCTTACCTGGATTATCGAGCAAAAATCAAGACGTGTTTTTCATGCTTCCACTGGGGACTAATATAAGAAAACACTGCACAGATTCCCTTTGGTTTTTGATCGACAAACACCCCTCTGCTCCGTCTATCCATTCATACATTCTTAATTATTAACTGTTATATTCTCTCTTTCATAGAGTTGTGTTTTGTCTGCTTTTTCCATCACAGCAGATGGATTCCAGTCACAGAGCCTGAGTCAGTTGGAAATTTCTTCCTGTTTAGAAAAAATGGCCTTCCTTCTTTCCTCCCATTACCTGGTGCTTGCTTATAGTGGATTGGCTGATTGTTTTATGCAAAGGACTTCAAGTATCTTGGGATCTTATTCACGAGTGATGTGACGGAGGAGTGTCAGTTGGACGGGCGGACTGGTGCAATGAACTTGTTTGTCGCGATGAAGAGTGAGCAGAGTCTTTCGTGAAGCTTTCATCTATGCTCCAACCATCACCTATGGTCATAAATTCCAGATAATGAGCAAAAGAGAAAAATTGTGAATACAAGTGGCTGAAATTAGTTTCTTCCTTGGGGTGGCTGGGGCCAACTTTAGAGGCAGGGTGAGGAGTTCAGACATCCAGAGGGATCTCAGAGGAGAACCATTACTACTACTTGTTGAAAGGAGCTGGATGAAGTGGTTTGAGGCTCTGGTAAGGATGACTCCTTTGGATGTTTTCAGCACATGCGTAACTGAGACGAGATAGGGGTAGACCCATATCTTGTCTGGTCTGGGAACAACTCCCTCAGGAGGAACTTGAAATTTTAGTTTGCTACCGCTGTGACCCGACTTCAGGAGACAAGTGGAAGGACAATGGATGGATAGACTGAAGGGTGGATTTAAATTAAAATGTAAAGCTCCTTTAAGCGACTGTTTGCAATGTCTTGCACCTCGAATCATTTACAGACCATAATAAACTGGACAGATAAAGTCACACACAAAGATTCATGGAATGGCTTCCTCTGGTGTGGACCAAGTATTCCAGGAGTCCTTCAGCCTTCTCACATCCAGCTGCTTTCTATATATCCTAAAACATTTCCATGTCAGACTCAGGATGTTGGTAGAAGAGCATGTTTAGAATATTACGACGAAACAGCCTAAATCTAAACTCAAACAGCCTCTGAGACTTCACCGCCACTCTTGGTTTACGTTTTTCTGTCCAGTATCTTCTGTCACTTCTCAATCCTCCCGACAATACCCTTCTCACCCTCCACTTAACCACACAGTGTTTAAATCTTTTAAATCAAGCAAACACTCAGGAAACAGACATCCATGTCTCACCTAAACAAGCGGCAGCTCCAACCATGGCGTAAAGCCCCGGCGTGATGCAGTCTGCCCCCTGAGAGCACCACCCTTTAAAGATAACCGAGTCGTGGTTGTAGTAGGCCAGCTGTTCCATGCCAACGCCGAGCAGCCTGCCAGCTATGGCTCCAACTGCCATGCTGGGAATGAAGAGACCAGAGGGAACCTGCACGGACAGAATCAATTAAAAATATCCATCCAGACCTCTGTGCATCTAACAGTTTAGTTTGCGCTAGCTTTTAATTCAATAAGTCAAAAAGAGGGCTTTCCCTCCCAGATTCTGGTTATGTTCCCAACTTTTCCACATTTTTTCCCCATTAGAGAATCTCATGATGCACATCACCATCTCAGACAAGATTGTCTCTAATTAAAACATTTCCACAGGCATTTTCAGCCAATTCATTTTAGCTTCGTTACCAAAGGGACTTTTGCGTTTTCTAGAAAACAATATTCATTTTTTTCCTCAGCGAGCCACATGATGGGGATTCACATCGCATATGAATCGCAGAAAACCATTTAAAGAATCACTTACTTCATCCATCAAAATTCCCAAATGGGTAACACGAGTGAATGAACGCTGGAAACTTGATCAAATGTAGCTCCAGATATATTAAAGGCAGCTGCCTTTGTAGGCTTTTTACATGCAATGTTACACCACGGGGAGAATAACAATAAATGTCTCATTGATGAGGAGTTCAAAGCGGACCGCTGAGTGTCTCTTCACAAACCTTCATGCCAAATGTAATAACAGTGATCATCATCTTGAAGACCAAGGCCAGGGCCAGCTGCCACAGCGCCGTGTAAAGGCCCGGTCCCGCTGGCCGGTCAGCGAGGCTGTTATCTACACCTGTGTCTGACGTGTTGGCTGGCTACGAGCACGAGTGAGGAGAAGAAAGATACGCAAAGAGACAGAAAGAGGGGGAAAGGAAGCAGCAAGAGAGAAGAACAAGAAATATATATAAAGATATATTAGATAGCTCAGCAAGGTTAAATAATCACGTGAAAAACTGCAGTATCCTGATGCAGCGATTTATCGGCTGACCTGTTTGTAGCCGCACAGCTGAGACGAGTCGAGCAGGGAGCAGTCGTTGAAGAGCTCAGAGATGAGCTCGGATCCGCTCATCCTGGTGTAACTGTTGGGGTAGGCGAGCAAGGCGGTCAGCGCGGCGACCACCAGCACCTCGGTGACGGGGTAGTGACCCAGACAAGTGGTTTTACCTGTGAGGTGTGTGGAGAAGTTAATTTATGGGTTGGAGACACAAAGGAAAGAAAAATACGTCACAGATATGTCACCGCCACTCACGAAGCCTGCACCAGGCAATGTTAGCCTTGATGAACAGCGCCCCCCAAAGGCCTCCAAAGATCCCCAGCAGGATGAAAGGGGCCAGCTCCACCAGGTGCCACGGCGTGTGAAACTCCACATAGAAGAGCACCAGGCGGCTGTTCCCAAACGGGTTGATGGAGCGCAGGGTGAAGGCCGCCACCAGAGCGGCGAAGAACGAACGCCACAGAGTCTTCAGGGGGAAGTAGTAGCTCACCTGGAGGAGAGAGAGGCAGACAGAGACATTTATTGATGAGAGAGAGGCAAAGCCGGAACTCACTACACCTCTCCCCAAACCTAAACAAAATAACTAAAACTGGACTGAATGGAAAACACAAAGATATAAAAACTAGGCTTAACCAAAATGATAGCTTGTATTTACAAAACTAACTAAAACAAAATAAGACATTATTCTCCGTGGTTTTAAAATGTTGTCTTTTTCCAATTTTGCTCAGATTGTCAAAACAACCACCCCCAGGAAACTTTTGCTGCTTCTGTTTATGTGAGACTCAAATATCTCAGTCATCTTTAAACATCTTTAAACAATAAAAACTAAACTGAAACAAAGCAAGCTCTGGAAACCAAATTAGACAAAACTGAATCAAAAATAACAATTTTAAACTAAATGAAATTCGACTCTTGGAAAGTCTTATAAGCATAGCAGACTTTAGCAAATCTTTATGACATCAAGATGGGATCTCTGTGTGGGGCGATAGAAAGAGCCAATAAAAAAAACAGCATGGGCAATTAAATTCGAAGTATTTTTTAACTAACAAAATGCTCACGTATTGGCCTTTCCTCTATTTTATGAGGCCAACATTGACCTAATACTTCTACATAGATTACATTATCTCATATTATAAACAAACCCTGGTTCATCAGTTCAGTGCACGGCCAAGCCGGCTCTATAATTAAAGACACTGGTCATGTTCCCTGTTTTGGGGAGACCCCATGAGGTGATCAAAGTGCCAGTTTCCTTATTCCAGAAACTCCTCAGCATGTTTCTGTTTAAGATGGATTTGACAGCTGCCAAAAATGCATTCGCTTCCCAAAGTAAGACTGCAAATAACTTCTCATATTTATTATGTCCCAGCTTGGTGGCAGCACTGTGCTCATTCCAGTACAAAAAAAATTACACAGGAAGTGGAAAGCAATTAAAAACCAATTCAGATCAGGTATTTGTGGAGTAATAAAATAGCCGGCACTGCAGGTGTTGTTCTGACACAGGAATACAGATACATAAACAGAGGATCTGCAGACAAATGATAGAAAACAGTGGAAAATGCATCATAAGCACTACCCACCTCCTCCAGACTGAACAGGACTCCTCCAATAGGAGCTCCAAAAGCCACTGACACGCCCACTGCTGCTGCCGCTGATAACACCTACATGTAGAGACAAGAAAAAAAGGGAGGGACTGTACCAACTGTCTTGCCCAACAAAACAATCAAGTGATCAAGCCCATCAAACAGTCAATGTGCAGATTAAAGGGATAACGGCAGTACAGGAAAAGCACTGCTGTTCCCATTGTGGCCCATTTAAGTGAAAAATTTAAAGCTTCAATCAGAAACTTTGTCTTTTCCATCAATTTAATCTAAACTAGAGAATATGTGAAAAATATATTTCTGCAAAGAGAGTAGATATTCTGGACAGACACCCCAAAATTTAATTTACATTGTTTTTCTCTCATTGGAGAGATCTCCTTAATTCCATTTACCCATCCAAAATTATCAGGTGTGAGTTGCCAGGTTATATAAAAAGCGCCTGTATTGAGGTCTGCTTCCAATTTAAGACTTGCATGATTAACCAGTGTGGTTCACTTGCAAGTTGGACTTTCATGTAACAGATCAATTTATCTGCATTAATGTAAAAGGCCAACAGCCTTGTACTATTGGTCTTTAGCTATTGCAATATTTTGCTCGTACGGTTTTCTTTCTTGATGACCGTCTTTCCTGTCTAGTTTCCCCAAAAACCTGCAATAACTCCTCCAACAACGCCGGCATCACCCCTGCTTACCTCTCGCCTCTTGGCCTCATTTTTGCGGTACTTGGTGAACAGGTGACAGAGTATATTAGCGCAGCAGCAGGCGACGTGGACCAGAGGGCCTTCCTTCCCTAAACTGAGCCCGGAGGAGACGGCTAAGACCAGGGTGATGGTCTTGATGATCAGGGTCCACTTCCCCAGGTAGCCCCGGATGATGAAGCCACTGAGGATGGTTTTAATCTGAGGAAGACGGAGGTGAGAGTGAGTGGGTTTGTTTGCATGTGCAAGGAGAAGATGAGGATGTGTTTATGTTAGGGAGGGTTCAGTTTAGATACGCCTGTCTGAGTGTATAACCACAAGAAAGCGAGTGTAAACACAGAAGGAGGGCCGAAGGAGAGAAATGAGGTTTGTGTTTTGATATTTTTCTTTCAAATAAGTGGTTAATCTCTTGTGCGTGGCCCTGCTGACCTTTGAGAAACGAGAGTGTTGGGAGAAAACGATTCAAGTTCCACAAAATTAAACAGTTCTTCAACTGAGAGGAGTAGTGAGCAGGATAATATTTGGATTTGGAGGAAACTGGTGTATTTTTGTTTTCGTTTTTTTTTTAGAATGGACGAATCAGTGAGAAAATGTTTGGCTTTCCAGAGTGTAAGCAAATCTTTGGCTTTTCACCTCCTCAGAAATGAAGAATGAAAGAAACGGAGCGAACAGGAGAGTAAACAAAGGCAGATGGGCGAGAGCTGGACGCAAATAAATCAATGTGACTGGATGCTGTGATTCAAAAAAAAAAAAAGAAATGAGGGAACAGGAGAAGCAGAACTAATTGACCTGATGTTTATTAAAATTAAAAAGAAAAAAAAACGCTAAGTACGTGAATATACTAAGTTTCCTACAACTGAACAGGAGCAGCATTAACGAGCAACTCTTCTTTGTTGTTGTTGTTGTTGATGTGTTTATGAATGAAGCTTCTAAGTAATTCTTGTTCTCATGCTGCACCACCCCAACATGACAGCTCCCACTTTAACCACTGAATAACATTTCATAAGTTTCAAAGACTTTTATTGGCAAATAAATCAAACTTATGCAAAGAGTCAGTGTTAACAGTTTTGACCCTTCTTCTTCTGTAGTTCTCTTCTCTTCTGGGCCAAATCCTGAGTGATGTCTGCTTAATCAGTGCCTCAAGTCTTCAGCATGGTCTCTTTTTAAAAGGCAGGTGGGCAGTGGACTGTCATCAAGATGGGTCAAAACTGGAAACACCAACTCCCTGCATAAGTTTGACTTATTTAACTATAAACCACTTTGAAACTTATGAAATACTCGTACTTGTTCTTCACTAGAGCTTCCACAGATTCAGTAAAATTAACTAGTGGTGGAGGCCAGCAGGTGGATGAGAGAAAGAGGAGGCAGGAGGAGGAGAGCCCCGAGGCGGCCGCGTTCACCGCGTCAGGTGAACTGAACTTCAGGTAAGAAGTTTTGACCTGCAGTCTATCTGGGTCAGATATAAACCAAGTTTAGGTGGAGTTTATTTTCGCTGTGCTGACTTTTTACAGTCAGTTACAATAACTCGTACTGCGCACTAGCTAGCATGATGGAGTTTCTACAGCTGGGTGGGTGCTATGATGTTACTGATAGTGAACTTTATTTTATTTATAACGGGAGTTATTAGAGTTGCCAACCGTCCCGTAAAAAGACGGAATCGTCCCGTAAAAAGACGGAATCGTCACGTATTGAGAAAAAATATCACGCGTTTCTTATTGAGCTGAAAACGAACACAGTTTGTCCCGGACTTCAGCTACATTGAAAAAGGCACAAAGGTGGAGTTATTCTGTGTCTTTACGCTGCAGCTGCCTCTTCTTCTCTCATTCTCTCTCCCTCCCTCTCCTGTTTCTACTTCAATCATGAAACTGATCAATGATCAGCTGATCAGCTTTTCTCTCTTGTTTGTTTATCTCCCACTTTGCGCCAGAAAGAGGAAACCGCCGGATGTCGCACTAAACAACAGCAGCACGTTTAAGCTTGATCAGCTGCTGTTAGAATTTATTTAATATTAATTTCTAGTATCAGCTGATGTTTGCTGGAGCCACAGCTGTAAAGCTGTTGGTCATGATATCGGTTTGGTTATCTGGTGAGAGGGAACAGGAATGGAGGAACAGGTTTACCTTTTAGGTGATCATGAATGAGTTGAAGGGAAGTTATGAACTGTTTCTGAGAGACAAATAACACCAGGATCCTTTTCTATGTAGCTGACAGCTGGTAACTGTGCAGGGGCGGGTCTAGCAAAGTTTTGCCAGGGGGGCAGGTAGGGCATTAACAGGGAAAAGGGGACAAAAATATACTTTCTTATTTTCATTTAAAATGTATGTTATTAAATAATTATCTGAAGCTTACAACCAAAGTTATCTGATATAAAATGTATAGAAATCATACATATACCAACAAGACTGTACATCACTATCACAACAGCGTTTGTTTTCATTCAAAGGCTTTATGGCTTTAATACCTGGTGGGCAGGTCTTTAGTCAAAATGCCAGAGGCTGATTTTTTGTCCCAGCCCTCGGCACAACACGCAGTGAATTAATCTGAGAAGGTGCATCAAAAAATAAATGGTCGCGCCAGCGGTGCACATCGCAAATCAGCTTGCATAGATACATTAGTTGTGCCTCTTCTTAATGACGGTATCTTAACTAACAACCCCAACTACCAGATTCAACTTGTAACTGGCTAAAAATAACTTAGCCTACTGGTGAGAGGGACGTCGTTAGCTTTCCACATTCCGACACTTCAAAAGCTTCAGGAGCTGTCTGCTCAGCGCAGCACCAGCACCACGGAGATACACGGATACATCCGTAGACTCGAGACAGAATTCACAATGTGTTTTTGGGACTTTCAGGTGTATGGACCAATGTTTTATTTTCTGATCAAACCAGAAAGCTTTAACGAGCAGTTAGATTTGTCTCGCATTTACTGGCTGAGTTAATGCCAGTTAATGCAATATCGAAGCAGCTGGACTCCACAGCTGCGCGTGTTCATGGAGCTGTATTTTCACCTGCTGGACATCACTACCTGACAAGTTTAACTGTCTTCAGAACATTGCAGAGGCCTTATTGACAGTATTTGGCTCCACATATCTGTGTGAGCAGATTTTCTCTCACATGAGTGTCCTCAGGTAGCCGTCTGAATGCTGGACACTCTGAGACCTGTGTCTCTGAGTGGGAGACCAGAGATCACATTAACATGTGTGTCTCTGTATTAACAAACATGCCATATTGGCCCAGTTTATTTTTCTTGTTATTGTTGTGATGTTTGTATTTTCTGTTGTACAGTTCATTTGCTGCTATGGATAAAAAGTGTTTTTTTTTGTTTCAAAATAGCTGATAACTATTCTTTGATAGCTGACAACATCTGCGAACAAATGTAATTCTATAAAGTGGTTCTATATAGTGTGTAACTGTTCATATAGAGCGTTATTAAATGTATTGATAATGCAATCATGTGGCACACTGACTTCTGAGGAAATTTTAAATGGCACTTGTCATCAGAAAGGTTGCCGACCCCTGTGGTAGATCATGGATATCAAATCCTCACACTTCTGAGCCAGAGGTCTGAACGGTCTTCATTTTTACATTTATTACAAAATCTAAATTAAAAGAAAAATCTTCTGGTATTTTAAAACAACATTTCAATAGAAAAATATGATTTTGGAACCAATCCCAAATAATTTTAATGATATTGAATTGACTGCAGTACCTAAAAGGCCCACAAGAGGGCTGGAGACAATACTTAAGGAATGCTGCTGTCAATGAACCGAAGAAACTGCGTTTGTTCTTTGTTTAAGAAAAGAAAAAGAAAAAGAAAAAAAACACTGGGTCCAAAACATTTTCTTCTTTTTAAATGAGAAAATGTTTCCGTCATTGAAACAGTCAGTTCAAGGTTTGGGTAACAAGCTCCCTCTACCTTTCTGTAATTTTACAGAAAATTACAGAAAATTTACAAAATTTAAGGTTTCACTGGTTTATTACAGCAGTGTGGAAAAACAGAGCTGTTATGTGGCTTGCTTTTCTTTACATTTATATGTTAAAGATTTATTAAATATGACATTTTTAGCTTACATTTTTACATTTTTAGAATTTTCTTTATAGTGAAAGAAAAGAGAATCTCCTGAAGGTGTTTTTTTGCCTCTATAGTTAATTATCTAACAGTCTTAGTGGTCCAACTATTCCTGATATCAAAACAGGCTCTAAGTGGCCTATGAACTAAATAAGAGATGAAATAAAAGCAACAACATAAAGTGGGGAAAAAGTGATTTAAACCATTAATATAATCAGTCACTTAAAAACTCTGTGATGGTTTACCATTATTGTTTAGAGTGCAGCCTCACCTCTGGTATTCCTGATCCGCATGCGTACGGAGCAAAGGCTCTGACCAGTATGACAGCCAAGAAGGAGAACATCAGAGCCCAAAATATGTACATCAGGTAGTTCATGATGTAGGCAAAGGGACCCTGCAGAGGCACAAATAACACACACACACACACACACGAAGTGACAAATGATTTTTGAAAAATTAATAAATAAACACAACAAACATAAATAAACATGACATAAATAACTAAGCAGTGATTAGTTTTGTGGAAATCCTGAAGTCATAGTGGTTTAGATTTTGCACCATGACAGTTTTCAACCAGTAGATGGAGCCATAGCAGCACTGAAGCCTGAGGAACAGTCTACAAATCTCAAACTCAAGGCTTGGGATAACACTTCATTCACACATTTGGAGCCAAGAAAATCCCTCAAAAACAATTCTGAGAATAATAACTGCTACCAACTATAAATTTCATGCATCAAAATCAGCAGAAAAGTTTTAAAATCTTCTCCTACCTCTGACTTTCCTGTTATGAGCTCAGCCCAGCTCTGCCACTGTGGACACCGGTCCCTCTCCTGGAACGTGGTCTCGTTAGACAACCAGCAGCAGTGCTCGTGGTTGAACCAGAAGCCTCGGAGACACAACCCTCCTTTCACGTCTGTCATCCAGTGGGCTGAGATGTCGATGCCGCCGGCTAGAGCACCTGAAAACGTTGAGAAGAAAGACAACAAGAAAGAAAAATCTGTAAGATAAAGACCCTAAAATAATAGAGAGAACCCCAACAATCAGACATCTCCCCCTATGAGTAAGCACTCGGCAACAGTGGGAAGGAAAAACTCCCTTTTGACAGGAACAAAGGAGGAGGGAGGAGGGAGGAGCAGCAGTCTGCTGTGGCCAGTTGGAGGGTTAGGGGAGGACACGAGAAAGACACACTGTGGAAACACTGGCTTCAGCAGACTCTCCAATTGTTTCAAGTCTAAAACAGATCGTGCTCCTCTTCTTCGGAACAAACGGCCTGAGGAGATAAGGCTAAATCCTTGACCTCCTTTAAAGTTCATCTTAAACTCACTTGATATAGACTTGTATTCTGTCCTCTCAATACAAGTAATTTACTTTTACAGCCTTTTATTGTCTGGTTACCGCCTTAACTTGTCTACGTTATTATTTCTGTTCCCTTGCTTGAGGTCTTAGCAGTAGCAAGGGAACAGAAGTAAC
The DNA here is from genome assembly GCF_963576455.1 of Neolamprologus multifasciatus. Taxonomy (NCBI): domain Eukaryota; kingdom Metazoa; phylum Chordata; class Actinopteri; order Cichliformes; family Cichlidae; genus Neolamprologus; species Neolamprologus multifasciatus. The sequence continues at coordinate 29,882,691 of NC_140441.1, forward strand.
AGTGCTCTCCATTTTCACTGAGATAAGCTACAATGATGAGTTTTAAAACGAGTTTTTGAGACAGAACAAATCTGGGCTAGAAGATAAGCCTGGTATTAAAATGTAAGTGAGGAGAACTTTATTTTGACCGATATGTCTCACCCACATGATGGTACAATTTACACAAAATACAGGTTATTGAAGTTTCCTCCAGTGAATCATGAGAAAACAGATAAAATATCCAGGTCCCCATGTCATAGACATTAGTCTTGTTGCAGCTTTGCTACTGACACTCAAAGGTGTTCATAGAAAAAAAAAAGTCTGCTGAACAGAACCAAACTTTGCACAGTTTTGTTTTATTAGATACGCTCAGGTTATTGCACAGGGTCTGAAGAACGCTGTGCTTTTTCATGGAATGACCCAATTTATTGTGATTGCCTGGTTTGCGTCTTACATTTTTCCTTTATCGTTTTAACAATCTCGACTTCTATGTTTGTTTGAATTTAGCCTCTGAGTGCATAACTCTGAGTTCTGTTTTTATAGGTGTTATATAGATAAAGTTTATTATTTTTATTATGCATATCTGAGTACGACCAAATGTCAGAGAAGTGGATCACTGTAATCTGAACAAGTCAAGTTTACAACCCAAAGGGTCAACAAAAAGATTTTTAACCAACATTGCTAACATTCATTTCCTTTAGATATGTGCCGTCCTGCATATTTTCAGTGCTGTGCTCGTGCTACGTCGCGGCTCTAAACCTGCTTTGTGTCACCACGTGGGATATAAATGTTCAGCTGATGCAGGCAGCAATGAAACAAGAGAAAAAGTCTGAGCAAGTACAAACGCTTTCCATCAAAGTGCTTCAGAAGCCTGAAAGTACGGCCTGGGAAGATCAGTTAAATAACTGTGTTTTTAAGAGCAGTGCCCTAAAGTCTGTTGCCACAGCAGATAATCTACCTCCATCTCACCCAATCTCCGCCATCCTTCTGTGTAACACAAACCATCTGCATGTCCTCCTTGACTTCTAATTACTGAGCTCCATCTTTAATATCCTTTGTCCAGTATATCCACTATCCTTCCTCTGGACAAGCCCAAACCATCTCAGCCTTGACTCTTTAACTTTGTCTCCCTACTGCTCAGGACCTGAGGTCCCAAATTCAGCAAAGATATGATAACATTTCAATAAACCACTCAGAATTTGAGCTGCTGCACTTAAGAGGGACAATTTATGTGCGAGACACCCAATTCAAAACGGTAGCGTATAAAGAATTTGCATACTTTATGCTGCAGTGTGTTTTTCAATTCACAGCATCTGGATTTAGTTTGCTTTTCCTTCCTTATGATTGTGTCTACCTGTTATTGAAGAGAACTGTGGTAATAAAGCATTAATAAATGTATGTGTGGGAATGAGTGTATGCAGTACCTGACATGAGTCCCACCAGCAGCATGAGCAGCCACCCTGAGAAGGCATCACTGATGCTGTGCAGCAGGGCCACAGTGGACTGTCTGCTCTTATTGGTGATCTGGATGAACGGAGAAATGAAAGAAATGAGAAAGTGAAAAATTTCTTCCATATCCTAAAAACATGACATTAAAGTCATTTGAATGACGCTGAGACCTCTGAAAATATACAGCTGGTCAAGAAAAAAAGGTGACAAGTTATATTTAAGTACATTTATCTCATGTGCTGTTGTATTGGCGGCTCATGTAATAAGGCGTGAAGTCCAAGCTACATCTGCACATATCCTCCATCGTCCCTGTTTCTACTCTAAAAAGTGTGGCGATACATAAACAACCCACATAATTCTAAATAAAACAAGCAACAGATCGAGATCACAAAGTGATTCACAATCATAAACAAATTTAAAAAATAAATAAATCCAGTCCACAGGTATCAAATGACATTGTAGTGCATTTAATGTAAGTTTAGAAGCCGCAAACTCAAACACAAAGTCTTCTTTAGTTTTCAGTCTAGGACCAGGAACCAATAAGAGCTTTTGATCAGAACACCTCGATGAACCAACACCATACCCATGGATGCAGGAGTTTGCTAATGTAAGTAGGCATATGAACATATCTGTCAAACAACTTCATGGGGAGAGTGCAAAGATGACAAAATAGATCCCCAATAGCATCACTTAGAGGACTGAGTAAGTAGTCGTTCGGGAGCTTTGCGGACCACTTATAAGTGATCTAAAGATGACTCACTGAGGCAACGAACAGTGACGCACCAAACATGAGGAAACAAAGTAGTAATCATTTGTATTTTTGATTTGGACACCATGTGACGGACCCAGATCTACCAAAAAAAAAAATTTGACCTTGAACTAATGCTTGCTTTGGCACGCAGAGAGTAAATTCCTCATCTTGTTATAGGTATGATAGTGAAATTCATCTAACTTCCCCAAAAAACATCCTTCCTCCTTACCTCCCTGTGTCTGTCCCGGTCTTTGCTCTTCTCTCTGACCCAGTCGATGGTGTTGAAGTCTTCATAGGTGCCCACTCCAGGCAGCGGATCCTCCAGGGGGTCAACTAGCCTGCTGGGGCCGTTACCGTTCATACCGGCTGTTCTGCTGGTGCCGTTACTCTCCTCGTAAACTCCTGAAAGCAAGGGACAGAAGGTACATTTGAGACAGAGCAATGAAGCCACATTCAAACACCTGTCGCTTCAGCACTTCCTGCAATGAGGCAATGTAAAGCATCTAAAGGGTGATGGGACCACAGACTGATGTATACGGAATATAACCTTTCCGCTTTAGGCTTCTCAGTTGCAGCTTTACTCATCTAGCATAACCAGTGTTAGCTTCATTTACTGAGCAGAGAAACTCAATTTAAATACACGTCAGTATAGGTCTGCCCTGAGGATGGAGGAAGAGGAAAGACCACAGGTTTATCTCATTAGGAGCACAAATTTCAGTAAATCTAAGAGTAGAAATTTAGGTTTCTGACATACAAGCAGAGAAAAGCCGCCGTGTACCATCACCATTGTGCCGAGTTGGTGTAACTTGAAATACACAGACACAAACTATCGCTCAATTCTTTTCTCGGGGACCTTCTGCATTCATTCTGGCTCTATATGTTTATTCATGTAGTCCAACAGAGCAGCTTTGCATGAATAACTGATGAATAACTGTTCAAAGCAATCCTTGTTTGTCTTACACCGTCAGAAATAAGCTTGTTTTTCACACTTTCCACTGTTTCACTACAGCTTGGTGAGCAGTTAGTGAGTGTTTGCAGACAAGTCAGCATCTTCTAGGCAAATTACAGGCGACCACTGGCAACCTGCTTTGTGATCAAAGCAACTTCAAGGAGCTTTTTCAGTGCAGCACGGCATACCTCTTTGCAACTGATTCACTTATCGACATCAAGCAACCTCCAGCTACCACTTGTCAACCAACCATGATCACACATTTTCCTCAGTGACATGCGGCTGCTGGGAGGTTATCAGCTGGTCTCTATGCCTGTGTGACCCTGAAACTTCATTTAATCCTACATTGCAACCTTCTGGATCATTCAAGTCGTAGTATAGTTACATTTCTTGTAAGGAACATGTCAAGTTATGGCATAAGATTAAAAGGACTTTCTGGTTACGTCATAAGTTACAATGTAAGATTTCCTGCTAAAGCATAATTCAGGCCTAAATGGGGCCTAAGCAGGTTTTCACCTGATTAGCTGGCCTTCCCAAAGGAAAGTCTTAACAGTAAGTGAGTGGGATTCGGTGTTGATGATGACCATGTTAGGGATATCCTCTCTCACTGACATCATACAGAGTCAGGAGTAGAAAAAAAATTTGTCTGAATTTAAGTCGGGGTGGGAAACTCCAGGCCTCAAGAGCCGGTGTCCTGCAGGTTTTAGATCTCACCCTGGGTCAACACACCTGAATCAAATGACTATTTCATTCCCAGGTCTCTGGAGAACTTCAAGACATGCTGAGGAGGAAATGTAGCCATTTAAATCAGCTGTGTTGGATCAAAGACAGCTAAAACCCTGAGAGACAGTAAAAATATTACATTTAAAAAACACAAATTTGAAAAGTACCACAAAAAATCTTAAGCAAGTATTTTACATATATTAAAGTCTTCACAGCATTTAAGCTTGAGAGCGACAGAAATGTCTTTCTTACAGAAATAGCACTTGTTTTTCAAAGATGAATGTATCAACAGCAGCAAAATGAGTTCCTCCTTCTCTCAAGCAAAATCTGACTACTGTATAAAATAACACACAGACACACATTGGCCTAAATGCTAAGAGTGGTAACCCCACTGCTGAGTCTTATTACAAAGCAAAGAAAAAGGGTAAAAAGAAAAAAAACATTGCCCACAAAAGAGCAAAAGGCAAAGTGCATTGTAGCCTGCTTCTATGATTTTGATAACACCAATCCTATACAATGCTGTATTGATGAAAGTCTGAGGGAAAGACACACAAGGCTCTGAGATCGAGTTGCGCTTTATTCTCTCAAGTAGCTCCAGAACAAAAGAGCCTGAGTACGTGGCAACGTCTGCGCTACAGGCAATCATATCCAGACAGCAGCAACCAATCAAAAACAGATCCAAACGGAAACAGGAAACAACGCAGGGAGACGTTCAGATTTACGCAGTGAGGAACTGTGCTATTATGAGCCCAAAACAATGGCCTGAGCTGATATTAAAAGTGTTTTCACTTGAGTATTAATGCGGAGCACAATATAATTGTAATGACTGGGAAAGCAGAGGAGAGAACTACCCCTGAGAACTAAGGGGGGGAAACCCCACAGTACGCATGAACTTACATTAGTGTTAGGAGGATGGCTCTCCTCAGGTGATCATGAAGTGCAGTGTGGTGAAATTCCAGCTTGTGATTCTGATGTGTGATCAGGAAGTCACGACTGGTCTGATTACTTCACATTTCTGCATTTTGTAACACTACAGCAGCAGAATGTTCTTATGCAACAACACAAAAGGGACATTTTACACACCCGAGCTGACAGGTTAGACTGGTTTTACAGGGTGAATTAACAGAACTGATCTGTTGATATTTGCATCAGCATGGTTTAGAGGAACACCAGTATGGGTAAGTGAATTAATAAAGGGGTAAAAGAAGGCACAGTTTGTCATGCAGAGGCAAAGTTGTAGCCACAGCTACGTCGTTAAGTATTAACCTTTTCGGTACATGGATCGTTTTGCCCAATCACCAGAAGCCTGGTTTGAGACCCCGTTTGTAAACTTATATAAACTCCTGACAAGAATCCTTCTTGCAGGTGTCAAAATGCCTTGCTCACTGGCACATTTACAGCACTACTGTAGTATGACTGGCAATGGAGGTCTTTATTAGTAGGAAACACTAAAAGCTATGAAAATCCAGTTAAAAGTCCAAAATGAAGGCCCTCTGTTACATTATCCAAAGCTGTCCAGTGGGCCGGATTCTGGCCCCTGAGGCTTATGTTTGACAACGCTGATATAGACATCACTGTCTCAAGTTATGCAAAACATCCCTTTCTGCAACATTAGAGGGCAGCTGAGGGTAATGAAGCCTGTGACATACCTGTGGTAATAATCACACTCATCTTAAAAAAAAAAAAAAAAAAAAAAAAACACAACAACAACAACAACAACAACAACAACAACAACAACAACAACAACAACAACAACAGCATGAACTAGTTCAAGGTTTATCGTACCCGCCCTTGTGCCATTTATTAGCCATACTGCACACTGTGTGCAGGAACAGGCCGCAGGCCTCCATGACCCTGATAGTGATGTCTGCTAATGTGAAAACAAAACATAAATAACTGGAAAAATGTTCTTGGTCATATTGTGCTCAACGCCCTGCATCCAAGTCCATCTCGGAGTCCTTCACACGATGTGGAAATGCAACATCTGTGTTAAATCGTTTACCTTTCCTGACGCTGTGACTGGGTGAAAAAAAAAAAAAATCTCAGAATAAAGAAAACAACTTTGTTGACAGTTCAAACTTTCAAAATCATGAAGTGTGTTATGCTTTGTTATGCTTGTGTTCAGCACTGGACACAAACTGTGGTGCAAACCAGGGCCTCGCCCTAATCCTCCGATCTCTCCCAGGCTGAAATGTTAACAATTTGTTTCTGTGTGAAGACATTTTGGTTCTGTGCACTTTTCTTCCTGAAGAAGAAAAAGCAGCAGAAGCCCCATTAAACACACTCTTACTGCATTTACACCTTATTTCTATTTGCTTTGCAATACGCCTGGGTTGTATCATATTTAGCTTTTTAGATAAGTTATTCAACATACAATAGCAATCATATTTAATTATTTTGCATTTACTGTATTTTATTTAGATTTCAACATTTTTATATTTTTTTATTTATGTACTCTTTTTTAAAAATCTTTACTTAATATTTTATTTATATTTTTATTTATTTTTCCTTGAGATCCATATCCATTTTATTTAGATTTGGATTTGACAGTCATGTTTATGCTGTTTTATATTCAAAATTTCATTCATCTAAAATGCATTTTTATTATTTAACATTTTATTTACATTTTTATAGATTTTCATATCAACTTCTGTAATGATAAAGTGTTTTATTGCATTTTATTTAGATTTTAGTTACTGAACTCCTTTAATTTATTTATTTAATTTTTGTCATTTTGTAGTTTGTGTTATTTTATTGCACTACACATTTACTCTGCTTCGTTTAAGCCATTATTGTACATGTTGTACTTAATGTTTTGGATGCTGTAAAACTGAAACAGTCCTAATAAATCCAATCCTATCTTGATCCTGATTACCAAAAACTGACGAAACACACGATATTCAAACAGACCAAAAGAAGGCATAAAAGTGACAGAGACACCCAAAAACACAAATACACACTTATTCAGACTGAGTGTAAAAGACCTTAAACAGTCACACATCGAGACATGACCATTGTTTGGACTGCGTCTTGTATCAATTACAGTGACATATATAAGAGTATACACACCAGCACACCAACCACATGACTCACTGCATGATGGGCCGTAAATGGTCTTAATAATTAAACTCTGGTGCCATAAAGTTCAAGATGTCAGCAGAAAAACAGAGCAAAGCAAAGTCGAGGTTTTAAGATTAAGTGCAAATTTAAACAGTTGGTGCATGAAAGAAGACAGTAGATAAAACACTGAACATGACTGCCGAGTAGTTGCAGTGATTGTGCTGAAACTATTTAACTCTCGGCTCTGTTAAAGCACACTTCTTGTTTATGACAGCGGAGAGCAGAGTACACTGGCAGTGAAAAGAAAAAGAAAATCTGAGCTGAAAGGAAAACACTCTCAGTGACACAAACTCACCATTCTCAATCAAATCCTCCTCATCCAGCTTCTTAGTCCAGAACTCCCAGTGCATCTCTCCTCAACCCCCCCTCAAACTCCCAAAACTTAAAATCCACAATCGGTGCTACGACTCAGACTGAAAACTGCCCACAGTCCTCCTTTGGACTCCAACAGAGTGCCCCGAAGGCTGTTGCAGGAAGTGAATGACTGGCTAATCTGCCTGGGAAGTCTTTGATGACTTGCTGAGCTGTTTTTAAAGGTTTGTGAGCTGTAGCTGCTTGACGAGGGCAGATTACTGCGTAAAAATGAGATCACGTGTGTTTACAAGGTCTTTCACCTCCTGAATGCTGCGGGACCCTGATAGCTGACAGGAAGAAAGGTTGTGTGGTACACAGTGCTGTGAAACAGGGTCAGGCTGTGGGTTACATTTACTCTCCATTCATTCAGTGAACGCAGTCCTCTTGAATATCAATTGCCGAACAGCTCGTGCTCTGATAAGCACCGCTGACCTACAGGCAAAACAAAAGCCGTGAAGGAAATTTGAAATTTAAAAAGCTCTTTTCTACCTCAGACGGAGTGCTTTTAAAAAGGGGGGATAAACGTCGACTAAACGAACGAATGAATTATTACCAGTTAACACTTTTATAGCCTTAACCATGGACTTTAACTGCACTTCAACCCTATTAAGAGACGCTGAACTAAAAGCGAGTGATGCCAACAATGCTGTGAACTCAGGAGAATTTAGTTATCTCACTGCTACACACAGTCATCACATTTCTATGAGATACACAGTATTTACAGTAGATATGGTTCAACCACACTGAAAATTCAGGCTTTCTAAAGGTCTTTCTGATTTTTTCTTTGGACATTTGTTTGCTTTTTTACTCATTTGCAGTCCAGTCCAGACCATTGTTGTGTCTACACATAACACGCTAGGGTTGGGCGATATGTAAAAATTTTCCAACTGGCCATCATCAGTCCGACAGTCGAGACAGACTTTTTGATGGGCGGAACAATGTAATCATGCACGGACTGATTTGCACGTTTACCACACAGGAGAAGTTCAAACACGGCCGAACAAAAAACGAGTTAACGATAAAAACAATAACAAAATAACGCTGAAAACCGATAAAAACCATACATTTCACACTTGAGCCTCAACTCTCTCTCTCAACTATCGTCGATAGTCGATATATTCGTCCAATCGCCCAACCCTATAACAGACTAGGCAAAAAATATATATTTTAAATCACATCTTTAAGCACTTTGTTACTAGCAACCTGTTTCTTTAGCTGACTCTATGAAAAAGTAGCTAGACAGGCAAAAAAAATAAAAGTACATAAACAAGCTATTAGCTGAAAACAATATTTGAGCCAAAACTTAAATTTGGACTTCATCACACCTGTTGCCACTGTTGAATGTCTAGATGTATGTATGTGCAGACAGAGTCAGGACAGAGGTACAACAGTGAGCATTTACAGCCATCTGTGAAACACTGTGGAGGTTGTATCATGGTTTGTGGCTTGGTTTCAAGTAGTATCAGATTTTGACCCACCGTACAACAACATCTGGAAACCATCCGATTTGCAGAGGTTTTATTTTTAAGTATGACAAGGATTCAAAAAACAAAACAGAACAAAAAAAAAACTACCAATTCATTGTGTTTAAAGAAATGACGAGACAAAATGGCTTGGCAAGACAGTTCAGGCTGTGCTGAAGAATAAAGGTGGTCATACCAAAGACTGACTCTCAGGCTGGTACAAGCTCAGTTTTTGTCATATATACTGTATTTACGCATATGTTTACACATTTAATCATTCAATTTCATCAATTTCTCCTTTTCCTGATAAAGATCATTTGTCCCTGTAATGCTCTGAAAGTTAAAACTAGATTTTTAAAATGGAACCTAAATCTGACTGGTAGCCAGTGCAGCGAGTTTAACACAGGGGTCATATGAGCACCCTTGTTGGAGCGGGTCAGTAGCCTCGCTGCAGAGTTTTGAACAACCTGTAGACGAGCTAGACCTTTTTTGTTTAGACAAGTAAACAGGCTGTTACAGTAGTCGAGTCTTGTAGAGACAAAAACATGTATTATCATCTCGAGTTCACTTGTTGACACGATGGATCTACATTTTGAAATGTTCCTCAAGTGAAAAACGCAGGTTCTTACTATCTGATTTAAATGTCCCTCCAAAGAAAAAGTTATGTTTCTGTGAGGAACCCAAGTCACCCAGTCGCCGTTTAATATCAGGTATTGCACTGTCTGGTGCAATAATCAAAGTTTCTGTTTTGGCCGGGTTTAGCTGTAAGCAATTATTGTTCAACCATTGTTTAATGTTGGTTAAACAGTCAATCAGATCAGAGTTTATGAGCTTCAGCAGGCGGCTTACATGAATAATATAGCTGAATATCGTCAGCAAAAAAGAAGAAAGACCCAGGAGCCACCCCCAACCAGCTGAGGAATACGTTTCCCTTAGCGACCACTGGTTATATCACATCCAAAATGGTAGCAAATTATTGAGAAATGCATGCACAACATCATGTGAGAACCCTCAGTATATGCTTGATTGTAATTATTTTCCGCATTTATTTTAAGTTACAAAAGCAATAGTTTAATCAAGCCAAGTCATAAACAGGGATTCTCAGTCTGTTTGTATCACTGACTAAAACTTATTCAGTATTTCATATTCTTACCTACTGGAAACTACTGGTATTATAGTGGAAATAAAAAAAGCTGGACTGGTGCATCCCTGGTGAAAATGGATATATGGTTCACAACCAAATGGAAATGGATATCTCTAAAAAGGTATGCTGACCACTCAGCCACTCTAAAAAAACAAAAGACCCCCCCCCCCCCCCACACACACACACACACACACACAAACGCATAAATGCACACGTTACAAAGACAACCTTCAAAGCACTGAATCAAACATGTTCCATCAAAGAGCAAAGAAACACACTAGCATCCCAGCTACAAATCCTACCAAAAGCCAAAGAAAACATCCAATGCTTCCCAGAAACTGGGTTAACAACACGAAGACTCCCCCAGAGCAACACTGCTGGTTTCCAGCAAGGAACGTCATGCTGAGTTCAGCACTCGCTGTGTGTTCGAGTGTGCGTCCTGAGGGAACCAACCAGACTGATCATCACAGCGCGCACACACACGCAGAAAGAAAAAAGGCTCCGGTAAGGCTCTGAACCTTGAACTCTTCAGGTCTTGTCTCTATGGGAAATGGCGTCTCATGTGACCCCTGTGACGTTTTGATGACTGACAAACAAACTCTGGAACACACTAACATAGTGGGCTGTCATTACTTTACGAAGCTAGAGATCTAAAAGTCATATTTACCAGGTCTGGGGAAAAATAAATAAATCAGGAATATGTGTCTGTGGCTGATTTGATTTTTTTTCCCTTATATGTAGAAGATCATATTTTGAAAGACCCTTTAAATATGAGGATGTGATGCAATAGTCCTGCTGGGAAATTACTGACAGGCAGCTTTGCAGAAAAGTGGCCCAGACCCAGACATTACAGAAAAGGAGGAACTAACATCAACAAGTCAGCAAAACGTAACTGAAAACTTTGAAGTGGTAAATCTAGGCAGTTACCAATTGACACGATTCTAGGTTGTTGTTTTTTAAAAACAGAAGACATTTTAATTCAGATTTTATTAAAGGCAATGTTCTTTATTATATGCTTCAAACTGTCTGGGGGGTGGACCTGAATGTATATGAATGTGCAAGCGGTTACTGCAGTAAAAGGAAGTAAAAGGAAGAATGAGTAAGCTCAGCAAATCTCTGGCTCTGTTCGTGGTTTGAAGAGGAATTTTTACTATTATAGAGGTAAAGCTGTGACAAATTGGCAGCCGTTTCAACATTTAAGTATCCCCAGATGACCTTTACTTGACCCACTATAAAAAACCTCATCAGGTTCTGTAACTTTCTTGAATGCATTTCTGCTTCATTATGAAAATAAGCTCTTTCATTTGCATAAGTTTTATTTACACATTTACTCCACGCTTAGTTCACTTATAAAGTAATTCCAAAAGAAAAAACAGAAATTACTTTGGTGAAACTAACGTGAATTTAAAAAAATTCATCAACCTAAATAGATTAATACCTACATACATAAATAAACATTTCTTTTAAAAAGAACACTAATAATAAAAACAGAGAAACTTAATTTGGCAAGCAAACTAGTGTGCAAAAAGTATTTTAAAGTACTTGTTGTATTGTATAATGGTATATTAACTTATTTAATAAACCATTTATTCATTTGCGTTTGATTTTGTCCATTTTAGTACTTCATAGTTATCACTGTAACATGTGACAGGCAGCCAAGTCCCTGTCAATCATTATAACCTGTTTTCATAGTTATGGTGTGATAAGACAGTTCAGTGCCTGATGCAGCAGGACTAGTTGTCAATTTGAGCTGCAATGAAAGCACTTTGGATAACAACAGCAGCACAAGTGATAAAGCAAAGGAACACAAACCCCAATGAACTGAAGAAACACTGTAAAGAAGAAAGGGCTAATACGCAGAAATGGATTACTTTGACTTATTGCTGCTAAAGGTACAAACTAACTACACCAGTAGTACATTTTTTCACAGGACCGCAAAGAGTCATTTGAAACACTTTTAAAAACTTTAGCTGTCTCTCTGAGCAAAAATAGTGCTTTTCACTTTTCCATTATATCTTTGGAAATCCTTTCAAACTGTTAGAGTTCAGATGCACATTTATTAGCTACATGTCTACATAATAAAAGGAGCTGAAGCAACTAGATGCATCATTTCAAGGCTGTAGTTCTTCAATCGTCTCTCCTTTTGTTCCAGTTTTGCTAATACTACAGGAAGCGGTGTCTGAAAAGGGCTGGGAAAATCATCAAAGACCCCAGTCACCCATCACATGGACTCTTCACCCTCCTGCCCTCTGGGAGGCGCTACAGGAGCCTCCGGACTAAGACCACCAGGTACCGGAACAGCTTCTTCCCCACAGCTGTCAGACTCCTGAACTCTGCCTCCTGACATCTGACCCACGTTAACACATGGACTGGACATACACACACCCACAACCACCTACACACACACACACACACACACAATGGATACTGTACCCTCAAACACACAATAACAACATGGACTGAACCACCACTCACAACCACTAGCACTTTATATAGCCTCTTAACTGCACTACTGTATAGTTCTGTGTAAATAATCATACGATCATTTTTAATTCTATAACTGTTTACATCTTACATAGTTCCCATTTCTGTATAGTTCTTTATTTCATACTCTGTATAGTTGTTTTTGTTTTCATATTTATATCCTGTACATAGCTTGTACTCACTACAGCCTGTACATACTTATAGTTATAGAATATTCATAACATACTTCATACCGTGTACATTATAACATACCATAATAGACCCATTTCTGTAATATACTCACATATCTATATTATTGCTAATATATATTGTAATATATCTATATCATGGCTAAAGCACTTCTGGATGGATGCAAACTGCATTTCGTTGCCCTGTACCTGTGACATGTGCAATGACAATAAAGTTGAATTCTATTCTATTCTAATACAGCAAAGGATAAGGATCAAGGCGGTGTCAACAGTGTGCAACTGGCACACCCAAGATATTTTCAGAAACACGTGGGATTATAATTACAGTGGAGAAGGTTATTGTGGATAATCGATATCAATTCACGCAATTTTAGAATAAATAAATAAATGAATGAAGAAAAAAGTAAATGGTAAATAAATGATGGAGGAGTAATATCAGAGCCATTATAAAGACATGAAAAACTTTGGTAATAAAGAAAACAAATTAAATTCCTAGATTTCAACTATAAGTATATTTAAATGAAAGACAAAATTTCAATATTCTGAAATTATGTGAGATGAAAGGTCCGGCAACACTTAAAACACTAGGGAACAACTTTATTAGCAGACCAACGCCATTGAGCTTGTGGCCTTGATCGTGGTCATTACAAAACACCAAACAGTTTGTGTTTAACTAAAAAAAAAAAAAGTATACTCCAGAGAAAATCAGTGTGTGAATCACAGAAACTCATTAATAGATAGATCCTTATTCATACCCTGTTAATACACTCTTTAAATGGAATATCCGGAATGCCTCAATAGCTTCCAATGCCTACAAAGAATAAAGGCGAGCTACAATGTTTTTTTATTAAAATAGCTTGCAACAGGGCTGGTTAAATCATTCCTCTTAATACAACATCCGTGTTTGTTCATTTGTTCTTTCAGAGGACGGAAGGTTTCTCCTTGATATATTTTGTTGCATGAAGACTCTATCATGTCTGTGAAGGTTCTCAGTCATCCAGGTCATCGTAGTCAAAGGAGCTTGCAAAGAAAAGCGTCTGGACTTCTTTAAGTTACTTGAAGACGTTTCACCTCTCATCCGAGAAGGGCCAAGTTTCACAATGAACTCACCCGAAACCCTGGCTGATTGGGACCCACGCCCATTTTCACACCTTGGCTCAGGCGATTAGAGGATCATCAGGGGGTCCTTTAGTCCCTCTTTGGGGGGATACTCCCACCAGGTTTAAATCTGGGACTCCCCACCATTTGACCTTAGAACTGAAGAAGCTTCTCGGATGAGAGGTGAAACGTCTTCAAGCAACTTAAAAAAGTCCAGACGCTTTTCTTTGCAAGCTCCTTTGAGACGCTATCATGTGGACCAAAATGTTATTTTTGCAGGTAATAAGGACTTTTACATCAACAATCTTGCCATTTGTAGGGTCTTTAAATTATTTTTATTTTTTATTGTATCCCAGCGTGAAATAATGTATTCAGATCAGTAGGTTTGGAATAAAGAGAGGTGGACAGATATTTGTCATTTTTTTGGTTACTCTTAAGCAGTGTTGGGACTAACGCGTTATTAAGTAACGCGTTACAGTAACTACGTTATTATTGTGGTAACGAGCACGGTAACTAGTTATTATGCCAAAATCAGGAACGCGTTAGTCGTTACTGGGATTTAGATAGGGTCGTTACTCGTTACTTCGTGTGGTGGCTATCGCGGAGCTTCCACAGATTCTGTAACATTAGCAAGTGGTGGAGGCAGCAGGTGGAGGAGGGAAAGGGGACGCAGAAGGAAAAGAGACCTGAGGCGGCCGCCGGTCCAAGTGTGAACTGAACTTCAGGTAAGAAGTTATGACCTGCAGTCTATCTGGGTCAGATATAAACCAAGTTTAGGTGGAGTTTATTTTCGTTATTCTGACTTTTTCCGTACTGCGTACTAGCTAGCATGACGGAGTTTCTATACAGCTGGGTGGGTGCTATGAAGTTAATGTTGAACTTTATTTTGTTCATAAGTTATTAGAGTTGCCAACCGTCCCGTCTGGTATTCAGAGAAAATATTACGCGTTTCTTATTGAGGTGAAAAGGAACAATTTGTCCCGTAATTCAGCTACAATGAAAAAGACACAAAGCTGGAGTTATTCTGTGTCTTTGCTGCACAGCTGCCTCTTCTTCTCTCATTCTCCCCCCTCCCTCTCCCGTTTCTACTTCAATCATGAAAACTGATCAATGATCAGCTGATCGTCTCTCTTGTTTGTTTATCGCCCACTTTGCGCCAGAAAGAGGAAACCAGCCAATGTCACGTTAAACAACAGCAGCACGTTTAAGCTTGATCAGCTGTTGTTAGAATTTATTTAATATTAATTTCTAGGATCAGCTGATGTTTGCTGGAGCCACAGCTGCAAAAAAGCTGCTGGTCATGATATCGGTTTGGTTATCTGGTGAGAGGGAAACATGAAGATGAAACCAGGAGACGTCCTTACTGAATCATCAGAGATGAACAGGTGATGGAGAAACAGGTTTACCTTTTAGGTGACATGAATGAGTTGAAGGGAAGTTATGAACTGTTTCTGAGAGACAGATAACCCCAGGATCCTTTTTAGGTAGCTGACAGCTGGTAACTGTGCAGGTGTGGATCTAGCAAAGTTTTTCCAGGGGGGCCAAGTAGGGCATTAACAGGGAGAGGTGGGCACAAAGAAATACTTTTCTTTCTTATTCTCATTTAAAATGTCTAGCTTTTAAAAAATAATTATCTGAATCTTACAACAAACGATTGATAGATTGATGCATATATACCATCAAAACAGTGAACATCACTGTCACAACAGCGTTTGTTTTCATTCAAAGGCTTTATGATTTTTCCTATAATGGTGGGACAGTCTCTAGTCAAAATGCCCGGGCCGATTTTTTGTCCCTGTCCAGCCCTGTATGCAGCTCATCTGCAGTCTGCTGTTGCCTACATCTTCCTATTCAGAAGGCAGAATTTCCGAGTTCTGAGTACAATCAAAGCACCACGACTGCAGTTTTCATGTTGGATGTAAAAGGTGCACATGACGCTGTGACGTAGGCTAGAATCATGGCAGTGGTCAATGATGGTCCAGGCGTGGGATTTCTCTCGTGGAAATATGTATTATCTTTTCCTTTCTATTGGTAGGTGGCACAGTGCACTTGTGGCAAGTAAGCAAGCTAGAAGACTGCCAAAGTTATGGAAGCAACACATTAACAAGAGAATTCTGAGTAAAACCAAAGTTACTTTCCCTAGTAACTAGTTACTCTGAAAGTAACGAGTAACTTGAAGTAACTGAGTTACTTTTGATAGAAGTAACTAGTAATGTAACTAAGTTACTATTTTAAAGTAACTTACCCAACACTGCTCTTAAGTCAAGAAAGTTATTTTTTTAATACTATGATCAAGAGTACAACATAAACCTACAAAGTGTCCGTTTAAAAAATTCTACAAACTCCAGTAAATTGGTAACCGATCCCTTTCAAAGTAAAAATTCATCATATTAAATGGTGAATTTGTAGACCTAGTGTGAAGAAAATGTTCCAGTGACTCTAGGCCTGGTTCATGATCAATGTTTGTATACAAAGATTCAATATCTAAGGTACACATAATTATGAGGGTTAATAGGTGGGAGCTCTTTGAAGCAGAAAATAGGACCTAGTTGAAGTTGTTAATATGAAACTCTACAAAACTTGATATTCTCTCAGTTGCATTTCCACTTCCAGACACAGCAGGTCTGCCAGGTGGATGTTCAAGACAGATTTATTTGTAATATATACAAAAAAGCTCTTAAATGATGTTCATTAAGTAAAAAAGTTTTCTCCTTCAGAGAAATGTCACGATAGAAGAAACACAAACTGTTTGGTGGTTTGCAATGACCTCGGTGAAGGCCACCAGCTGAAACATATTGGCGTCTTAATAAAGTTGTTCCCTAGTGTTTCTGGAGTTTCCATCTCACCAGTTTTTTTATCTTTCTCCACTCAACTTGGAAGTAGGTGAAGTTGTGCCAGACTTCTCTAAAATGTGTTAATTTATATTCTCACAGAATTGTTTTCCTCTTATACATTTACATTTTTTTTTCTATGTGTGCCTGCATGGTCTAAGCAAATCATGTAATTTGACAAATTCACTTGTTACTGTACTAAGGAGCAGATAACAGACATGTAGGAAAGCAAAGAGCTGGGAGAAGCAGCGACATGTTCACTTCCATTGGGGGATTAAAGGATTTCAAGGGGAAAGTGTTGTTTCTTTTGATGAACACAGTGTACACTGCCACGAGGACTAAGAAGAGCCATATAGAGCAGGGGTGGAGAACTCCAGGCCTCAAGGGCCGGTGTCCTGCGGGTTTTAGATATCACCCCGAGTCAAATGATTACAGGCCTCTACAGAACTTTAAGACATGTTGAGGAGGTTGCGATTTAAATTCGCTGTTTTGGATCAAGGACACATCTAAAACCTGCAGGAAACCGGCCCTTAATGCCTGGAGTTCCCTACCCCTGATATACAGGACATAAAGGACAACCTTCACTGCACAGAAGTGTTTGACAGAAGGTTCAGAGCACTTTGATGTCAGTATTTGGACTAGCAGTGCCTCCCCATCCCAAACTTTCCTCTTCAAACACCACAGGCTAATGAGTCCCTGGGAAACAGGTTACACAAGGATATAAACGAGCCTGCTTGGTAACAGGTTCAAGTGCTCGCTAACGACCAGTTAGGAATGACACAAACACTTTCTACTGCCAAGCTTCACCACGGAAAGTAACAAAAAGAAGGAAGTTTGAGCTGAAACATTAAAATGGCAGGAAACATGAAGAAAGACGAGTTGTCATTTATCAGGGTCTGAGAGTGGGACATTTTAAGTTCAGTGGATCACTCACTCTTAAGGGTAACCCAGTTGTTACTTAACTCATGGTGGATGCTACTGTGTACGAGACACATGGCTTATTGATTTTTTGTTGTTGTTGTTGTTGTTTTAAAGCAGGGGATCAGATTTGAATCGTCATATACACAATTTTCCTTGACTGATAATAACGCTGGTCAAAGCATATATTGTTATTGTTTTTTATTAGGTTCACTCTTACCACAGTAACTGAGTTTAAATTAGCTTTCTTTACGCGAGTTTTCCACTTGGATGATATTAACCCAAGAGTTTTAGCTGATGTTTCCTGAGTTCCCTGGAGCCAGGCACATAATTATATAATTAGTCTGAAACCTGCAGGAAACTCAACTTCTCTCTCTTTTGAGCAATGATCTTCTTTCATAAACCATTGTGTAATAAAAAAATAAAAATAAAATTAAAAAAAAGCTAAAAACAAAATATATATTTCTCTGGCTTCAAAGAGCTGACACAGTGAAACACACAGCTCAACAGCAGGAGTAGCAGGCAGTATATCCACTGAGAGCAAATCTTTATCTCATCTGCAGACCTATTGTTGGCACCGTTTTATTGTTCTGCTTAAACTGGTGATGTCACTGTGACATCAGTAGTAACCAGGAAGATTGATAGCGCACACTGCTGACACTGCCCTCGCTTTTATTTGCCCTGGCAACAGGTGCAGTCGGCCAATTTGTCTGAAATGTTATTTTAGGGTATGTCAAGTTGACAACAGAACGATCTGAGCTATATCCGACGCTGCTGTACGGAAGCAAGCTGGAAAAATGTTTGCTGCTTAATCTGCAGGTAGAGTCAGTGATGAGGAAAAGGAAGTGGTAAGGGTAAACACGCTCAGGCTCTCAGGGTGGCAGCATGCTCAGCATGCTCTTCTCTTTAGATGAAGAAAGGAAGGGCTCCTTACAGGTCAGTAAGTTCTGGAGGAACACAAATCCCTTTGAGGAAGATTCAAACTTCTCAATAGGACAAATTGACCGCAATACACTAGCAGGAGTTTCACAGGATTGTCAATTAATAACAGCAACTATGTTATAACCTTGCAAGTGGCTCCAGGCTTTTAAGAAAAACAAACAAACAAACAAAAAGCAATTAAAAAAACAAACTAACAAAGCTGTGTAATAAATGACTCCATTCACTCGATTCCTCTGTTGGATCTCAGCTCTAATTGGCCAAATAAGTATGCAGGGAGTGGGGTGATAAGGTCTGATGGTGACAAAGCAAGAATTAAAAAAATAAAATAAAATAAAAAAATATGTGTACACTGCATGCTGAAAGCATGACATCATTAGTAACCAGGCAGTCTTGTTTCTGATTAAAGGAATTTGCAAACATACCTCTTTAGTCCATTTAATTTGTGCATTTTTCACTGAGGTCTTATACTCTCTTTAAAAAAGTCCTTCCATGCATGTCTACTTTTGCTTATGTTTAGTTGTTTGATTTAATATTTTGTATGTGATTTTTTTCTAAGTAGGACAAAGACTAATGGGACTGTTATTGTTTAACTTCATGTGGCCATTATTTCAGTTAGACTTTGATTTGTGTGAATATTTGAGTTGTGTTTTTAAAAACTATTGTACAGCTGAGAACAGCATAAAGTTTTAGCTATTAACAGGCCACCATGGTGGAGGCTTCAGTATCATAGGTCAGCGTTCATGTTCATTTACTTTTTTTGTTCAAACATAAAATAAAATAAAATTTACTGAAATAAAAAATAAATAAATAGTGAGGTCAAAGAGGTCCCGTCTCCAAATTAAATCCTCCTCCCTTCACCTGCAACCAGTCATGGCTGATGGCTGCCCCTCTCCGAGCCTGGTTGTGCTGGAGTTTTCTTCCTCTTAAAAAGGGAGCTTTTCCTCCCCACTGTTGCGAAGGGCTTGCTCATAGAGGGGGGTTATATGTGGTTAGGGCTTTCTCTGTATTATTCTGTGGTCTTTACCTTACTTGCTGTTGCGATTCCATGTAGGACTGTTCGATGTAACGATATATATCGGATGACGATACAAAAACGTTTCATTTTACGCTATCGTTTGTTTCGCGTTGTTGCAAAATAAACTGTTTACGGCAACATTTTTTCATTGTTTTCATGGTCACTGTAGTGGCTATATTCATTTCTTAAAGTTCTCTCTTTCTCTTATGTGTAATATAACCACACCACAGACAGACAAGTGATTGTTTTTGTGTGTTGTCATTAGCAACAACGACGGTAAAACCATCGTGTGGCTCCGCCGTCTGCTTGTTTATTTTCCACATAAACCTTTCACAATAAATCTCAAGATCCTGTTGAGACTTTTCAAAATAAACTGAATCAAGTGAAAGAGTATGCAGAGTGTTTACGGATGAGAAGAAACAAAGAGTCATTAGGTGCTAAAAAATAAACCTTAGAACAGGCTTTTCCCCGCAGCACGCCGTGTAATAAATACTCACAAAGAAAATGCCGGCCGTTACAACTTATGTCTAAAAATGTATCGTTTCATGCATCGGTTAAAATACTCGACTCCAGGTACACGACGCCCAGCTGGAAACACTTCACACGAGGCGAGCTGCCCGAGATTCACAGAATTTACAGAACATGTTAAATGTTTGTGATTTATATCACGTTTCGACGATAGATGTCTTATATCGGGATATACAGTTTTGGTCATGTCGCACAGCCCTGCTATATGAATACAATTGAATTGAACTGAGTGGAAGTACAGCTCTTTTATTCTGACCTGTTTCACCCTCCAACTCACCCTCTTAAATTGGCAGCAATTCTTAAAGATAAAAACCCAGACATGATTTTTGCATATTTTCTTAAAGTAACCAACTTATCAAACCTTCCACTGTATTCTCAAACACTGTAAAGCTCTTATCTCAGTTAATTGGCTTATTTACAGCCAGAGGGTGAGCCATATACACACATATATATAAACACAATAAATCTGTACGTTTCCAGGTAACTACTTATTCAGGTGACTCACAAAGCATGTGACATGCACAGACACACACACACACACAAACTACTGATACCTTATCAGTGTTTGAGAGCACTAACAGACACTAATCACAGAGTACGCAAACACTTCCAGACAGCAGTTTAGCCACACTAGCATCTGCAGTGAAACTTTTTTCTGGGGTAGAAAATAAAATCAGTTGCCAGGCTCTCTAAACTATCAAGTTGCAAAAGGAAGTGTCATTTAATCCTACTACATTCAAACAGCCAGGCTGCTACTGAGTGACAGCCCAATTCCTCACTTACTAGAGTACGTAGAGTCCTGTGTAGACACAGGAAATGTAATGATATCATTGTGCAATCAAAAAGCAAATGACTGTTTATAGTATACAAGCAAATGACTGTTTCAGAATTTGAAATGGCCCTGAAACTACAAGTAATTACACACCTATGCACAAACTGTCTACATACAGTAAAAGCACAGAGTCAGTCTTAAATTATGTGACAGAAGTCTGCATATTTTCCTGTTAGATCTGACCATGACGGTTATGATTAATACAACTCAGTGAAATAATTTGATTACAAAACTCGTGACCTTCTTCTAATTCTGACTAAGACCTCTTTCTTGGCAAATATTCTCCTTCCTGTTATTAGCTGTATAAGAAAAGACTGGCAAAAAGACCACATATTAATCCCTTCAATGTAAACTATGTGTGATCTGTGATATACATTTTCTAGCTTCAGGTCAATTCCTTTTATCTCCAGCAGGGGACAAAAATACTAGGGGTGGGTTTTTATAATCGATTTATCGATTAAAATCGATTCTGGCTTGGATAACGTAAAATCGATTCATTAAAATCCTGAATCAATTTTTTAATATAAATTTATTTTGCCCGAAATGCCAGAATCTCTGGTGAAATCTCACAAAATTTCAACAACCACCAAACAGCTAAGACAGTAAATGAGAGCAGGAACATGGATTCTGCACAAAGACTTAAACACACAGCGCAACCCGCAGATCAGAATCAGTTAGATGTCGCCTTTCTCACGGTCGGGGCTGAAAGCCGACAGCTCGCTGATTCTGATCTGTCGGCGGGTCCGCGCTTTGTGTTTACACCCTTTATGCGCTGATTCTAAAGCTGTTAGTTTGATGTCTCTCCAAACAATATCTCCAAACTACGCTTCACATAAACATCGTCATGAATTCCCTCTGACTTTTACTGTTTTGCTTCCACCACGATGCACAGCTCTCTCTCTCTCTCTTTCTGTACTTCAAGAACAGTTTCCCGTCTAAAAATCTGTTTTCTTCAATATTCGCTTGCTTGTTACGCACAAGTCTACCGTTGTTTACAGCGCTGTTGGCCACTGTTTTTTTTCCCTTTTACATTCTTCCGAAAAGAAAACCTAATTTCTGCTGTTCAATACTGAACCAATTTAAACTTTTAAAAATTATGCAAAACGCTTAGCCGTGTCTAATAAAACGGCTGGAACGTCAGAGGTAACCTTCATATGTTGATTAATGGTTTTCTTTTGTTTTTGATGTACTGCAGAATATTTTTTATAAAATCCCAGGCCAGGAAAAATCACCTTCATGTTTTTCTGTGTTTTATCTTCAGCTACTTTGACACAAAGGCATCTGCTGTGATGCTCACACCTTTGATAAAGTCTGGAAAGTGTCAGCTTCCTTTTTATAGATACAAAGATATGTAAATGCACTGATCTGAATTATAATATTTCTGACTGTCAAAATTTCCCAGAATCAAATTGAATTGAATCGAATCGAATTAAATCGAATCCTGGATCGAATCGATTCAGGACCTTAGTGAATCGGAATTGAATAGATTCTAGAAATCAGTGACGATACCCAGCCCTAAAAAATACATCCGTTTTTAACCTTATCCATCATACTTTGATTCTTTTTTTACTTTTAAACTAGCCGTGTAGTCTAATATTAATTAGTAAAACAAGTCACTGGGAGCATGTATAGCACGTAGCGTTTTCAGACGAGCTTACAGCTAAGGTGACTCAATCCCAGAGTCACCTTAGCTGTAAAACAGCAGCAACCTGTCTACACTGCTGTGTTTAACTGCATGCCCCACACTTCATAATTATTGTATACATGTTACGTTGACAGTAAAGGTGGAAATCACAGAGATACCCCACAATACACAATATTTCACTCACGATGCAATATTACTGCAGTTTTTAACATTTTGCCACACACTGAGTATTACAGTAATACTTCCTGCCTTTTTGTCACTTCAGTTATGTTTTTGCTGCAAAATGAGATGGTTGACTAACCCTGTCATTAAAGTAAGACGGAATCAGTCTCCTGTTCTTTAGGAATATAACCAGAACAAAACGAGATGAGTGTAGTCTCCCCGAGTTGCGCTCATTGACAAAGACTCTGTGGCGTTTAGAGGTTATACAGCAATTCTTTGCAAACTTCCAACAATCTCTCTGAGTGACTGCAGTCAGTCCAAGTCAGACCGCAACTGCTTGCAGAAAACGTTGCCTCCAATCAGGCAAAATGAGCCCTTTTGTCCCATAATAATTCCAGAGTACTTGAATGTATTTAATAAAATATCAATATAAAATCACCATGCACAATATTGCAATACAATACTGTATCACTACCCGCCCCCCATTTGTCAGAAGAAAGAAGTTGTGCAGGAAACAGGCTGAAAGTGATTCCTGAATTTAAACTCTTTTTTGTATTTATTTACTTTGAGGGGGACTTTTAATGCCAGAGTTAGCTGAAGCAAGTTACATGACTTGTGCTTTGAAGCTGCCTCACAACTCCCTGATAAGAGTTTAGTTGAAATGGTTTATGAACTTTAAAAAGCTCAGCACTGAAACCAGGCGTTGAAAAGACCAGCAGCAGCAGCAGCCCCACCTGAGCTGAGCGGAGGGACGTCGTCCGTGCTCGAAAAGTCCAGTGTGGCTCCTGCGATGTCCACCATCTCGTCATCATCGTCTTCGCTGGGATGATGAAGGCCGTCAAAGCTCCCGGAGCAGTACCCGGGGTTTTCCATCCCTTCAGAGCCTTTTCAAGGGGGAAAGTAGGGGGGAACGAAGAAGAGAGGGAGGGTTAACTTCTACTAGCCCCACGGTAGGTATCCGCTTTTCCGCTTTAGTTACCTCTCTCTCTGTCGGCTGCATGTTTACCACGTAAACTCGTCCAAAAGTTAGACATAGTAGCGCACAGGTAAGAGGTCAAAGAGCCCCCCTGCTAACTGTTTTACTGTTGAGACACGGGCACCGACAACAGCTGCTCTCTGTCCTTCTCACCCGCTTCATACCAAACAGCGGCTGCAGAGTTAATGACAGCACATCTGTGTTTATGGTGAAGTTTTCGCAACCATTTCCGCTTTTTTTGCTCTTCTCTTTCTGCTACATGCCTGCGGCTTCGGGGCTAAAAGCCACAAGAGCAGCGGAAAACACAGCGCGGTCCCAGGAACAGCGGATTAGCCTCTTTCCTCGTGACGAGGACCGAGCTGTCAAACAAGCCGACACGGTGTAACCGTACGGCTAACTTTCATCAGCGCTGCTGCTTTTAACCGAAATGTGCTTTGCGCCTTGCTTCATCAATAATGAAAGAAAAAGCCGAATGAATCCGTACTTTACCAGGGAGGGAAGAAAGCAGTCGTGCGGCTCACTGAAGAAGGAGAAGAAGTCTTGTGACTCGGATTATTTGCCCCACCGTCGTCTTCTTCTGCGGGAGCTGCTTATGTCAACACTATCCTGTGTAAACTTAACTGAGAAAACCCTGCGTCATCCACCGACACCCCAACGCTGAGGTTTTGTGACGCAATATGTACATTTAAGAAGGTCTCGGCAAAGTGTCCCCTGCTTGGACACTCATGCTGGTGAAACGTAGCGATAACAACTGTTTGCATTTGTCGTTTTGGCACTTAAAGCGCAAACGGTAAACTGTCGTCAAGTAAGCGAAAATTAGCTACGTCCACCTTTAAGTCTTTTAATAAAAAAAAAAAACCGTCGTATAAATTAATTGGCGCTTTCACAGTCCGACACGTTTTAAGATTATCCTCGAATATTAAATGCATACATTTTACTTTTTTTTTATTGTTTTATATGGCGTTAAAGCCTTTATTTTTCGCGACGACAAAGCCCATGGTTTTTATTTTGAAACCCAAAGGAGGTAGTTTCCGGTTAAGAGCTCAGCCGCTTTAACGCTGGCACCGTCGGTGCCAGGAAGAGCAGTCGAGTGAAGAACTGTCGTTTACCCAAATTTGGTTCGCCAATAAGTTCGACAACTCGGTCATCAAAATAATAATAATAATAATAACTGTTATATGCAGCCAAATTATCCCCCACACTGAGCATCACATGTTGAAACATAAACAGTTTGTGGTGTAATATATCAGGATATTTCTATAATAAGTTATATTTACTACTAGGACTATTTTCCAATGTATTTAACGAATTACTTTAACTTATTCGTACTGTTCTTACTGCCTTTGAGCAACTGTGACCAATTTCAATTTCCTCTGGGATTAATAAAATATTCAGATTCTTGGTAAATTGTCTTGGGGAAAAACTTCTAATAGATACAATTACAGAGTTTTTTGTGTTTCTTTTTTATGTTATATAATAGCGGGAAGAAACTTACAAATGTACATGGAGAAATGTTGGAGAAAAGTTGTTTTTTTAAAAAACGTGCAAGGAAGGAAAAAGTGTCAAGTGTTAAAAGAGCCACATTGTTTTATCAACTCATTAGATCACTGAGTCAATTCACAATCTACTGTAGTGAGGAGGTGTAACAGTAAATGATACACAAAAGCTACCATTTCATCAAAATTAGCTTTTTATCTGAATGGGCCTGAGTGAAAGGCAGTTGGGAAGAAATCACTGGTAGAACCAGCTCAGGAAGAGGCAGCCATCTGTCACAACTGGTTGGGGGGCGAACACAAAGGGAAGAGAAAAAAAGACGGTTTCCAAACGTTTGTCCCCAAAGCACACGCATCATAAAATATCAGCAACTTATCAGCTCTGCCACTTCCAGCTCGACCTCCTAGTTTTTTGTTAGTGCCACCATCTCCGAACCATAGTAGGTCTCATTAAATTTATAAAACAAATTCTTCAGTCTTACTGCAGACAAAAAAATAGCAGAAATGAAATGAAATGAAAAACGATAGAGGCACTTTTCGGTTTGACACCTATTTGCAATATGGCCTCAGCAATCATATAATTTATTATCAACCTATCAGACATGTTCACGCAGTAAAACATGCACTATTGTTGTCTATGGTTCAGACCGTGAGCTTTGTACAATAAATCTCTTGATGCATGCTCAATCATCCAGGTAAGGAAATCCCAAAAAGTGGATTCTGTGTTGGAGAAAATATGTCTCAGCTGTTCCAATACTGACATATAAGGAGTATCCCTTAGTGATCCTGTATGTGTCAGGAGTATCAGAACAGTTGAGACACATTTTTTCTAAACACAGCATCTCTGTAGCTTTCAAACTCCAAGACATGCTGCGCCAAAAGCTAGTCTACGCAAAGGATCGGGTTCACAAACACACAAACAGAGTAACATAGTGTACGCTGTTAAGTACCACGAGGATTGCCATGATTTATACATCGGGGAAACCAAACAACCTCTGGCGAAGAGGATGGCACAACACAGAAGAGCCACCTCGTCAGGCCAGGACTCTGCAGTCTATTTACACCTACAGGCCAGTGGACACTCGTCCAAGGATGAGGATGTACATGTCCTGGACAGGGAGGAGTCAAGGAGGCCATTTACGTGAAAAGGGAAAGACCATCTCTGAATCGAGGAGGGGGCCTAAGGGTCCATCTGTCACCATCTTACAATGCTGTGATTGCAGCCATTCCCCAACTCTCTGTGAATGGTACTTATAGCCATTGATTAATGGTCATTGATCAATGATCAATAGTCTTTGATCAGTGGTTGTTGATCAATGGTCATGAGAATTTGCATATTAATGATCAGAAAACTAACCTCACAGCTCATTGTTCATCAGTGGTGCTGGTTTCAGTCATTGTGCAAAAGTACTGTTTGTAAGGTTGTGGAAACCTGCAGTCAGCTGAGACTGAAGAAGTCACTTGGATGAGTAATGAAACGTTTCTTGTAGTGAAAACGCTACGTCCAGATGAACAGAATCAACTTTTGGGATTTGTACAGTAAAGTTTCTATTCAGACGAGCTGTTTGGGTTCCAAGTGTCTCTTTAACTCACGTGGTACCAAGTTAACAACAGTTAATAGTTAAGTAGTTAAATAAATAAAACTCAGGTTCAAAACCTCTGGCATCCTGGTCCAGCTGAAGCTATAAGACAGACAACTTTTGCTCTTGGTTCACCCAACAGGTTTATTTCTTTTCTCTCCACACAGGAAAGTGATCAGTTTGACCTCCTCATAAATGTCATCATCCTCACTATCAGTCAGGACCATAGATGTGTGCTGATAAAGTGCATTAATTATTTTTTTCCCCCAGTTTGTTTTACTATATTTGAACCCAGAATATAAAACTCACCATTTCTATGTAATGTTTTTAAAATGGACAGAGAGCCCCACCTTGTGGTCTGCTGAAGAAACTACTGGAGCCTTTGTAATGTACCATTTTTCATCACTTCTACAGCACACATTACACTAGAGTCTAGATCAGGGGTCTGCAACCTTTAACACCCAAAGAGCCACTTGGACCCGGTTTCCACACAAAAGAAAACACTGGGAGCCGCAAATACTTTTTGACGTCTAAAATGAAGATAACACTGTATATATTGGGGGTTTTTTACCTTTATGCTTTGTGTGAACAACTACGGTGTGTTACTTATGAAATCCATGAAGTGCTACAGAGAAAATTACATTTTATTTATGTAATTAACACATTTTGAACTCTTAAAGAAATATAACAAAAGGAAAGACACCCAGCTGAACTAAAATGATCCTGCAAACAAAAACTGCTGTGAGCCGCCACCCTTATATCGCCTTTGGGCTTTTGGAGCCTTGACCTGACTTGTAAAAAATGTTTGGAAAAAAAGCACTATGAAAAAAAATAGATATTTGCAAAATTCTGCCTAAATATGTATTCTACCTGCTTAATGTGTGTGGCGGGGCATGGTCTGCAGTGCCGCTGCAGGGGAGTGGGACGCACCTGAGCGGCACCCGCAATCACGCCTCGCCGCCTTAAAGTCTGTGCTCTCTCTGCTGTTGTGTTGTCGGGCTGTGTGCTGAAAAGCTGAAAAAGAGCTCTGAAACCTGACTGAAACTCTTCAAATAAGCCACTCCTCTGCAGATGATCTGTTAGCTGTTTGACAACTACTCTTTCAAGGATTTTTGATATGTGTGATGGTAATTTATTTTTCCTTAGTGCATTGATCACATATTATAATGGATTGCATTTATATAGCGCTTTTCGAGACCCTCAAAGGTCTTTACAATTCCACTATTCATTCACTCTCACATTCACACACTGGTGGAGGCAGCTACAGTTGTAGCCACAGCTGCCCTGGGGCACACTGACAGAAGCGAGGCTGCCATATTGCGCCATCGGCCCCTCTGACCACCACCAGTAGGCAGTAGGTGAAGTGTCTTGCCCAAGGACACAACGATCGAGACTGTCCGAGCTGGGGCTCGAACCAGCAACCTTCCAATTACAAGACGAACTCCCAACTGTTGAGCCACGATTGCCACCAATATTCTGACAACAGCATGTATAACTTGGTTATATGAAGGATAGCAGCACTATAGTGAAATCATAAGAATAGGACGGTCAGCAAAACATGTCCTTATTTGGTTATGATGGGTTATTTGGTTACGGAAGTTGTGGGATCCAAGGATGAGCTAAGGTGTAGACCACCAATACCTTACATGCCGATGTTTAAGTTGTGCAAGGACATGTGGAATTTTCTTTTTGTGTGACTCTATAAAGGAACAGTCCACTTCCTCTTTAGAAACTGCAGCTCTGCACTTACCCACTGTACTCTCTCATGCTGCAGCATGCATGTTTGCATTTTATTTAACAAAATTCCACGACAGATGAAAGGAATTAGCTAAGACCGCTGGGTCAAGAGATGCCTTTTTAAGTAACGTTTTAACTACTGCCAACTCAACAGAGCTCTGACATTTTGTCAGCCTGGCTACAGTGCTGAAGAGAAACAAAGGGTTAAACCTAGGGTTAGGTACATTTGTGACACGCCATTTCCTCTCCAGCTTACGAGTTATCTGCTTTAAGCTACGTGTGACAGTTACACCAGGAAGTCAAGAACTTCCCTTTTTCACACGAGCTACAGTATCCAGTGTCATACATAGTAAGGAAGTTAAATTACTAACAAGACAATCAACCTCTGTTGGAGTAGCGTTCAGGTAGCTGCTCTGCTCTGCCTTGGAACAGGGCATTGAAGATGCTAATAGTAGTAGGATGTAATATATATGTAAAATAGATAGGAGGACTCAGGGTGTTGATTCATTTAAACTACATAATCATCCTGCTGTAACCAGGTTTCTGTAAGGCAGAGTAAGTCAAGTTGTTGATCAATTGTTAACTCGTGTATTAACAGACTTGGCAGAGAGTGACCTAATGTTTAATGATCCACATTTCATTGTTTTACTCTTTGGTGCAGATGCTATATTGTTATTACTTTGTGATTTTTTTGATGTTTAAGTCTTTTTTTCTGGTTTTTAGTTTGTTTGTTTTTTTGTCTGTTTGGGAGCTGATGGATTTCGAGGGGATAACAGGAGGAGAGAAGCTGCAGAGAGGCATGTAAGACTGCACCTCTGCAGCTGGCTCTGAGATGGTCTCAGCTCCTTAGTTCCAGTGGAAGGAATTCTTAGTGCTTCAGCATATTAAGATATTTTGGACAATTTCATTCTCCCAACTTAGTGGAAACAGTTTGAGGATGGCCCCTTCCTGCTCCAACATAACTTTGCAACAGTGAACAGCAAGCTCCATAAAGACATGGATGAGTTTGGTGTGAAAGAACTTGACTGACCTGCACGAGCCCCGAACTCAACCTGACAGAACGAATTAAAGCCGATACTGTGAGCCTAGCCTTCTCGTCCAATATCAGTGTCTGACATCACAAATGTGCTTCTGCAAGAATGATCAAAGATTCACAGAAACCCTAAGAAAAAAAGGTTTCTTAGGGGCAGGCTGGCTTTGGTTCATGTTATACTGTTTATACACGAACACCTGCTGCTGTGCAGCTGTTGTTTTACAAGCCAATAATTTGTACTAATGCGTAGTTTGGGCAGTTTTATGTTTTATGTTTTATGACACCTTGGTGATTATTATGAGTTATAACTTTTAAACACTACAAACTGTTCAAAGTTTGAATATTTGTTGTTTATTTTTGGCAGTGGAACCTATTTTAAATCCTAAAAGTCAAGAAGATTAACTATTTCTTACTGTAAGACTCACAAAACAGCCATTATTTCTTGTCTTTTCCGAGTTTACCTCAACCACAGACCTGTCAAAAAAGACAGTAATGATGATGGATGATAAGCTCTTTTTGGAAAGAATTCTCAGAATGTAACCGTGTTAACTATCATATAATATATATATAATATTGATTGAAACACCACATGATAATTTAATCATGTGGTGTAATAATCATGTAGTTTGGAAGGTTTTAGTTAGGTTAGGTTTTTTAATGAGATTTGATAAAAACTGTTTTCCCATTAAAGTGTGTGTGTGCATGAAAATACTTTGTTAATCACTTTGTTTGACTTCATAAATTAATCCAAGAATAAACATTTATAGTGGGGTTTATAAATTGCATACTAGGGAGGAGTAAGGCTTTATAGAATATGGCTTGTGGATTTAATAATACCTTCCTAATTCTTAATATTGTGTGATGACTATAAAGTGTTATAATCTTAAAACATTCAAATGGAAGCAGTTTGAAAGCTCCCAGAGCTGTCTATGCCAGAAATGTGTTTGGCAGCAGTTTTCAGTTTTGCACTTTACTCGTTTTTACAAAACCCCACGTGAGTGATCATACAAAAGTATTAGTAACAATTAGTAACCATTGTATGCATTCAATAAGAAAGAAAGTTCACGAGACCTGGAAAACATTGGTAACAAGAGCACTTGGGATGTGTAACTACCCCCAAAGGGCAAAGGGCTGTAGTCATGGCTTGTGTTGTACAGCTCTCTCCGAGCACGATCAATACGGTTTCTTGAAATGTTTTTTCCAACGTCAACTTTGACCTTGGGTGCTAACAGTGAAGATCAAGGTCAAGAGCTTAGCCAAACTAGGCGGTGACTACCTAGTTTGGCTGAGTACCTAGTTTTTGGCTAAGCATTTGGAAGTTTCAACTAGAGCAATAAGGTTTTTAATGCTTTTCACATTCAGTGTGACGTTCACTTTGACCTTAATCTGATTTAAATCAGCTCGAGATGTTTTTGGTATTTACCGTCACACAAAATTTGAAAATGATTAAATGATCAATGATTAACCCTGTCATGCATGCATTATGACAACCTCAATTTGAAGTATTTTTATTCATCTTTAGGCATTAAAAAAGGAATAAAAATAGTTGTGACTGTGAGGTAAGTCTGCAAGAGCTTATCTCCAAACCATAAAGAGCAGAGTAGTTTGGACTTTGTGACTAAGTGAAGTTTGCGATATTAATACTTTTGTTTGTTGTGCAGTTTTCATTAAAACTGTTCATGTGTGTCTGCTTTGAGTCCTTTGAAAAACAAAATGAACCCAAATTATAGAACAAAGCAGTGTTAAAAGGTGTCTTCTTTCTCTTAAAGTGTGCATACCGAATACAGACAGAATGCTACTAAACACATAACGTCCTTAGAGGAGAAAAGAAAAACTGATGAGGTCAGTTACAGTCTGTTAAGGAGTTGGTGGAGAAGGTTTAAACATTACA
Source organism: Neolamprologus multifasciatus (assembly GCF_963576455.1). Taxonomy (NCBI): domain Eukaryota; kingdom Metazoa; phylum Chordata; class Actinopteri; order Cichliformes; family Cichlidae; genus Neolamprologus; species Neolamprologus multifasciatus. The sequence goes on from NC_140441.1 coordinate 29,913,976, forward strand.
CAAGATTTTAGTAAATACATGTATCTCTGTTCTCAACAAAAACCACAAAGACCAACAAGTCTGACTGGATTGTTTGATGAGGCCCTGATAACTTATAAAAGTGCTGAAGCTGTAGGAGCTGAACAGATTATTTAGATATACCTGAAACAGGTGCAGATAACGATGGCTCTCCAACAGTTTGTGTGCGGTTTCACTGTGGTGATCATTTCCTTATGCAAACGTAAGAAAAATGTTTTATTTTTTTCAGATATTTTCTCATTACTCAGGTTATATCAGGGGTGGAAGAAGTGTGAGGTTAATTAGAGGTACAAATGTGACTATTCTAAATGAAACGCTTCACCTGGATACAAGGAAAGAGTCCATTTAGCATTAAAGGCATTCAGAGTCATGTCTATTATTAAAATGTAATCAAACAAAATCAGCCACTGGACTGTTTCATTTTCACACTTATTTCATATCAACATTTTGTGCTCTATTCAGTCAGTTTCTCTATTTTATAAAGTGTAGATATTTCATGTTCTATCTTTGTTAGTTTTCTTTGTCATGACAGTTATTTTTTTTCGCAGTTCAGCAAGAGTAACTGCATATGTCACATCTGATCATCCCTCAAACCTGTATTACAAAGAAACAGCACCAATGAGTTTACTTTAACCATCTTCTCTGTTTTCTTATTTGTCTGTTATCAGTATTGATATGATAAATTGTGCATGTACTGTGATAACAAACATTAAACTAGAGTATAACATTATTAATTAGTCAGTGAGAAAAATTGTGAGCTCAGAATTATTTTATAAGTTGCAGCGTAGTGAGATCATTTTGTGAAATCGTTTGAATAAATAATTTAATCTATTCGCTTTCTCACAAATCCACGTGTTTGTCTCTGTTTTTCTTTTCAGGTTGTCGTTCAGAGCAGCCCGGTAAGCATCCAAAGACATTTTTACTATTCTTCAAGTTCTGTGTTTTTGACTTATTTCCTTCTCTCAGCTGCACAGTAATTGGAAAATATACACAGTAAACATGTCCTTATTTGGTTATACAGTAGCTCATCCGAGGATGAGCTAAGGTATAAGATAAGATAAGATAAGCTTTATTAGTCCCACACGTGGGAAATTTGTTTTGTCACAGCAGAAAGTGGACAGTGCAATGCTATATAGCAAAAATTAGAGAACACTGAATACAATGAGAATAATATACTGTACACAACTGTACAGAATAGAAAAGAATAAAATAAAATAAAATATACAATTATGATAAAAATAGAATACAAATGCTATATACAACTGAGTAAAAAAACAACAACAAGAAAACAGTATTGCACTTAATCTTACTGCACATGTGTGGGTTTGATCAGCTGCAAAAGTCTTTGTTGAGGAGTCTGACAGCAGTGGGGAGGAAAGACTTGTGAAGTCTCTCTGTCCCACACCGTGGGTGCCGCAGCTACTGAAGGAGCTGCTCAGTGCTGTCAGAGTTTCCTCCATGGGGTGGGAGATGTTGTCCAACAGGAATGACAGCTTAGCCACCATTCTCCTGTCAGTCACCACCTCCACTGGGTCCAGAGGGCATCCTAGAACAGAGCTGGCCCTTCGGATTTTTTAAAGTGATAATTCAGTGTGAATTCATCTTTTTGTTTGATCCTAACCACATGGATAAGCCTTATAGAAAGACTTTGTTTCTAGACAGGTGCAATGAAACGGCAAATTGCGTGTTTTACAAGCAGATTTTCATGGGTTACCCCAAGGTTTGTGCTTATGACGCCATGTATCTCGAGAAATGGGGGAGATGGAGTCTTTGAGGATGGGTGGGAACAGGCATAAAGGCTGATAAGAGCAGCAAACTCTTTTCTTGGGGTTAAGCGTTAGTTTGTGTATTTGACCGTCTAAATTTCAAATTGTTTAGACAGTATACGCGTTGACTTTCGATACCATATTTAAAACTATAGACGTGCAATACATAATTTAATTTTGTTTGTCAACCGCTGTGTGTATTTTGGTTTTCAGTGTGAATTTATACAAACAGGAGTTACTTTTGTAAATGCAGGATCATATTTTTTAATGGTGCTTTTTAGACACTTTTTAGACACACAATGTTTGTGTTAGAAGCAGCTTTGCTGGATTTGTTTTTAACTTGATGAAACATGGTGTGAAACCTTTTTCTTAATTCAGTATTTTTACAGGTTTTAACGGCGCGGCTTTTCTGTCTTTCTGGAAAATGTAGGCCAACTTGTGAAATGAGAGCGTGCCCCACCCTTCAGAACTGCCAGCTTTGCTCGTTTCATGTGTCCTCTGTTGATAAAGCTGATTTTTTTATGGATCTTAATGTTTAGAGACAATAGCGAGGCAATTGTAGATCAAGGTCAACCTGTGTGTTTCTTTAAACTGTAGATGTTTAATTCTAAGGCTACATATGATTTATGAGTCTGCTTGGCATATGCCGTGTATAAAGGCTCTGGACCTTTGCAAAATGACGTAGAGGCGGCAAATTTATGATAGAGTTTTGAGCATATTTATATAGCAAAAAAAATCACAATGGCATAACCATGTTAAATAAAAGATGCCCAAGTGTGCACCAATGCACTCTAATGCATGCCTTTGAACTGTATGTTTTTAAGTGCATGAAGTGTACCTCTACCTCTGTAGCTGAAACGAGTCTGTATCCATCATTTGTGGATTTACTGATTTGTTTTAATGTGGCACCTTTTTTTTTCCACAAACTGCAGATGGACAAATCTTTTGTGGTCACAATTAATGATCAATGGTGATTGAAGAGGAAGCTTGAACCCAGGCTCTGGACATTTTCATGACAAGTAACAGCGCAGACATCTGCTAATGAGAGAACATGTTTTTTGTTCACCCCAAATTTGACAAAACCCTCAGACATCCAGAGTTAACTAACTAACAATGTGGAGCAATCTCAGTGTATTTAGCTGCTTCTTCCCTAAACACAATCAGTTGACTGAGACAAATGCCTGTAGTCATCAACTTTGGTCAATGTGAACGTTGAAGGAGATTTGTTCCATAGACACCTTATACTAGTGTTTCCTGCACTTAATCCAACACTTCTGTTTAAACCCAGATTACTTTTATAGTTTGTAACAGCTAACAGTCTCACGCGCTCTTTAGATTTTTGAAGTTTTGTGTGTAATGGTTTAGTCTCTCACACTTTACCCTTTTCTCCCCAGTATCACAACAGTATGACTCCCAAAGTACGGCTCAGTAAACAAACAAAGACTCTAAAGTCAGAACAGAAAGAGACAGTTGGAAGATTAATAATTGCGTTTTTATGATGCGTGGTAAATGACACCGTCCTCTTCTTCTTCTCTGTGTTTTTGTTTGTGTGTGTGTGTGTGTGTGTATGCCTTAGAAGTCAAAGTATACATTAGCCATACTTACAAAAACATTTTGAATTTCATTTAGAACTGAGATTCTAAGTTGTAAGCATTAATCTCATGCTCAGCCAGGAGTATGTTTCCCCACTTTCATAACGCTAAGGTGTCAAATCCGTGACCCCCAACAGATGGTTTGTTACACACGGGCGACAAGGGCGAGCCACCCTTAACTTACACAGCCTCACACACTATAGATTTTTAAAGTTCTTGTGTACAGTGGTTACACAGTAAGAGAAAAAGGAGAACACTAAGGTCGATTAGCTTAGAACTTTGTTTTATATCTTCTCTTTGAACAAGATAGAAATTTAGGAGTAACATGGCCTTACAAACCCAACAGTGAGATCTTAAGAGATCCACAGCCTACGGCTCTTCAATGGGGTGTCACAGGGTCACCAGGAAAAAAATTGTAAATGTAAAATAATAAAATAAATATTCTTCTGTAGCAATAACAAAGTATAACATAAATTATTCAGTAGCAATTACACAAGAATATCCAGTAATGTCCCTGCCTACAATTAAACACATTCAATTACCGAAAATCGGGGGCATCTGCTGTGGCAAATGGGTGCAAACCTTTTACCACAAACTTAGTCACTGCTTGGTGACATTCGTCTATCCTGGCCTGAAAGGAGACGCTACCGGTAGACTGCAGAGAGAACTGCCAGCATCTGAGCCAGCCAGACTCTGTCTGTCTCTCTCATCATGGTCATCTAAATGCACAGTAATGGCAGGTTTTGTAATAAGGCAGATCGCGCTAACATAATATGCACTGTTAGTTGATTATTTACCTGCCGCATTAACGGGAGAGGACGTGCAAACGTTACCGCTGCTTCTGGGTTGAGATTCACGAGTCCGGAGCGGAATTAAAAACACGACATTCATTTAAGGTTATCGTGCGTTTTGTGAGCAAATGCTTTTGCATATTTGTAGTGTTTCCTCCCTTAAATGAAATATCTACTTTGCAAGTATTGCAAGTTGCCCTGTTGTCATCCGTTCTCGTAAAGTATAACCAAACTTTTGAGCGTTTGAGCCGCCATGTTTCCTGCCACGTAAGCGACGCTCCGCAACGTGTTGACGTCATTCGGGGCGACTGGAATCGATAAGGGAATCGTTTGCAAAAATGGCAAACAATTCCAAGGAATTGAAACAGTGTGAACCGGTTCTCAACAAGAACCGGGTTTCGATACCCATCCCTATTAATGACCTGATGATTTTCATTAAGAAATCAAACACTTCTTACATAATTCTGAGGAGTGAAAGTCAGGGGCGATTTTAGCCCATTTTTGGGGGTGCTTCAGCACCCCGAAAATGAATCAAAGCACCCCCAAAGATTTCTTATTTTTTTTGACAATATTTGCTGTTTGTGTGACACACTACTAAAATATAAAAAGCATACAGTACTGTACTTGTTTGAGACGTAACATTTTAACAACAAAAGTATAGATAACCCCCCCTCCCAAAATGGTTTGTTCCAGCTCGCCTCTCCCCTACTCTGGCTCTAGCGCCGTTCAGTGTTGCCAACTTAGCGACTTTGTCTCTATATTTAGCGAGTTTTCAGACCCCCTAAAAAAAGACGTGAAAGCGCATATCGCTTTTACTCTCAACAAGCAGCGGGTGCTGTAACGCAGTCAGTTCTTCTTTTACTCTTTTACTCTTATGCTGTTTTGTGGATCACAAGGTTTAAAACTACTTATAAACACACACACACAAAGTAACTCCACCAGAGTGCCTATTTCAGGTCACTTTTGCCGGTGTTGTGCCAAAAAGTGATTGTCTGCCAAAAAGTGATTTCCGGTATTTGCCAAAAACTGATTGCTCGTATTTAAACTGCTATAAGTAACTTGTTCGGCTATAATATGTGAAACATATGTTAAATGCATCCCTCATGGATGACATAAAGTCATATTGAGCCACAAACAACATTCGTGTAACAAGGTAGAAGCCGCAATCAGTTTTTGGCAGTGACTTTTATATAACCTTTATTTATGCAGTTAAAAAAAAATCTCATTAACATTAAAAATGTATTTTGTCAGAGTAAGCTGGCCAGGAGGACAGCAGAAATGGCAGCAAATATGACAATAGTTCTGTAAAAATATTTTAAACGAGGATAAAGGACCGGATTGGTTATAATGTAAGTACAATAACACAGAGCTGTAAAGATACTTGAAAAAACAGATAATTTTTGAATTCCATATATAACCCCTTTGTAAACGCTGTTCACCGAAGTCTATTTACCAACATACATAAAGATATTACACATAAAAAAATACACGGAAACATTGGAAATCAGTTTTTGGCACAACACCGGTCCAAGCCCAGGTAAAGGAGCAGGGTTGGAATTGTGACATTAAAAAAACAATAATTGCTAAAATAAATTTAATTAGTAGTTCTAAATAAATTCTAAATGCATTTAGGACGTTTTTTACTCACTTTATGTCTCTTCCACGATGTTATTTCTCTCTCCAACAACATAGATTACAATTACATTAGCATGACCAATTATGCAAATTAGGTGATGCCGTCATTTAGCGACTTCTAGCGACTTTTAGGACAACCAATAGCGATTTTCCTTACTGAGGAGTTGGCAACACTGGCGCCGTTGCTGCCAGAGCGATGGTGGCTGAGACGCAGCAGAGCAGAGGTGTAAGTGCCTGGCTTAAAACAGGACATGTTAGCTGCATTTAACCTTCAGTTACTCTTAATAAAGTTAGGTAGGAGTCAGACCATGTTTCTTTTTAGCTGAAAAACATTACACCAGGTAACCTGCAGTGTTGAAAGCGTGTTTTGCGACAATGTTTGCTACCCTACAATCCGTCCTGCTCTGTAGTAAATTCAGCGACATTTGACCGTCCTGTTGCTCCCATTAAAATGTATATAGCCTATTTAAAATCGAAAACTTTAAATTGTCGGCAGCCTACTGCTGTTACCACCGTCCTGTTTGAAATGGATACTAACTAGCTAACTGACTGAATGCCCATTAACCTTGTAACTCCTGTTGTGTGTGTGTGTGTGTGTGTGTGTGTGTGTATATACAGAGAGACAGCCAGGTTCATAATGGATATAAGGAAGTTTTTTCAAAAAAAGGAGCCACATTCAGGTAAAAGTGTAAAATCAAATGATCTGTCAATCAAGAATAATGTTGGATCAGTGTTTCAATGTTTATATCTTTTATTAGATGTTAATGTGGTTTGGTTATTTGCCTTTTGGTTGAAAGTACACTGAGACAGGACTTTTTGTTAGTGATCTTAATAGAATTTTTTTCATATTAATGTAATTTTCCATCTAATTGAATACAATCTATTTGTGTATGATTGTCAGTCCAAAGAGGGAGAGAGGAAAGAGGGGAACATGAGGAGAAAGTACAAGGTCAGGAAGAACCAGGTAAGAAAACAGACAGGGAACAGTGACAGGCACAACAGAACAGGGTTTTAATAGTTTTGCAATTTTCATTAGTTTTTATTTTTATTTAGTTTTGACTTCAGATTTTCAATTTTATATCAGTTTTAATTAGTTTTTACCAATTGTTTGCCAGTTTAGTTTAGTTTTTATTTTTTTGAAAATCCTTAGTTTCAGTTTAGTTTTGATTAGTTTCAGTTATAGTTTTAGTTGTGTTTGCAGTAATTAAGTGTAACAAAATCCCAGTTTCATCATATCAGTCATTCTCTTCTGCTTATCCTTGGGTATGTTGCTATTCCAGCTACCATACCCTGCACCCTGGACAGGTCGCCTGTCTGTCGCAGGGCTAACATGCAGAGACAGACAACTCACATTCCCACCTATGGGTTCTTTAAATAAATAAATAAAGGCAGATGAACAACCATTGATACCAGGCAACTATAAAATGTATATCTTGGCCCCAATGAGACTATTAACTCTTGCAGCACCGGGTGTTCGTAATTTTGGTTCAAGTGAATTGATAAACTTTTTGAAGGCAATTGAGTCACACAGTTATGTAGATATCCCAGTCCTGTTGTCTCGGGATGCATCACGCTGCCTTGCCTGGGGTTAGCTTCTGTTTTCTGGGGATGAGGGTTGAGTGTGCTCCCTTACCTTCTCAAGGTAAGCTAGGTTAGCCTTCATGTGTGAGCTTTTCAAGTGCACTTTAAGGTTTGTGGGATTTTTTTCCCTTTAGAAATGTCCCTCATAATTTGTCTCTTTCCACTACAAGACACTTGCTTTATCCAAAACACAGTCATATTCAAAGTAATCCCAAATTGGACTGTGGCGCTTTCTCCCGACCTTTCTTGACATGATTCTGCGCGTGGATGGAGTAGCAACACAGACGACTCGACTAACGTACTTGCCACCTGCTGGCATAATGAGACAGCAAGAAAAAAATATGGAAACTAAACTTCATTTTCACCCTTGACTCTTGTATGACACGCACACATCAATGAAAACTAAACACATTTTTGCTATAAATTCAGTTAATTTTAGTTAGTTTTGTGAACACTCATTACAGTTTTAGTTAGTTTTCCTTTTTTTGTTTTTATTTTTTATTTCCGTTAACGAAAATGTTTTTTCACTTCTAGTTTTCGTTATTTCGTTAGTTTTCGTTAACGATAATAACCTTGCAACAGAAACTGTTAAACTGGCAAAGAAAAAAAAAACACAACTTATTTTACTCACACAATCTGGAAGTTGTGTCCTCCCTATATTAAAGCTGTTATACAGAATCTGCAAAACAAACTGGGTTGAAACATTTTTGACCCTCTTTAACAACATTCCAACATAACATTATCATTGATTGGGGAGATTAAAATTAATGATATATTTTTATGTGGTTCAGCCACAACTCTACTAAAACCTCAGCCAGTAATAGGTAGGCCAACTTTTGGACCGTCCAGTTGTCTGTATGACTGCCACAGTACGTACATCACATTTGCACACTATCAGAAAGTGCCAAACAGCCCTGGTGGAGTGAGGAGCTGTAAAGAGAAGCAGAAGCTCTGTTTATATTCTAAAAATGTTTTAAGCTTGTTTCAAAGATTCTGTACAGCAGCTTTAAATGTTTTCCAAAAGCACACATACACTAATCAGTGTTTCTCAAACGTTTTACAGTGTGTACCACCTGATAAAATGTTAAGCTCTCCTAAGTACCACTGTGAAAGCATGAAACTCATAAATCTTACAACACAAAATTAGTATTATTAAATTAGTAAAATTAGTATCTGCAATAAAGATTTTTTCATACATTGTATACATTCTACCACAGGCAAAGTTGCCTCAATTTTTATAGTTTTTATTAATATTTTGTAATAATTTATTTGTAATAATTTATTCTGTTCTGGGAGTGTATTTTTATGTATCTGTATTATATTATACATACACATTAAAAGTGAATCTCTGTCCAAAAAATGCACTCAGTTTACTTTTTACTCACTATGAGCATCATTCATTATTCTCGCCCAGTAATTAAGGTTAGGATTTTTTCTATTCCGATCCATTCTTCTTTGGCAGCATTTAAATAACCTTAATCAGATTTGATGGTTTTGTTACAGACTTTTCAAAAAGTGTTTTGCTTTTCTTTCACAAATGTGGGATTAAATTGTGTTAAAATGTACAAAACAGTGATGTCATGTTTTGTGACGAGGACCCAGGCACAGAGAGACTTGATGAATTTAAGAATCTTATGATTTAATAAAGAAATTTGCAGACTTGCACAGAGATGGTAAAATTATGATGACTGATAACGGAGACGAAGACAAGAGATGATGAGGACAGGGAGGAACAGGGGTTTAAATGCACCAAAGTGACAGTCAGAGAGAACTCGGGACAACATTTAAGGATGCAGGGACTGACAGAGACAGGTTTATCTTGCTTGACTGGGCAGCCTTCTGGGTGCTCAGCACCCCCAAAGCTCTGATCCTAGAACCGCCCCTGGTGAAAGTGCCCTGGTGGAGTGAGGAGCTGTAAAGAGAAGCAGTTTATATTCTAAAAATGTTTTAAGCTTATCAGTGTTTCTCAAACTTTTTACAGTGTGTACCACCTGATAAAAATGTCAAGTTCTCCCAAGTACCACTATGAAAGCATGAAACTTATAATCTTACAACACAAAATTAGTATTATTAAATTAGTAAAATTAGTATCTGCAGTAAAGATTTTTTCATCCATTCTATACATTGTACTATAGGCAAAGTTGCCTCAATTTTTATAATTTTTTTATTAATATTTTGCACATTTGTACATTTCATGGACTCTTCTATTTTTGGAGTGTATTTTTTAATGTATCTGTATTATATTATACATACACATTAAAAGTGAATCTCTGTCCAAAAAATGCACTCAGTTTACGTTTTACTCACTATGAGCATCATTCATTATTCTCCCCCAGTAATTAAGGTTAGGATATGTATTTTTTTCTATTCCAATCCATTCTTCTTTTGCAGCATTTAAATAACCTTTATCAGATTTGATGGTTTTGTCACAGACTTTCACAAATGTGGGGATTAAATTGTGTTAAAATGTACAAAACAGTGATGTCATGTTTTGTGAAAAGGACCCAGGCACAGAGAGACTTGATGAATTTAAGAATCTTATGATTTAATAACATAATTTGCAGACAACAGACGACGAGGACAGGGAGGAACAGGGGTTTAAATGCACCAAAGAGACAGTCAGAGAGAACTGGAGACATTTAACCTCCTAGGACCTGGCGTCCACATATGTGGGTTATTTAGACCAAAATACTCAATTTTGCTCTACAAGGGCCTGATATCCACTTACGAGGACAATATACTGCTACTGTTCTATCGTAATTTCTTAGAAACAAAAATCAGGTAAAAAAAACAACAACTTTGTTTTTACATTCATCAGGTCCCAATCAGCCCAAATATCAGAGAGAAATTAAAAATGCTGTGGAGGAGTTCGGGTGGATGCAGGGATTAACAGAGAAGAAGTCTTATCGTGATGAGTAAAGTTTATCTTGCCTGGCTGGGCAGCTTTCTGGGTGCTCAGCACCCCCAAAGCTCTGATGCTAGAATCACCCCAGGTTTACGTCATTGTCATGAGACACTCTCACAAACAGAATCACGATGGTTTAGTAACACAGTAACGCAATGTGCTTACTAGGGATGGGTATTGATAAGATTTTCACGATTCAGATTCCATTTTCGATTCTGTTTAACGATTCGATTCTTTATCGATTCTTTTTAAAAAGGAGAACACTAAGGTCGAATAGCTTAGAACTTTGTTTTATATCTTCTCTTTGAACAAGATAGAAATTTAGGAGTAACATGGCCTTACAAACCCAGCAGTGAGATCTTAAGAGATCCACAGCCTACGGCTCTTCAATGGGGTGTCACAGGGTCCCCAGGAAAAAAAATTGTAAATGTAAAATAATAAAATAAATATTCTTCTGTAGCAATAACAAAGTATAACATCAATTATTCAGTAGCAATTACACAAGAATATCCAGTAATGTCCCTGCCTACAATTAAACACATTCACTTACCGAAAATCATCTGCTGTGGTAAATGGGTGCAAGCCTTTGACCACAAACTTAGTCACTGCTTGGTGACATTCGTCTATCCTGGCCTGAAAGGAGACGCTACCGGTAGACTGCAGCGAGAACTGCCAGCATCTGAGCCAGACTCTGTCTGTCTGTCTCATCATGGTCATCTAAATGCACAGTAATGGCAGGTTTTGTAATAAGGCAGATCGCGCTAACATAATATGCACTGTTAGTTGATTATTTACCTGCCGCATTAACGGGAGAGGACGTGCAAACGTTACCGCTGCTGCTGGGTTGAGATTCACGAGTCCGGAGCGGAATTAAAAACACGACATTTATTTCAGGTTATCGTGTGTTTTGTGAGCAAATGCTTTTGCATATTCGTAGTGTTTCCTCCCTTAAATGAAATATCTACTTTGCAAGTATTGCAAGTTGCCCTGTTGTCATCCATTCTCGTAAAGCAAAACCAAACTTTTGAGCGTTTGAGCCGCTTAGGCGCCATGTTTCCTGCCAGGTAAATGACGCTCCGCAACGTAGTGACGTCATTCGGGGCGACTGGAATCGATAAGGGAATCGTTTGCAAAAATGGCAAACAATTCCAAGGAATTGAAACACTGGGAACCGGTTCTCAACAAGAACCGGTTTTCAATACCCATCCCTAGTGCTTACGGGAAAGTAACAGAAATCTAATTACATTTTTGCAATAGTAATCCCTTACATTACTCGTTATTTGAAAAAAGTCATTGGATTACAGTAACGCGTTACTGCCCATCTGTGGTCATCATCATCACATTCCAAGCCAGACTAGGATCATACCACTATGTGAAAGAAAGAGGGGAGGGAGAAAGATGCTCCAAGGATAGAGACTGCAGTAGTACAGAGGGCTGGATTTAAATGCAAGTTCATCGGGAAAGTGAAGAAATGGGCAGAATCAGAAAAAGAGCAGAATCTGGATGCATTTCACTGATACGGATATGCAGAATCTGTAAAATGACACCCATTTTTATTTTCAGTCACTTTCCAGTGAGGAGGACAAAAGACCTTAAACCACATGACCTTAGTAGTAGCAAATGCATAAAAATTTAACTTTTATGAAAACGCTGAATACAAATTGCAAATACAATTTTTTTCTGTTCAGGAATGCAAGTAATTAACTGCAATTAGGACAAAAATAATAACAATAATATTAATAATAATAATAATGTGCTTTATTATTGGTCTTTTTTTATAAATGGTAATTTTCAGAATTCATTAATAACAATAATTATATTTTAACATTAAGAACATCATTTTAGTTAAATAGCTTGTGTATCTGGTGGATTAACCATTAAACCGATATAAAAAATAATTTTGGTAGTTACCAAAACATTAAACTGGGGCAGTTTTGCTCCTTAAACGTACAACTCATGACACTGTACGATTTTATTGTATTTCCTGGCCTCTGCTCCATTCAGCAATTTAGACAGAGCTTCAGTATTAATGACACAGAGATCATTTCCCTTCAGGAGAACTCCCCAGATCCTGCAGAGCTCCTGAATGACTCCCCCTCGTCATCAGTCAACCTCCATTTACCCCGTATTTCGCCCAACCACATTTGAAGAATGGCCCCGCCCCGAGAGGAAAACGCATTTCAGCACGGGACAAGTTGAAGAGAGCTTTTACCCATGAGGGCATAAATCACAGCAGGAGACCCAAAGCTGGTTTAAAATATCATTATTATTATTTATGGTACTTTTTCCTCAGATGAGTGTTTTTACAGGTATAAAACAGGCCTTTTCAGTAATGCATGTTACAAAAAGAGACAAAAAAAAAAAATGGTTTGTATTAAATCAAAATGACAGATGGAAACATGAACAGAAGAATTATTCTCTTTCTCAGGTCCAATAAGCAACTTTCTGTCCCTCTCCTTTCAAATCAGTACATTTCCAGTCAATTTATAGAGCAGGAATACATTTAATATGTACAAAACATGGGAGTAACACAGTTTTAAGTTTAACTGGACATCTTAAGAAAATGAAATGATAATGGAATAAAATGTAGGTTTGTTCTTTGCTTCAGTTGATCAATAGTTAAATGATCAAACAGATTGGACCAAAGCGTTTCAGAGCCGTTTCATTTCCCTTCAGCATCACTTTCCTTAGAAATCTTTGGAATGGGCTTTGCTCTTCTAGTTTTGAATTTGTATTTATTCAGACAGGCAGGTCTGGACTCCTTTCTGAGGTTTAGGCCAGTGGAAAAAGCTTGGAATTGGATTTTGGCAACAAATCCCAAATTACAAGACAGAAGTTGTTTTAAAGTTTAATGGAGGGTTGTAACAATAAACAATTAACTAGAAGTTCTTCTCCCTTTCAGGAAAGCTGAATTCTCTCCATTTTGTCAACAAAAAACACAAATTTCAGTTTTCAAACAGGGTTGTATCTGCTCTCTAGATAAAATGTAGATGAGAAAACTGACACCACATATATCAATCTACTTCCAAGAGCGTGTTAGCTTATCTTAGCAGAAAGACTTGAAACAAGGGAACACTGCATTTTGTTTGTTTAATGTGTACAAACTGCACTTTAAAGCTCAATATTTAACACATTGTATCCAGCTTGCTTTATTCATATAATTTTAATTCATCTAAATTTAATTTATATTTAAACAGTTTAATGGTTATTTATGGTTTATTTTGTGTTTTTTTGTGGTTTACCTAAAAGTTAAAACAAAACCAAAACAAGCTAAAACAACTACACATCAAGTAGCTAGGTCTTTACACTTTTGTTCCAGTATCAACTTACCTTATGCTTTTATAATAATTCATATTAAATTGTGTTTAACATTTACTTTATGACTCACTGATTATATTGGTTTTGTTTAATTTGAGCTGAACTTTAAAACAAGGCTAAAATAAACAACTTAAAACAATTAGCCGCTAAATCCTAAATACCAAGGTGCTAGCTCCATTAGCATCAAGAGGTAGAGCTTTAAAACACTGCAGTTTTCACATGTTCAATCCTTTGTTTATGGATTAATAATCAAAATACAATGTGTTAATTATTTAATTTTGCTGGCAGAAAAAGAGTCGAGCTTGTCATTAATGCTAAACTAAGCTAACTGGCTGCTAGATGTAGCCGTATATATACTGAAAGGGTTTGACAGGGTTTAAATCTTCTTATCAAAAATAGCCAAAATTTATACAACATTTGGGACTCGAATACAAATTTTAGGGCAAAAATGGTGGACTTAAAAACATTTTTAAAACTTTACAGTTGCTTGAACAAGCTTATTGGACAGAAAAAATGAAAAAGGATGCACAAAGTTTAGTTTAGCATAAACCAAACACTTATCTGGATTCATCCATTGCCAAAATATACAGTAAACTTCAACTCCTTCCGGTCTTCTTTCTCATCTTTTACAACCTATTCCAGTCATTTCAAATATCAAAACCGCTATATACATTATAAACACGCATCTTCTGTACATAACGGTCACTCCGTGGCAGAACAAGTCAGTGAAGTGTCAAACTCCACACAGTAACACATGTTTACAGCCACAGATATTACAGTAAAAAGAATATAAAGTGATATGACAATATGATGCTTAGATAAAACAGTATATGTGTTGCTGAAGGCTGTAGAAATGACATGTTTAGCTGTTAATAATCCTGCAAATGGCATTTCACAATATTGGCTTTAGTGTGGTTAATGTAAGCACCAAAAAAATCCTTTAATTCTCTGAACCAGGAGATTTAAATACATTAAAAACAACAACAACAAAGTGAGCAGCGTCTTAGTGACACATTCAACAAGCAAAAATGTCTTTGGCAGCGTGGCGCGATACTGGTTAGAGGACAATAAATGTTACAGTACGTGGTTCATAACGTGAAGCAGAGGGTACAACATTTTCTCACGTGTCCATTCGGTCCACGAGAAGCCGCTCACTATGAATCTTCACCAGCTGTTTCACTCACAGATCGCCCCCCATTTCCAACACTGAGCATGCTCTGTGCTCTCAGATCGCATATCCTGGAGATTAATTGTTGATATGTTTTGGTAGATCTTTAGATTTATCCCTCCACTGCAGTCTGTAGTTAATGATAATAACAGTCTTTTTTCATTTTGACACCTTGGACTCGTGCCTCTCTCCTGGTCTCTGTTGTTGAGAGACCTCCATTCCTTCTCACCTACTTAGAGCCTTGCAGGGTGCTGATTCAGCTGTTGGTGTTGGACCTGAATTCTCTGCGTACAAGTCTGCTAATCCTTAAAAAAGCAGTTTGAGGTGCTAAATGTGAAGCTACATGAAGACTTCAGAAATCTGTAAGGCAGTCAGTTTTAGACAAGGTGACCATTTCGCTATCTGCAGATGGAGCCAGCCCGGGTTATTTCCAAGTTAATCAGCTCCTAGCAATGGTTTCATACTTGGTCTCAAAACAAGTGATGCAGTTTTCCTTCAAAATAAGAGCGGAGGTTCACGACGAAAATTGATGAGAAATGGCATCCTTTTCTCAGACAGATGAAATCGTAATCACCAAACCTCCTTTTCTTCATATCCAAGTAAAGTCTACAAAAAAAAAAAAAACCTTCCTTCTTCTCCGCTTTCAAGTTTTGTTGTTCCTAATATTGTCCATATCCCATCGACATGCCCATGCCCATTCCCAGCCCCAGTCCCAGGCTCTCCCTCAGCCCCCTCAGCTGCTCTTCTCCCAGTCGGATCTTGTCCTCCAGCTGCCGCTGCTCCACCAGCAAGGCGGCCTTCATCTTCACAAAGTGGCTGCCGAAGGGAAAAACACAAAAAACCCACAGTGAATATTATTAAGACGTTTGAGGTAGAATGTTTAGCTTTGATACTTTGATTTATGGAGTTTTAACATGCTTTAGTGTCTGTTACACGCTGCCCTTCAACACAAGAAAATGTATTGAGCTCAGCTTATATTTAGTGAAGCAGTCAGATTCCCATGGTTTGCACGAGCTCAGGTGCATGCTCAGAGACAACCCCACTAAAAACCCAGGTCATAACACACATTATGCACATGACCCAGACTTTTTAGAGTCATCCCGATATCTGGCTTCATGGCTTCCCTTGGCGACCTGGATACGGTCTGGCACGATACTTTAAACCATCTCCACTGGATTTTCAAAGGTCCAGAGAGAACTCACCAGACGCTGCAGGATCTGTGACACTTTCCAGTCTCCAGATGAACCCATTCCAGAACTCCTGACTACACTCTCAGAAAGAAAAGTGAGCTCTCACCGGAACTCTCCACCGGTGGGTTTGTTTATGTTGCCACACTGGGCATATATCCCACCTGTAGTCTCTGTGCTGCTCTGGAGAGAGGCAGCGGGCCAGCACGCGGCTCACAGCCTGCTCTCTGCGGTCTACGTGGTCCTTCAGGTCCTGAGCCTCGGACAGCTGCCTCATGAGCTGACGCTTTTTCTCCAGCAGGGGGAGCTACAGGGCAAATGGAGAGGGAGAATAGAGGTATTTTAAAAACAAAACCTGATGCACTACAAGTCCACTCTGTCTACATCTGCTCTTGTCCTCGTTTCTCTCCACCCTCATCACCCTCACCCTCTCGTGGTGCTCCGTATCAGGGTCCAGTGTGTCCAGCGTGGTGTCCACCCTTAGCAGCCTCCCGGACAGCGACAGCAGCAAGCTCACCACCTTGTCCAGATCGCCGATGAACATGCGGAACTTGTCCACCTCGTTGGGCTTGCACACGGAGACCACCATGCTCTCCACCTGAGAGCAAACACGAAGAGCAGATTTACTGTAAGTCAGTGACGTGATGGACAGAGCTGATGAAACACAGAGCTGATCCAGTGGATGTGAAACCTTACCCAGCATCAACACGCTTCTTCATTCTCCATAATGAAGATGCTATAAAAAATAACTGCCACGAACTTTTCAAATAAACCTGTCTGGCTTTTGTAGCCTCCTATTGGTTAGAAAATCCAACACAATGTGCTAATTTAAGTGAAGAAAAAAACCTAGCAGGCTGAACACTATTAGCTTTAAAGGTCCCCACACTCTTACACTCACTTATATTTGCACCGTTCATTTGTGTTTCTTAAATACTTCCTTAAAAGTCTTCTCCTTTAGGGTTTGTCACAGTGGCTCATTTGCCTCCATCAAACCCTATCCTTACCATCCTCCTCTGTCACACCAACCATGTGCATGTCCTCCTTCACTATCCATAAACATTCTCTGTGGCCTTCCTCTTTTCTTAGTATTTAAACTCTGCCTCTGCTGCCTGCATGCTTACCTATCCACCTGCCTCCATCTCATTCACACACATGGATTCTGTCTTGCTTCCACTGACTTTTATTCCCCTCCTCTCCAAAGCATACCTCCTCCACTCCAGGATCTCTCCCACCTGTTCACGACTCTCCCTACTGATCACAGCGTCGTCTGCAAACATCACAATCCACAGAGACTCCTGCTTGTCCTCATCAGTCAATAGAAAAAGGGGCTCAGAGCCAATCACTAATATAATCCCAGTCTGTGTGATTGTTGTGTTGGTGTTGTTCCTGGATCATCATAATATTTGTCCAGGATCAACACTGCATCTGACCAATCACACTGTTATGATGTCACAGAAAACAAAAATGCTGATGACATCCACTTAGGAGGAGAGGCTGTCCGGGTCAGGCTCAGGGCGGGGGTTAGGATGCAGTTGTGGTTAAGGGTATAGTTTGGTTAACCTTAACCCCTATCACTACAATGTGATTGGTCACTTGCAATGGTGAACCTGGACCAGAATTAGTTTTTTTTGTTTTGTTTTTTTATCAGGAACAACACCAACATGAGGATATCAGATCGTGCATATCATCCCACCCCCACCATGAACCCATCTGTCAATCCTATCGCACACCTCCTCGCTGTCTCACTGTCCTCATACATGCACCACCCTCACATACTTCTCTGCCCCTCCTGACTTCCTCATGCAGGACCACAGCTCCTCTCTCTATCATATGCTTTCTCTAGATCCACAAAGACAGTGCAGCTCCTTTTGACCTTCTCTGCACTTCTCTGTTCTGTGCTGACATAATGACCAGGTGAATGAGTTCGTCCTTACCTCCTCTCCCAGCTGTGCATTGGCTCTGATGTCCTCCTGCAGTCCTCTCTGAGCCTCCCTCAGCACTCCCAGCTTCTTCCGGAGGCTCTCCATCAGCTGTTTCTGCACAACAGAGGAAGAACTTAAAGCCCAATAACCAGGAGCGGTCCTCTCCCTTTATCTCCACCACACCCGTTCTTCAAACAGCAGTCGCATGAATTACCTTGTAGGTCAGCTCGTCATCCTTGTCGCGCTCTCTGTTATCTGTGAAGTCCTTCATCTGCGACAGGATCTGAGCCTTGGCCGTTGATGTGCTGTAATAGGACGAACAGCTGGAGCTAGCTCCTGACCGCCTGTGGAGAAGGCACCGGCAGGGGAGTTTATGTTATTCCCACAGTGATAAAAGACAAAAAGAGGTGCAAGACAGACAAAGCTGTAAAAATACGGTGATTACAGGTGCATGTAAAAGAAGTGCAATTAATTACGTGGGTTTAATGAGGCAAGACATTAACGAGCGGCATCTCGGCTCCAAAACTGTGAAACATGATGCCAAATGAGAGGACAGTAAAGTTTGTTTTGTTTTTTCAACACTGTGTAATGCTTAGGAGAGTTCTGTTTCAACATAACACCAGTGTGTGAATGTGAGAGTGAATGAATAGTGGCATTGTAAAGCGCTTTGGGTGCCTTGAAAAGCGCTATATAAATCCAATCCATTATTATTATTATTATAATGGGTTGAAATATTAAAAATAAATCCATGACTTAGAATTTTACAATTACTTTAACTACGTTTTTTGGTAACTTGACCCGCTTCCACCTATACGGCTTTGTCTGGACTACAAGTAAGCTAAAATAAAAGTTTTCTCCGTTAAGTCAAAGAACTTGTCTTCGTCAGGGTTCAATCCAGGCCTTTGGAAAGGTTTGTACGATGTTGAAATTAAAGATAAGAAGGGTATTGTGTCCGTTCACAGAGATAACAACCTGCTCCTAAACACATTCATGACAAAAGGTGCTGTCTTTAATTATCAGTGGGAAGTATGTGGAGGCGAGTCACAAACATCTGGTTTCTGGGAGTTTACATCAAGGAAGATCTGATCCCAGAAAGCACAGCAGAGACTTTACTTCCCGAGTGTCCTCAGGAGACTAGCATTTTAACATACTGCTTCCACGTGGGGTTTCCTTGTTGTGTGGTGGCACAGAAAAAGGTCCAGAGGGTTATCAGTGTTATCAAGGGTTAAAATTATTGGAAACTGTGAGGACCTACACAGTTCCCACTGCCTCAGACAGCCTAATATCATAATCATATCACAGATCTCTCCCAGCCCGGTCACCTCCTGTTTAATCTGTGAAACAGACTAAAAAACTGTTTTTATGCTTTTCCCCTTTTTAAATCTGTTTTTAAATCTTATATAGTTTTATATGTTTTTTAGGACTGTTTAGATTGCTGTACATAATACAGTGACAATAAAGACACTTCATTAAAAAAAGTGAAGACAAAAATGAAAAATAAATGTTTCTTTGTTGATTGAACCCGTCTGCGCTCTATGTGGTGCTAATTACCCATCATGCACCTGTGTCTGCGACTACAAACCATCAGTAAACCTAACAGAGAAGAACCAAGTCTTTTGGAAAGGTTGTGGGAAACAGAATGAGCTTAGATGAGAACAGTTAAGTCTTGTACAAATCAAATGGTCTGTGTAACGCGCGCGCACACACACACACACACACACACACACACACTCTTCTCTTATACCTATCCAGGCTGTCTGTGCTGTGCTCTACGGGTTGTGCTTCTCTCCAGCTCTCTGTGCCCGACTCGCCCTCACTGCTCTGGGGGAAGAGCTCCTCCAGGCTCAGCCCCTCTCTGCTGCTGCTCTCCCCACCCTCCAGCTCCTCCTCCAGGGAGCTGCTCTCCGCCCTTGTCCTGCCTGACGGCAATGCCTCAAAATCAGGGAGCGTGTCGATGTCCGTCTCCAGGACCGTGACAGGGAGGGCGAAGCACGGGAGCTCGCTTGTGATGGGAATGTCCTCTCCCGGAAGCTCCTCCTCCTGGAAGTCATCGATGTCGGTCTCTAGGGGGACGTCCAGGTCAGCCTCCAGGCTGTGCTCTGGGCTCGGGCTGAGGGTCGTCTCTGATTCGGTTCCTGTTTCAAGGATCTTCTGCGGATCTTCCATCTGGAAGCCTCTATCCACACGAAGTTGCTCGCAGTCGGTTCGACTGGCATATCTACCGGAAGCCTCGATGACACCTCCGTTTTCTAAAATAGGAGGGGTCGCCGTGTTGCTGTGAACCCTGGGGGCTGAAGCTCTCTCCCACTCGGCTCCAGGTCTCACGCTGGGCTGCTGTTTGTAAGGTTTGACTGTAATTTTGTTGTGGTCTGGGCTGTAGCTGACGTCCGTCGCAGATGAACTACAGAGAAACAAGAGAATTTAAATAATCTGACACATCAGTAAACCAAGCACAGGAATTAGGAGTCTATTAAAATCAGTGATGGGAATAACGGCGTTACAGTTGCACGGAAGTAGCTATCTACGCAAGTAATCTGGGTGCTACAGCTTTAAGCAGCGCTCCCGTGCTCAGCTATCACTTTCTGCCCGACGATCACTTTCTGGCACAACACCTGGAGCTCAGGGGGCAAAACAATCACATGAGTGCTGCTGTTTGGCTGAAGAAGAATATAGTAGTCATGGTAAGCCAATAACATGACCACTTAAAGATGACAAAGCAAAATGGTGATATATACCAGTTTTTAAATTGTGTTGATAGGCCACGTAAAACCAGAGTCATGATAAACAATATATACGCGGCGTTTTTTCCTCAATAGTTTCGTCACGTTTACTGTCTAAGGACAGCGCAGCAAGCGCTCTCTACTTATGAGCAAAAAAAATCACAAAACAAAAACAGCCCGTTCGTCTTGGTGGAAAAATACACCATGTCGACCAATTAAAAAAAGATATGGCAACATGACATTTGGTTGTTTAGGAAGAGGGGGACGTTTTAGGAGTGACGACAAGAGAGAGAGAGAGAGAGAGAGAGACAGCAGAAAAACAGAGAGAGCGAGTTTTGAGAGATTTGTGACGTTTAGCGTGTTTGGAGTGTGTAGTTAATGTGTTGTCTTGTGTAGTGTTGTGGATAGTTTTGTGTTGTGTGTCAGAACAATGAGGCGACTGCTGTCTCCAGGTAGAAGCAGGAGTGATACACCTGCTGCTGTCAGACCTGCAGGTATCAGGCTGTGATGTTCTTCTTTATAGTGGACAGAAATTATTTTTTGGAGTGGCACAAATAATTTGTGCGGCATCTTATTGAATGCAGAACAGCTGATTGTTCTGTAAATAGTTTGAAATGGTGATAAAAGAAAGTGGTTGTTACAGTATAAAATATAAATTTCTACTTTTATTTTATTTTATGTTTTTTTGTCTGATTTTAGATCAATTGTGTTAATACAGTACGTCAAAATGAAAACATAACTGTACTTTCAGACACGTGAGGTTGTGCTGAAAAGAATGAGACCAAACAAAGCAAAGTAAACAGTTTTTAAAGGTAAAATGTAGAGAGAAAATCAAAAGTAGTCAAAAATGGCCAATTATACCCTGGACCAGAGGGTTAAAGATTTTTTTTAAAGTAAAGCAATAGTTACTTTTCAAGTAATTAATTACTTTTAGAATCTTGTAACTCAGTTACTAACTCTAGTAAGTAGAAAGTAAATAGTAACTATAATTAATTACTTTGTCAAAGTAACTTGCCCAACACTGATTAAAATATTAACAGTGACTGATATTAGCCCATTAAATATTGATCTTTACTGGTTTTCTATTCCTGAGAACAGGAATCGATCATTTTCTTGTTCTGTTATGCAAAAGTTTTTTCTTCTCGTTTTTCTGACTTTTCTAAAACAAATAATTCAACATTTAATGAAAAAACAAAGTTATTTATAAACCTCAGCATTTTCTCCAGTCTCACCTGCTCACACTGTTCTCCTTTGCTACTGAAGGAGGATGAGGCGGTGGAGGCGGCAGAGGTGATTCAGC
The DNA here is from genome assembly GCF_963576455.1 of Neolamprologus multifasciatus. Classification (NCBI taxonomy): domain Eukaryota; kingdom Metazoa; phylum Chordata; class Actinopteri; order Cichliformes; family Cichlidae; genus Neolamprologus; species Neolamprologus multifasciatus. Next base: position 29,935,879 of record NC_140441.1, read on the forward strand.
CTCCCTTTCTCTATGGGGCGGAGCCACCGGCCTGAATCCCCTCCTGGAGAACATGGGGCTAGGCGGAGCAACGGTAATGAGGCGTTCCTGAAACTGAGGCTGATTCTGATTGGACGGGGCGATTGTGCGTTCCTGGGTTTGACTGCAGCTGCATCTCGGGCACCCGCCCTCCACCACTTCCTGCCTCTCTGGAGGAAGACTGAAGGACCTCTGCCTGGAGGTGTCAGGTGGAGGGACGTAGGTGGACGAGTGAGCTGAATAGTGAGCCCCTGGAGAGTTGAAGGAGGCAGGGATGGAGTGAGGAGCAGCAGAAGCAGATGAGGAGGAAAACAGAGTGTGGTGAGACGCTCGCCGGCGGTGGAACTGCTCCCACTTTGGGGGTGGTGGTCTTGGAGGAGGGGGTGTCTTCTTCCTGTTTTGCCTAGAAACACTCGATGCATCTCCACGTCTCATGTTGCCTTCCTCCACCTCACTCAGGGTCTGGCTGGTTGCCATGGAAATTGAAGGGGACCAGCGCTGGTTGCTGTCGAAGCGGAGGTCGTTTTCGGACATGGCTCGACCTCTGAGATAAAGAGGAGCTGGTGGAGGTGCAAAGGCGTAGCCGTTGTGGTCATCGGTGCTACTGTCTGTGTGTCTGAGGCCCCATCGAGGCTGCTGGAGGTGCTGCTGGTACTGACCGATGTTCTCTGGAGGTCTGGACTCCCGCCTCCAACTTGGATAGTCCCTTTTGTTGTAGAGAAAGAAGAGTGACACGAGAAAGGTTATTTTATAAATAAATAGACAGTGAGCCAAGCTTATAGATAAAGGAATAGCTCAGAAACATCGCAACACAAATTCCTTGTAACAGAGCTCAGCTGAGGATGAGGCTTAGTCAACACTAATCAGAGACAGAGCCAGCCTAGCTGTTTCTCACATTCACACCACATGAATTTTCAGCCTTTGCCGGTGATTTCTATATTTCTAACTTTGACAAAGCCTGAAATTTACAATTTAAAAATTTCTTCGGTTTCTTTTTGTCTAAATTTGAACAAAAACAGTTCAGTTCAAACACCAAATGACTGCAAAAAACATTTATTATGACAATGTCCAAAGACTGCATGAACTGAGCATCAGAATGATGAAGAAATGAGATTTAAGTGACTTTGAGTTTGGGATGATTGTTGCTGCCAGACGGGCTGGTCTGAGTATTTCAGGAACAGCTGATTTGTGTGGGATTTTCCCACACAACCATTTCTGTGGTGTACAGAGAATGGTCTAAAAAGAGAAGATGTCCAGTGAGGAAAACAGTGGGTGGGTGAAGAAGAATGACCAGATTGCTTCAAGCCGATAGGAAGGTAACAGCAACTCAAGTAACCACTCGTTGCATCCAAGGTATGCAGAAGATGGGCTACAGCAGCAGTAGACCACACAGAGTGCCTCTGCTGTCAGCTAAGACCAGGAGACTGGGGCTACAATTCACACGACATTTAGATGGCATGCTGAGGTTTTTCCTTGTATCACTGGTTCAGGCTGGTGTCGGTGTAACAGTGTGTGGATACACGTTGGTCCCCTTAGTACCAACTGAGCATCATTTAAACCCCACAGAGTATTGTTGTTGACCGTGTCCATCCATTTATGACCACAGTGTACCATCTTCTGATGGCTGCTTCCAGCAGGATAACACACCATGTCACAAAGCTCACATCATCTCAAACTGGTTTCTTGACCATGACAATGAGTTCACCGCACTCAAGTGGCCTCCACAGTCACCAGATCGCAGTCTAACACAGCACCTTTGGGATGTGGTGGAACGGGAGATTCTCCTCATGGATGTGGAGCTGACAAATCTGCAGCAACTGTGTGATGCTCTCATGCCAACAAGGATCCAAATCTCTGAGGAATGTTTCCAGCACCTTGTTGAATCTACACCATGATCAATTAAAGCAGCCGCAAAGGCGAAAGCTGTCCAACACTGTAATAGCAAGGTGTACTTAATAAAGTGTTGGTCGTTGTGTCCTTGGGCAAGACGCTTCACCCGTTGCCTACTCGTGGTGGTCAGAGGGCCCGGTGGCACCAGTGTCCAGCAGCCTCGCCTCTGTCAGTGCACCCCAGGGTGGCTGTGGCTACAATGTAGCTGCCATCACCAGTGTGTGAATGTGTGGATGACTGGTTGTGTAAAGCGTTTTGGGGTCCTTGGGGACTAGTAAAAGTGCTATACAAATACAGGCCATTTACCATTTACACCGTAAGTAATGATGTTTTCCTTTATCAAAGAAGCAAAAATAAAATGAAGTGTGTGCCAGTTATCGACTGCACTTATACAGACTGAAATCGTGAGCATTGTGCTTGCTTTTATCCATGCTGGCAGGATTTTCTTACAGTTGCACGTCACAAAACACATGCATCTTTGATCTTCTATTTAAAACTGAAATACGGGAGTTGCTGCTGAGAGAAAACATGCTTCAAACCTTCTAACTGAACAGAAAAGGTGGTTTAGAGCAGGTTGGGTTGAAATTTTTGTTTTGAATTGGTTCCAAATGCCACGTTTTTCACAAATTCTTCTGATGACATTGTGCTCTATTTGTAAAGTGTGTATACTGTTAAAGTTTTGAAAATGCTTTTGGAAACAGTTTATTTGCCCCCCAAAATTGAGTCTTCCTGTTAAAATAAACTGCTAAATAAAAACAATCAAAGTTCGAGTAACAAAAGACAAGATGGACATTTCCAGAGGGAGTATTCCTGAAAAAAAGCACATCAGGAACAAAAACACAGAGACAGTGAAAGTTCAATTACAGTAAATGTTTCCTTTGTGCATACCATGCTCACTGAACTGTTTCTGTCTCTGGTCAAATCCGAGCAGAGGCCCTTTAACGAGCACTATGCGTCCTAAATGCCCCTCCCGCTAGCATACATCCAACCACATATCATTATGGTCATTTTTCGAGCACGCGTGATTACTCCACACACTTAGAGCTCATTACAGGCAAATCACAGCCGGGCATGACTGAGTGGGATTTCCGCCCGCCAGTGCACAATGGCCCGACCGCACCTAAACGCCTCCGGAGAACCACACAGGGGATGGAGCGAGTGAAAAGAAAGGCCGTGAGCAAATACGTGAAGATAACCAGGTCAGAAAGAAGAAGGAAAAAAAAAAAAGGTGCGGGTGAAGAAGGAAGCGGCTCACCTCTCGGTCAGGCTGTACTTCCTGTTGAGCTTGCTTGTTTCCTGCTGCCTGGCAGGATAGGTCTGTGGAGAGATTTAATGCCGGTTAATAACACCAAAGGAATGAAGGAAGGCTTCAATTTGGAGCTGAGTGATGTTCAGCACACGTCCCAGCTGAAGGGAAATTGGTGTGTTACTCCACCCTGCAGTGGTGACGGGGTTTAGAGAGGTGGAGGTAACTTGTGCTGAGTGTGAAGCATTTATAAGTCTAAAACCAAACTTGATGAACTACAATGAGTCAACATTTTATTGTTATATAGATTGAAATGCACTTTTGTTTTTAATATATTCTCCATCTCTACCTTATTTAAGTTGTCTTCTAAAAACGCATTTGTCTGACTTTTAATAATTATATTAACATTTGTTGTGTATTTTTGTGTAATTTAATTGTAAATCTCTTCATCTGTACATTTTCCACTCCGAGTTGTTTGTTGTCTTCCTATTTATAACTTTTCTTTCTTCATCACATCACATGTGCTCGAGTGAGGACTGTTTAGTAAGGCTGCTTTTTGTAATGGAAGGCAGCGAGACCTTCATAACACTGAAAACACAGGGTTTACCCTGAAGTCAGTTTGCTGGGAATCATCCTTTGCAGTACACTCCTCTGGCTGTCTTCTTTGTGGACAGCATTTGTGATGGACTGTTCCTGCTCTCTGTTTGGATTGCGTGCCTCGTTGTCGTTCTGTGTTTGAGTTCTGCTCTTTTTTGCTTTTGCTTTGCATTTGGGTCCTTTTCTCCCTGCACGTAACAGTTACCTGGGATGCAGTTAAAGAGATTGCTAACCTCATCTTCGCATTATTGCAGGATGTTTCTGTTTGTAGTACATGTAGCTTTTGTAGATTTGTTTGTTCACTTAAGATTTTATTTAGACAGGATGGATCGCTCCTTTCATCTCCTGCACTGTTGTCTATTTTACAGTCAAAGCCACTATTTTATGTCAGTAAAACAAGCATATTTTGCTTCCAAGGAGCCGGACTTATTTTTTAAATTGGTCTTGAGCAATAACTCTCCAGGCCTTCTTCAGTTGATCCATCTACTGTTCACTGAAGCCTCATCATAAATGTCTCAGTGGACCTTCTTAAGCAAAACAGGGAGAAACTGAAAACTGAAAATCAATGGAAACAGGTTTGATGGAGTGATGAATCCATTTTTTTTACATTTTTGGTTCAAATCACTGACAATATGTATGGAGGAAGTCAGGAGATGGGTCTACGGCCATCTGTAAAACATGGTAGAGGCTCTGTCATGGTTGGGAGCTGCATTTCAGCCGGAGGTGTTGGAGATCTTGTCAAAATTGGTGGAATAATGAAGAAAGAAAGTCCCTTCAGATTTTGATTCACTATGCAATATCATCTGTAAAGTGTCTGACTGGCAACAACTTCATTATTTTTTACCATGATAATGACCCCAAACACACTGTCAGTGTAGTAAAAGCATACCTGGACAGAAAAACCCAGAAGTGACACACTATCAGTCAGGGATTGGCCTCCCCAGAGCCCAAAGCTCAATATACTTGAAGCAGTGTAGGATCATCTAATGGCAGCCAACATCCAAAGAAGAGCTTTGAGAGTCCTTCAAGAAACCTGAAGAACCATTCCTGAAAACTACGTAAAGAAGTTAGCTGCCTAAGACAGTTCAGGCTGTGAACTTAGGTGTCAGATGGAATAATATGAAGACATATGAAGGGGTGGCTTAAGACTTTTGCACAATTTTCTAGAAGCTTCCAAAATTGTTTTGACTACACAGGGGAAATAGTGAGCGCGCACACACACACACACACACACACACACACACACAGCTGTGGAGGAATATTTTCTGACTGTCTGTGATGCAAATCAGAACGTTCAGATGGTTTTTCTGTTGGCACAGCTGGAAGTGAATTTTACATATTTGGCCGTCACTTGATGTCAGCAGAGCATAAAACCAAAAGATAACAACTAATAATAAGCTCTATTTCACAAGCACTTGGATGGCTCTTTGACTTATTATTAAAAGGGACTTAGCACTATTTATGACACGTTTTGGCCATAACTGTTATACAAGAGAAACATTTTTATACAGGAAGTCTGGAACTGCAGAATAATGCGTTAAGCTGTGAAATAAATGTTGTGGAGTAGACCCCATGCCCTCCCTCTGGACACACAGAACAACTGACGGCTGCTGTCATTTAACCAGGTTGTTTACATTCTTTATTCTGTAGCTCTGTCACTGTGGTGGATGTAAAAACATTTTTGTCCATCTGTCATCGACTCCCACCCAGTCTGCTTTCTGGTGATGCTGTTCGGTTTGTTATCATTCTTTACGTGGCTACCGTAAAGAAAGCTCTCAAAGCTCATGACTCTACTGCTGCCTCAGCCTCGGACTGTTCCCACCTCGCAGACATCCCTCAGTGGATGCTACGGCTGGTCTTAGTCCAATTTCCCCATCACCTCATGTATAAAATCATGCCAAAGCTAAAAACAGACTCATAGAAGAATATTAAGCTGGAAACACGGCTGGATTGACATCTTCATCTAAAAATAATTTCGTAACCAAGTTAAGTCTTCCAACTGATCGTAATCTGCTGCCAGCTCAATGATTAACATGAATTTGTTTCATTTTGAGTATAAATAACAACTGATGGCCTTTGGGGAAGGATATATTGCTTCAAAGAGTACATTGTGTGTTTTTGTAATGACGTGGGAGGTAAAATTAGAAGGAAAAAAAAAGGAATCTAATTTTGCAAAACATCAATTGAATTTAAAGGCACAGCCGGCCTCCTTTTACTCAGTGACAGACCACAAATAATAAAAGCGGCCGCAAAGATTTTGGTTTCTGTCCTGTATCCAAAACACATGACCACACAGACACACACACACACCTTAATGACAGCACAAACCTCACTTCTCAATACAAAAGGGAACTGCGTGAAATGAGTGAATTTTAAGGCTGACCGTCACATCGACACCTGGATATTAGGGTTTCCCCTTATCACCCATCCAGCACATCTGTTACCACTAAAAAACAATGGACCTTGTCAGCGGCAGATTTAAACACACGGGGTTATCGCTGTGGCATCAAACCAGCAACCTTTGACTTGAGAAGAATGCCGACACGGAGGAGGCCGAGGTTCACGGCTCCCCGGGGGCCTCGGTGTGGCGAACCCTCACAGAAGTGTCCTGAACCAAACATATGCTGAACTCAAAGTACATTTAGTCCAAAACAAATGTCAGTGTGGATTGCTTGGTGTTGAATGATGAGGGCACGAATGTGCATGAGTTCACAGAAGAAGCAAAAGTTCAGACGAGGGTCTGTGCCCCCCTAAGTCGAATCAATTTGTGGTAAAGATGTAACCCTACGCCGCTATTATCGCTGACACAAGTGTCCCGCCGCTGCTCGTTCTCTCTCTCTCTCTAAGTTCTGCTGCAACAATCTGCTGAATGAGAATTTCAGACTGTGACCGCATGCAGGATAAGAGGCCCGGCTTCAAACCCACTGTTCAACCGCGGAGCACTTGGACCGAGCGGCCACTTAGCTCCAACATCCAAGCGAGGCCACTCGATCCCTTTGTGGTGCTGGTTGAAAGGAGCGAGATAGTTTTCGGTCTCCGGTGATCATCTCAGCTTGGTCCAGCAGAAAAGTTTACTTTTCACTCTCTAAAGAGGTACTAAGTTTCAATGCTGCTGGAACACTGGCTGTGATTCAACTTAGGCAGGCTGCCTCTCAGGATCATTGCCTCAATATGATAACGCAACGTTAACACAGAAATTAGTTTATTGGTAATTATGGCAAACAATGGTTTAGCTTGAGCGCCACTTGTGAATGCACAAAAAGGTGTTTTACACAAAAAAGCAAAATAAATTGGCATTCAACCCAACGAAAAATCATAAAGTCTGACTGACTGAGATAAGTATTTTTAACCATTATTTTAAAGCGAGGTTTACTCAAGCATAAAATAACAGTTTTGCTTAGTTTAAACGTTAACTAAGGTGCTTTTTTTAAGGCCTTAAAAAGCAAAAACACAAAGATAAAATCAAAAGGCGTCACTAGGGATGGGTACCGGTGTCCGGTGCCATGATGGCACCGGTTCTGACATAAACGGTAGTAACCAGACCGAAAAGCAGCGCACATTTCGGTGCTTTATTTCGGTGCTTTTTTTTCCTGAGATGTGATACACTTTAGATTCTAGCCAATCATTTTACGTTTCCGAGGATAGTAGGCGGGGCCAGGTACGTAAGTTCTTTTAGAGCAGAGCTACAGATTAAAAATGCCCAAGGCGAAGCAGTCAAAAGTCTGGCTGTACTTCACAGCAAAATATGCAAACTCAGCAGCCTGCAACAAGTGCTTTAAGCTGATACTGTGACACTGTCAAAGGAGGTAACACCTCGAATCCGATGAAACACCTGGCGACGCATAGCGCTTTTTTTTTAAAGCCGAGAAATGCGCCGTATTTGATAGCTTGCTGCTAGACCTCACACCGTGCACATCTACTGCGGGTGTGGTGCCTGTTATCGGACCCGGAGCCCTGCTAGTGTAGCAGAAATGATGATGGCAGCAGCAGCCGTTCTTCTCTGCGTGAGTAGCTTCATGTTGTTCATGTGTAATTTACGTTGAGTAGGCTAACCACGTTATTACATTAATGCATGTAAGGTGAACTAGCAAACACTGTCATAGTTACATGCGGCTGTCTTCTTGTTTGATGGCAGATACTCCCTTCACCCTGGCCAAAAAGGCTAAAATGACCAAAGAAAAAGTGGAAAACAGCTAAACATGAGAGGTTTTTGGACAAAGTTTTTGTTTTTTCCATTGTTTAAGCACTGCTTCCAGCCAAGAGTGATACCATATATGCCCCATAGCTGCAGAAAAGGCTAACATTGTTATCTTTTTACAAAAAAAAACAGCTAAACATGAGAGGTTTTTGGACCAATTTTGTGTTCTCCATTCTTTAAGCACCAGTTTGAGCACCGTTTAAGCACCGGCACCGTTTCAAAAGTACCGGTTTGGCACCGGTATCGGATAAAACCTAAACGATACCCATCCCTAGGCGTCACTTTGATCTGTGGTTTTCAGTATTTCCTGTCCACTGTACAGCAAGCACCCCTACAAACAAAATCAGCGCTGTAGACTAACCTTTTGCCACGGTTAGGTGCGCATGTCATGTGACGGGCAGGAATCTCAGCGACCTCGACCTCAAGGTCAAGGTCAGAGGTCAAGTTTTCTGAAAATCATGTGAATGTGGTAATTTCATAAGGAAATTACCCTAGAATCCAGAAAATAATAACATAGGTGTAAATATTAAAAATCTCAGACAAGTTTAAATTTCAGTGACCTTGAGTTCAGAGGTCAAGTTTTAAAAAAAAAAATCTTTGAAGGAGTTTCACTGGCTGCTGCCAGTACTTTTACACATATAAAATCAACACAAAAGAGTTAGTAGAGCAATCAAAAAAAGTATTACATATTATTATTGTGCAAAACTGGTATAAAAGATTAAAAAAAAAATTCCTGGCTATTCATTATTATTGTTATTATTATTGTTATTATTGTTATTGTTTGTTTGTTTTTTAATTTCCAACTGCTCTTAAATGTTTCACCTGTAATTTTCCTATAGGAAAATTAGATGTTTTATACCTTATTATTACTATTATTATATTACCTTATTATTATATTTTAAACTGTAATCCCACATAAATCCTTTATCAGAGGCCAAAAATTAAAATATGGAGATAGAAACTTTGCTGGGGTTTCTTCCTGTTAAAAGGGAGTTTTTCCTTGCCACTGTAGCCAAGTGCTTGCTCATGGAGATAATTTAATTGGGGTTTTGGAGTCTTCACCTTACAACATAAAGCAACCATTAGTAGTAGGGTTACTGCAGGTGAGGCAGAGGCAAAATATGAAGTGAACAAGTCAATGAGGGTTGTTTTGTTTTTAAAAGGGGACAGTAAACGAATTCTACTTTGCTGATGCTATTGTAGAGCTGGGCGATATATCGAGTTTTTAAAAAATATCGATATATTTTTATACGAGATATAAGATGTGACAATATCCTTTATATCGATATAGTCTATGTTACGTTATAATTATACTTGTGGAGCCGCAAATTTGCCTCTCTTTCGTCCACTTTTCTCTTTACACAACGTTACTCGGCCTCGCCTCTCCTTCACTGAACACAACTCCCCCTCCTCCCCCATCGCTTCACCTGCAGGCAGAGACAAGATGGACACGGCAAATCTCCGTTAACGAGTTACTGCGCATCGCCCCGTGTGTGGGGCTGGACGCCATCAATGTGTTAGCTAGCTAACCACGCTAACGAGCTAACCACGCTAACGCCATGCAGCCCAGAGGCGCTGCACAGCCTAAAATCCTTTCATTTTCTCAAAAGCTGACAGCGCGCCTTATGTATGAATTCTGGTTGTGCTTGATGGCCGCGAACCGATTTTATGTGGTACACAGCGCTCAGCAATCTGTCAAAAAATGTTTTAGTACGACTTTGGTAAGCTACGGTGCTGCACCGGTTGATGGATTGTCAGAGCATTACGGCTACCGAGGAGCCTCGCGGAGTGATACGTACTGTGCTTCAACGTAATATTACCCTACTGTGTATAAGGACCATAAATGGCACCTGTTAAGAGACGTGGTTACGACGAGGATTTCAAACTCAAGGCTGTCAGTCACGCAGTAGAACTTGGGAACAGAGCAGCTGTGAAATCTGTCTTTGTTATTATGCTCATCGTCTGTTAGTTTACATTTTGACTGCACAATTGTGAGCTTTTTGTTATGCACAAAAACAACATTGTTTTCTTTTATTTATGGAGCATTATTATTTAATAAATGCTGATAATTTATTTTTGAGTAAATTTTTGTACATCTACGCTCTATGTTAATAAAAGTGCCTGTGTGACATCTGGGACACAGCTTTGACTAAGAACTCTCTTTTTGTTCTTACTTTATGGCTTTAAAAAAATATATCGAGATATATATCTTATATCGCCGTCCAGGTAAAAAATATCGAGATATGAAGTTTGGGTCATATCGCCCAGCCCTATGCTATTGTATAGTCGTATCTGGGGCATTACCATGTTTCCTGCTCACTTAGTTGGGGCAAGGCAAAATAAAATGGAGTAGACCCTTGGAGCATCCCTCTTACCTCTGCAGATGTGTAGCTCTGTGCTGAGAATCCCGGGGGCAGAGCTTGTCGGTTCTCTGGTCGCTGGGAAGGGGTGCTGACTGGATAAAAAGCTGATCGTGGGACGTGACTCTGGGTTTGGCTGTGGGAGAATATCTGAGGTTTGGGCTGGAAGTTGTGGAAGTTCTCCTTGTGTTGTTGGAAGTCTTGAGTTTTTACTGTGAAGCCACAGCTACGATAACACTCCTGATGAGAGGTGAGCTGACAGTCTTCTTCCCTTTCCTTCTCTCTTTCTCTCTCAAGCTCTTTCTCTCTTTGATTTTGGAGTCGCTCTCGTTCTCTGGCTCTCTCCATTTCTTTTTCCCTTTCCAGCTCGAGCTCCCTTTCCCTTTCCCACTGTCGGACCCGCTCCTCTCGCTCTCTCTCCCGCTCCATCTCTCTCATCCTTGCCCTCTCCATTTTCAGTTCCCTCTCTTGTCTTTCCTTTTCCTGCTGCTTCTCCCTTTCTCTTAGCCTCTCCTCTCGCTCCCTCAACCTCTCCTCCCTTTCTCTCGCTTGTTCCCTCTCCTTTTCTTTCTGCCTCTCCCTGCTGTTACTCACAGACTGCCTCCTGGCCTCCACAGTATTTGAAAGCAGGGAGCTTTCCTGCGGTCCCCCCTGATAGGAATATCTCCTTTGGTTTGGAGGCTCTCCCCCTCTGGTGCTCCGGATAGACCCCAGGGCATTTGAAACAGACACGCCCTTGCTCGTTTGCTCAAAAAACTTCATTCTATCTGCAAACGGAAGGATATCAGAATCCTCCGTTCGAGAACCTGAAGACGAGCGGCCGTATGTTGATGTAGATGATGAGGTGAAAGCACAAACTCCATGACGAGACCCTGTTACTCCTAAAACGCTCTCATTGGAAACTCTGCACTGTCTGTCTTGATCAGGTTCTGGTTGGAGTTTGTGCTCAGGGGTCCAACGCCAACGGCGGGCCTTGCCAGCGGGAGCTGGTTCCTCCACAACTCGGATGCCAACACCAAAACTCGGGGAGCCTGGGTCCAGAATTTGGACAGACCTGGATAAACTATTGTTCTGAGGGTAGGTTAGGGAGTGAGACTGAGTCTTTAAGACATCACAGTCTGATTCACTTGAGGTGTTTGATGGTATGACTGGTTCTGAGGTCTGGGAATCTTGGGGAAGAGAAGGAGTGGCAAATGTAGCCTTGGCACCCTCTTCCTGGGCTGGCTGTTCTGCATCTCCCTCCTCATTGACATCTGGATCCTCCTCCTGGACAGTTTCTCTACTACACAGTAACCCTCCTGGACCTCGACTGCGCTGAAGCTGGGCCTTTTTCCTCTGAATTTCATTGCGCAGGTTGGTGGCAAATCTCTCGCTTCGCCGGCGGTTCCTTCGATGGTTCCTGGAAGAGTTGGACTTTTTTGCACTTGCCTCACCTTCTACAACTTCTTGTTTTTTTTCTTCACCTTTTCCTCTGTCCACTGCTCTTTGCTCATCCAGTAAGGTATCCATACTTGCAGCAGCACTAAGAGGCTCAAAGTCCCGCTCAAGCATCTGCTCAGAGCTCAGTCTTTCCTGTGCTGACAATCCTGTGCTCTCCCCTGGCACGCTCACAGAGCGACCCCATGGCATGTGATGCTGATCCGGTGTGAGAGAACCGCCATTCACATTCAGCCTCTCTCTTGAATCTTTGTCATCACCATCTCCTTCGAAGAACACAGATCCTGGGGTTGAGCATCGGCTACCTCCCCATTTGTTTGACGTGGCATGAAGGTGGTTTTGAGAAGCTTCTTGGTGTTCACTCATTGGCTGAAGTGATGAAGGGGACCACTGGCTGCTGCAGGGAGACAAAGAGGGCTCAGAAGGGTTTGATAGACTGCATGGTTCCACAGAAGGGCTGTCACTGTTAAACTGCAGCAATTGAAGTTGTGTAGCAAGGAGCTTCTCGGGAGCACTGTGCCTGTGTAGCACACTAGAGCAGTGCTTGGTCTGAGTGTGGGAGATACGGGACTGCTCTTGAACCTCGGTGGAGGCTTCTGCAGGCAAGGCGTCAGAATCAGAGGGGAGCTTGGGATTTAAGGAAGTTGTCAGTGGTTCAGAGAGGTTTTCTGAGGTGCTCTCTGAGTTGTAGTCTTTATGAGCACTAGTGTCACATTTTATAAATCTAATATCTTCTGTCTGGATACAGTGCGTATCTAAAGTATCCTTCTCGAAATTCCCACTTTGACCTCCTTCTCCTGGTGCAGGGAAGCCATTATGCATTCCTGATTCAAGATTAAGCGAGAGCTTGTTTTCTTCATAATAAGAAGAAACACCAGAACTTTCAATAGGAGCAGAAGCACAACGTGGGTTGGTGGAATTGGGATGACTCCGGGTTGCCCTAAAACTATCCTTTCTGGTTGGAGGCTGAGGAGGGTTCTTTTTTCTTTCCATTCCTGTTTCTCCATTTCTTAGAATCTCAAAGCCTCCACCCCTCCGTTCCTGCTCATAGCAGCAGGACGAGGGTCTCTCTTTTACCTCGATGGGCCTTGGTCTCGGCCTAGTCAGTGATCTGGACTTTTGTGTGATCAGCGGTGCCTCATCTTTGCCCTCACTAGGTGACTCGCAAAGGGTTGAGGTGTCTCTAACAGGGTAGCCTTGACAAGACAAGAGGTTATCCATTGAGTTGGCTTCACCGGGTCTCAGAGGGACTGTCGCGTAGTCAGATGTGTTTGAGCTGGCGGAGAAGGAGCTGTAGGCAGAGTCTCTCTTATTGTTGAAGAGGGTGGGATCGACTGGTGAATTATGGGAGTCGGAGTATGGCTGCGTGGTGGGTGTAGGTGTGTCCAAGCTCTCCATGGAGCCCAGGGAGCTGCTTCGGTCAGTGGAGGAGTAAGGTCTGGACAGCTGACTCCACTGCATGGACAAATCACTGCAGAGAGATGGAGATGCAGAAGGTCAAACGAAATGTTTCAAAAACAGACACTGGGTGGTGCTTTGGGTTATTTTGCAGACTAAATAAGCAAACTAATGCCAACTTGATCTTTGGACAACACATCAAAAACTATCCAGATTTTTCCCAGAAGGTATTTTTTTTAAAACAAGGACTTTTCTGTATTCATTTTGAAAAATCTCTCTAATCACCAGTTTAAGGTGCTGTCAAGATTATGGCAAAATAACAAGTAAAAATATAACTCTAACCATAAAGGAGTAACACTGCACACAGTCTGATAAAGACAAAAAGAGAAATGCACTCAATGGCCAATTAAAATGCAGCTTCGTTTTAGTTTTAAAGGCAAAATTAACCCTGCGTGTGTAGTCAATATGATCAGTGCTGTATGCAATGGGCCCAGGTGTTGCCATTGCTGCTGATTAGATACATGCCACCTCTTCCACAGTGCCTGCAGAAATGTACACCAAAACACGTGCGCCAAAATATCTATGTACATGTGGGTGGGGTCATAGGGTTAGGGGTGGGGTTAAATTTAGGGCTTGGGGTCATTACCACTGAAGACTTCAGAGGTAGTTTTATTGGTATTATTGAGTTTTGGGGAACTGTTCAACTATTCTTTGATTAGCATAGTTAAACAGCATTATGGATTTAGGGTTAAGCTACTTGCCATTATTAATTATCAAACAATTCACATCCAACACGTAATTGCCGACTCATCTAAAGATTAGGTTGCGATTAACATTCACTCCTGTTTTAGGAATTTTTACTAGATTAAAAAAACTTTACCCTTTGGGTTTTCCAACACACAAAAATACTCTGCCAAAAAGGACCTCATTTACTCTAACCCTGGATGGGTTGACCCTAAAAGCTTCATTTAAAGTAGTTTAAAGGTTTTTGCTGGGGAGCTGGACTGTAACAACTGCAGGGAAAGTCAATACAGTATCAAAATCAAAGTAAATTTTAATGTACTCTAAGCAAATTCATGTGGTTTCCAGAACACTATGATGTTACTCCTTGACTGACAAAACAGTTAATGCCTTTAAAAGCTACATATACGAAGTCATCTTTAATTTTCATACTGCAAGTTTCGATTACCCCGCCCTTCACATCCCATCCATACAACATTTCCACTGAACAGCTGGTGGATCTGTTTTCTATCAGTGGTGAGCTGAAGATCCACGGCAGCCCCATGCGTTTTAAAGCCCCTCAGAGGAAGCCTCTTTAGGCAGAGAGGGATTTCCTCCTCATCAACTCACGCTGCCTACAGTCAAGATGTCTAAGTCATTCCTTGATTCCTCTCATCCTTTTTCATCTTCCTCTTTCATTCCTTTCTTCTGATTTTTGTCCTACCCTGTCCCAACTTCTTTACATCAAATGCACAATATTTACCCCCCCCCCCACACACACACACACATATATATAGCTTTTAAAAACCATTTTACTTTCTAATAACTATATATATATATATAGCCAAAAAAGAGAAGCGTCTGTACAATATAATCTATCCTAGCACATTTGATTTAGATAAGAAAAAAATACTCCCCCAGCTGAATCAAGAGAGAAAAAAAGGCAGATGAGAAACAGATGAGGTATCCCTTCTAGGGCAGACAGACATGCAATAAATGTCATATGTACTGTATATCAAATGTTGCTCAATGGACTCAACTACCCGCCACTCAACCGCAATGTTGGGTTTGAATTTGACCTGTGACCCATGTTACACATCATCCTCTCGAGCTCTTTGGCCCCCCTTGTAGTTTCGACTGTTTATTAGGCCAAAAATGACCCCGTTTCCCCCAAATGACACACAGGAAAAAGAACAAAAGAATTCCCAACCATCTCAACTTCATGGAGAAAACCACACGAGACAGAATAACAGGGAGCAAAAGGAGAGCTTAGGCAGCAAGGATAGAAAAATACACTTCGCACATATTGTCTTATCAAGCGGGCTTTGAGGGCACCCAGTGTTCACGTGCTTGGTTCAAATCCAGCGCCATAAAGGTTCCAATAAAAACCTGCAGGCATTTTTAATGTGGTATTTCTTTTTCCTGTAAAGAGGAGAGAGTGGTCACTCACCCTTTTGTTATTTCTTTGGTGTCTTATTCAAACAATGGGGAAAGTCGCCAGAGGAGGGGTTACAGGAGACAGAAATTTCTGAAGGGCTTTGATCTCAAACCAACATGGGCAAGACAACCAGCAGACTATCTCCAGGCTGCTGCTTGTGGTATTTATGGTTTACAATTCTTTGCTTCAGAAACTTCAGTTGTAAACTATTCAACCTCAACTTACTCTTTTACGCTAAATACAAGTTTTATGCTCATGTATTCCAAAGTTTTGATGATTTGTAGTACGCGTATAGGTCATTTTTCTTTCCATGCTCTTACCAGTAGGCTCTATGTACATGGTGTCTCTCACATTAGACAAGCAATGTTTCTGTGTTTGACAGCTACCGTTTTCCAGTATGGCTGGATAATGTAAGAATTATATGAGCCAACTCTTAAAACTTCACTGGCTTTTGGAACATGAAGAGGAATTTATGTCCTTTATATAATGATCATGGAGTAATAAAGTCAAGACTTTAAAGTCAATAATAAAATTATTGCAAGTGACCTTTAACTCATTAATATGCTGTATAACAGAAGTTGTTTAGAGCTGCATATCTGGATATGTGGATCCAAACAATGCCTTGAGGGAACTGTGCTACTGTGCCATATAAATAAAATTGAATTGAACTGAATATTTGGTTTGATAGACTTTTACACCAGAAGCGATTTCTTATGCAGGGATCTGTGCCAACTCCCAGTTTCAAACCAAAGATCTTTCATGTGTTATGTGAAAATGCTATGAAACCACACCAAGCTGAAGCAGCAAACAACAGCTCTGCAAAATAAAGCAAACATGGAAATGCCGACAATTGCAGTTTCTCTAGTGTCCATCCAGACATGTTCAGGCATGTTCATCAGTCTCAAGCGTTCAGTACTATAATGACATAAATGGGAGCCCTGGGAGTGGTGCAATATAAGTACATAAATCCCTCAATAAGATCACGGGTAAAACAGTGAGACACAATACTCTGACTGGCAGGGTGGAAAGTACGCTTCATTATCTGCATGAGAAAACAGTCTTTGAGGGAAGTGAGCAATGGATGGGAGAGGAGAGGCTTCTGTATAGGTTTGACCTGGGTGACAGAGAGAGGAAGAGAGGAAATGAGACGGGAGCTGGAGAGGAAATGACAGTCACTCCTGCCCAATCAGACGCAATGTGGAACATGTGAGTGTGAGGTTTGACGAAGATGCACCAGCACAAATACACAAACGCATGATGTGAGAGTTACAAAAGGCATACACACTCCTGTAAATGTGAAAGCTGGAGATATTTTATCCCTACTTTACTTATTGCTTACACATGGTTAGAGCAAAAATAAAACACACACACACATGGACTGTACAAAATGTACTCTCCTTCACACAAACACAGTTTATTGAACGTCTTCCTCTCTTTGTCCACATTTTCTGGGAGTCACACGACATTGTCCAGAGTTATGCCGGGAGCTGCCTCCTCATCCGACTGATGAGATCAGGCGGGAGAACTGTGGGAATAAGAACCCCCCACGCACACATCATGTGGGACTATTAAAACAGTGGTACGTTAGATCACTGATTGCTATCAAAAGGAGAACAACTGACAAACAAAGACATAAAGGCTATTTTTACTGTGAGTCAATATACAGGCGGAGGGGACTTCCGTGTGCTCTTTGAAGGATTACAGTGTAGCTTGGTGAGATCATACTCTAATACAAAGAGTTTTATTCAACCTGACTATCCGATTCAATTATTTGTCACTGATGTATTACAGTAGCAGAAAAAAAAATCTCATAGTTAGACTCAGAGCTGAAGTAATACTCGTTGATTAGAGAAATTTTCAATAAAAAGTAGCACTTTCACTAAATAATTAGTCATTTACACATGCTGCTTGACAGCTGGCCACCATATTGGATGTGCTGCACCCAGCGGTTGATGGGGAAAAAATGTGTAGTCCCCAACTGGATGGCAGTGGTTCCTGGGGGTTTCTGGCTCTCGCTGGGTGAAAATTCAAACGATGATCACAGCAATATGTTAGCAATCAAATAATCACAAGAAGGTCTGCCAACCAGTTGGGTGACACATGTTTTTCCCTAGTGACAGGTGGTTGCCAGGGGGTCACTGACTGGTCTGAAAATCTGTGTGACTGGGACTTGAGCAGTCCCATCGACTGCAATCAACCTCTGGAAACCACTCACAGCCGATCAGGGAACACTAATTTTTCTCTCTTGGTTGCCAGATGGTCATGGATCAGTCTCTAGGCCTGTGTAAGTGGGACCTTAGTCACTTAATCCCACATTGTCAGCATGAGCACCATGATATCTATATGTCAGAAAACATACTGCAAAACTACAAAGAATACAGTTTATGTACAATGGTCTCCCACCTGATATTTTATATGAGCACATGGGCAAAACACTGTCAGAGGGCCAGAAACTCAACAAAAGGCAGCTTCATGTTAATGAATTTGGAGGGGAATGACTAATGAGTCTGGACTGCTGTTTAACTTATTATTCCAATTATGTGCACAAACAAATCTTTTCTGTCATGAGTTTGAACATTGCAAGATCCCAAATGATGGATAAAAAGCTGTCTGTGCTGCATGTTTTAACATCGGGTGGTCAATGGGTGGCCAGGTATAGTAATAGTCTTTTGTTTTATTTTAGAGTTAAACCAGTTTGAAACATTCAAAAGTATTTTAATGTACTGATATTCCTTAAAAGAATCACTATTTTAAAAAATCATTATTATCTATATTCTTTTATAGACGAAGGCATTTATTCTGACTTCAAATATTCAGTTTTAATGATTGCAAAATTGTCATCCTGGAGTCCATATTAAGACATGTTTTATGCTAACCTAAAATGACAGCAAACTGTGATTCTTTTAAAAGAAAAAGGGAATCTGTGGATGTTTTTTGGGCTGGCTGTTGTAAAATGATGTTGTAGATATTGAATTCAGTGAGTTTAAGGTCATTCAGCACCATGTTTCTTATGTTTTAATTTAGCCAGATAAGTTCAACATCAAATCTATGAAAAGTGGGATTTAATTTAAAAGTAATTTTGAATGGAGTCATACAGGACTTTTATGACCTGAGTAGTAAAAAAAAAGAAACTTGAATACTTCCACAATTTAGAGGTTTAGCAAAGCTGGGCTTAATGACATAATTAACTACTATCTCATGGCTCAATGAACAATTGCTAGAGTCCGAAGATCTGTAATTGGTACAGATTAATTACACCACATGGCAGGAAGATATGATACTGAAAACACACCAAACTTCAGCCGAGAGGGCGTCTGCGATAAACCAATCAGCAAAACAAGGTTAGCCATTAATGCGTTGCTGTGTGATTTGGATTAGTCGCTGTGAAAAAGACCACACTGGAAAAAGTGTGACTCTTTCATGAAGCATTCAAATGTTTGGTGTCCAAAACTCAAGTGTACACCACCACTTTTTAAAAACTCTGCTTTTCATCAACATCTCAACTGGAAAGGTGAATTACTTAAACCAATTTCCACTCCACCCCATTTTAGTGTTATTCTACATCTTTCTTAAAACGTCTTGATTTAAACTGCAACTATTAACTGCAGAAGGCCAAATAACAAAACAAAATCCATCTGAATTTGTTGTTGCATCCTTTTCACTTTTTAAAACCCCGAGGGCTCTGAATGGATTTGCCACCGCAGCAGAAAACATCTTGTCCCCCACGAGCAGACGAACAAAGAGCTGGTCCCCAGAGAGATCTGATTGGTTATTGCTTTGGAATGTTTAAATAGAAGCCAAAAATAGACCTGCTTCCTGTGTGGGCCATGTTGACATTAAAACAGTGATGTCACCTGCTTCCTGGCAATTGTTGGCTTTAGGGGCACAGTCAGAGTCATGGGGACCAATTTTTTTTTTTTTAAATCCCAGGTGGTGACTTGCAAATAATGGGATCATACTGTATGACTAATATAAAGTATGATGTTTTTGGTGGAGCAGCAAAACCTGATTTGCTGTAACTCAAATGAAGATGCTCATCTTATATTCCCCAGCTTGTAATTACTCTTCCCCTCACTGAGGAAACGACAAATTAAAGCCAGGAGAAAAACGAATCCCAAAAGAACCTTAAAATCAGAGATATCACTGAGCGCACCATATAAACAACAGCTTTACATGGAGATCATCTGAAACACACTGTGTCAAGACTACGTCAAAACATCTTGCATAAACCTTATCGGTAAAAGGTCTATTGTCATTAATAGTCATTAGGGAAACAAAGTGAATATCTCTGACCTCTTCAGTTGCTTAGGCCCATTTTACACCTGCCATTTTTTGTGTGCATTGCATGTTATGCCACTGCTACCGCGACCAGGTTGATGACACAAGTGTACGATCCTGTCAGATTTTACTGCCATTTTATAATATAACACAATTGAGTACTAAGAAGGTGTTTCTATGTGTTTAAAAAAGTACATTTAAAGGGGACCTATTAAGCTTTTTTGTTTGTCTTCTATCCTGTTATATATTTTTAATAATGGATGATCATAATAAATAATTAAAAGTTTCAAATGATGAGGTCAGTGTTTGTGTAAGTATTCACTACAAGGCAAACGCTCAGGCTTAACAGTCCGCTTCAGTTTTTTTTCTATTCTTGGCTCCATATGATGTCAAAAAATATGGAGCAATTTATTTGGTATTCCAACTCTGTAACATGCAACTTCTGTCTGCTCAGGAAACTGAATTTCCCAGAGGAACCCACCCAAGGGATTAATACAGTTTTATCTAATATATCTAATCTAATCTAAAATACAAAAGCCCCTCCCACTTGCTTTCAACCCTTTCTTTGAGCCAATCAGAAGAAAGTTAGTTTCAAGACAAAGGTGCTAAAACAGCTTATTTCAGCTAGATGATGAACTGCTCACTATAGGATGTATTCCAAAACCGAATCCAATGTTAAAAATATGGAGCTAGAACACAAACGCTCTCGTGTTGTATCTTATATCTGAAAAAACATCTTGACTCCCTCACGGGGCTCAGCTCAGACCCAGAGACCACTGGGTTTGTGCACCACTGGAAACCCTGAGGCCCATAAACATCACGCTCACAGGCTTCATGCTATAAAGACTTATGTAGTCCAGTGCCAAATGTCACTATCAACAATATCAGTCAGTATGATGAATGTCTACCTCGACCTTAAGCGATATAGTACACTTCGAAAGTATGTAAATATTTATTAAACCAAGTGATTTATTGCTCAAATCATCTTTCAAGCAAACAAACAAAGCTCCTGCTACTTTCACATTCTACATATGTAAGACTTACATCACTGAAAATAGTAAGGCTTTTACTGCTTTACATAACTGCAAGCTTCAACATTTAATATATTCATTACGATAATTAATTTAATTATGAAAGCAATTCCCCGTAGTGATATAATCATGTAACTGCATTCAAATATAGAAAATCCCCCGTAGAGCACAAACAGAACTTTACATGAGCTCGGAAGATTTCGTTGAATAAAACCCACCTTTTTATGGCGGCTTTTATTGAATGAAACCTAAAGGTTAGAAAAATTGTCAGAAAAAATTAGGGACCCCGACTCCCCACCTCTCAGGAAAATGCAAATAAACAGCACCACCTACTTACAAGATACATAAAAACTTTGTTCACACGTTAGCTCACCTGTTGTCAGTCGTGTGCCAGGGTAGTGTGTAAGGGCCGGGATGGAGCTGCATGGCAGGTGGAGGGGGTGGAGGAGGGGGGAGAGGTGGAGAGTCGGCGGTGGGGAGGCAGGGTGGTGCTGGAGGAGGGGACGGAGGGGGAGGGGGAGGGGGAGGGAAGGGCAGCTCCGACAGCTTTGCCAGGTGCCAGGAGTGAGGCCTGATGAAAGGGACACTACGTCTGTGGAGAAAAAAAGAAAAACAAAAAAACACAGGTGAGAATCAAGTGTTTAATCAATCAATCACCTGATCAGAGAGGAAGGTAACAGGGCCCTGATAGCCAATTTACCGGCAGTTCAATGGTACCTACTGCAGTGTCCCTGTATTACAGGAACACTGCGTTCTTCTACTAAAACACATCCAGAAACATCCTTTAGCACCACTTGAAGGCCAGTTGAATTTAGGGGACTCCTGAGATTTTGGTCAAACATAAAGAAGCTGCTGTGGTGTTGTATTTCCCGCCCGGATGCTTCCAGTGTGTCTGTATAAATGTGAAACATGCTTTTCCCCTGGCAACTAATGTGATTTCCTTGTTTTTAATAGGGCCGGTTTTCCTTTTTCCTACCTACCTCATGTCTATGGGATCTTTTTACCCACCACTTCTAAGCAGGATGTCTGAATATGATTAATATAGGCAAAACGTATAAGATGACATGCTTGTTTGCAACCACAAGCCTAAGTGTCTTGGATCGTAAGAGCTCACATAAAATGTATCCCTATAGCGGCAGCGCCTTGCCAACCTAAATTCTGTGGAAACGGCTTCCTCGCAAGCTGTTTGGACTTCAGCGCTATGCCCATTAAAAACTCATCTAACGTGTACAGTAAGCCCTCCGGTCTGATCTAAAGCCAGGCATTCCAGTGTATCCCAAGATATTCACTAAGTCCCTTGTTCAGACTTCCGATCACATATGCTCGCCAGATTCAGCTCAGCCCCCCTGCAGACAGACTGCCGAGATGGGCTGATTGAGCAGAAGAAAAGAGTGAGAAGACTAGACAGTTAGAAATGTTACATTCCTCAAATTTGAATGGACCTTTATGGTGGTAATCATATCTTTAAGAATAACACTGACTTGGAAATACTGTTGCTGGATGGAAATAACATACTCCTAGTTCCTCTATAGAGAACAGGAACTAAGAGGTGTGAGCTTGAATCAAACTGAAGTCAGAAAAGCTGGGAATTTGCTAAGAGACTTCACCCAGTGAGAAACTGACTTTAAAAAAGACAAAAGGTTCAAGTATCTGGTGCAAAAATCTTAGATATAGAGTATAACAATTAATAAGCTTTAGTAAAAAGGAAGTGTTTTTGGAACCAAAAGGATGCTTTTGGATATTTAAATCAAAGAAAATCTCATAAAATTCAATTTGAAATGATTTTCTTTATTGTATTTTACTTCATTTTGACTTTTTGCCACTGACTTTGACTCGGCTTGTTTGACTTGACATTTTCTTTTACCTAGTCATTGAAAAATGCCATCATCAGTCAAATAACAACTCAATTAACCTAAAATTTCACAAAACCTAAACTGGCTCGCTCCAATTTCAAATACACTTCAGCCTTGACTGGCATTTTGTCATTTGACTCGAGAGCTTGACTTGTCCCAAAAGATTTAAAAGTGAGTTTGAAAACACCCGAAATACCAACTGGATGACATGGTGGATAATTATGACAAAAAAGGGCCAAAGTTTAATTCCCAACAACACCCTGATGAGAGGACTATTAAGGTCATCAAGCACAAAGTACAAAAAATGTAAAATTAGACTATTTTGGAAAAACATAGGGAAGTACAGTTTTGGGAGAAGAATGCAGATCCTGGCACCAAGAGGGAAAGGAAAGGACCATTTTTGCATATTATTGTTTATGATAAAGCAGGGGCAGGAGACCCATTTCCAAAATAAACACTCCAGTTTCCTGATTCTGGCTCCTTAAGAGGGATTTCTATCTGAAACCGCTGATTGTTCAACTCTGCTGACAATGTCCTTAAATTATCCCCTGAGAAAGTTTATGCAGAGCCTGCGTATGTGCGTCTACGCTCCTACGTGTATGCTGCACTATGTGTGGGAACTATCCAAACTTGACCAGACAAAATACCATTATTGAACAAAATACAAACATTGGCAGACCCCCCCATTTCTCACTGCCACCTCCTCAGTTTCTCCAAGTTTAGCTTTCCAGAGATTGATTACTGTGAAAAATCAAATGAAGTAATGCCAAAGTCAGATGGAGATGGTATGCACGACAAAGGGTAAAAAAGAAAGGAAAAATGTGCAGCTTAAAAGAAAACAGAGCGCTAATCTGCTGTTGTGCAGCAATGCAGGGGAGAAGGGAAAAGCTCTCCAAAACCACAAAGCCAATCAGTGCGTTTCCAAAAGGCTGAGAGCAGCAGCCAAGAGGGCAGCAGTGATCAAATTAGGGGATTTACAGCTGCACCTCCAACATAGGAATACATAAGTGTTCTTACAAACTTGACTAAAGTGCTGTACAGCTTAAAACAAAACCAAAACAGAAAGTTTCACAGTATGAAAACTTGGATGAATGACTAATAAAATATTATTTTAAAAAAAATCTCAGCTAATAAAATAATAATAATAACAATAATAATTATTGTTATAATAATAATTATTGTTACAATAATAACAATAATAATAACAAACAAAAAAAAGACAGAAAACATATGTTTGAATCATTTCTGTAAGTCTCCATGCAGCATAGAAACTGACCGTGAAGCTATTCTAAAGCGTTGGAAAAGCCGCCATTAACCTCCTAGGACCTGGCGTCCACATATGTGAACATCACATTTTGGGTCATTTAGACCAAAATACTCAATTTTGACTACAACGGCCTGATATCCACTTACGAGGACATTATACTGCTACTGTTCTATCGAAATTTTAAATGAATATCCTCATATGTGTCTCTCATTCTTCTTAGAAACAAAAATCAGGTTAAAAAAAAAAATCTGCAAATTCTTTGTTTTTACATTCATCAGGTCCCAATATGTTCAAATATCAGAGAGAAATTAAAAATGCATGCCGTGGAAGAGTTCGGGTCTTAGGAGGTTAAAGCACAGCCTCCCTTACCCTCTAATCCCGATCACAGGGCAATAACAAGTACTTCTTCTGATAATGTTACAGTGGTAGAAAAGGGTCAAAGCTGTTACGAAAACAGCTTTTTAAAAAAACGTCACCATAAATTTTTGGTCAAAGATTATTTAAAATGAAGAAGACTGTGTGTAGTTCAAGTTTCGTAAACCAATTATTAAAACACAGGGTTTAAATTAAAAGCTGTGTTTATGTCAGTTACAAAAAAATGAAACAACTCACAAAGGACTTAAACATTGGTGTTAAATGTACACCGTAGGTATCTTATAACTGAAAACTCTTAGGAAGCCCTACATCCTAATCTGACATGGACCTCCATAGAAATCTACATGTCGCATCAATACAGCCCACAATGACCATGATTGGCCAGTTGCATATCCGTTGAGTTCCCCTGTTCATTCTCAGATGCTTTCTTGCAGCTTCATAGAATTATGGGTAATCTCGCTCTATTTCCTGGAGGGTTAGTTTCTGAACTACTGGAATGGATGTAAGGGAATGCACAAAAAAGAACAGCAGGGAAAATCTAAGGGTATATATATATATATATATACTGTATATAAAACTTTAACCTATTTTACTCAAAACTGTTCAAGATCTGTACTACATTATAGTAACATTATTATAGTAACATCCACAGGGACTCTTATTTATGAAAAACAGGAAACACACAAAGGACCCGGCTCTTACTGTCCTTTTGACCACGGTGACTGAAAGATCTGGATCAACGAAACAGGCTTAATAATAAATCCACAGAACTCCCACTTTCCTGTTCCTGACACTGTAACCCAATTGGCTACCTGTCCCCCAACTGGCAACAACAAGCAAAGAGGAATCACATGAAGCACATTTTTCAAATAATTCCCTGGCACACCCTGAACAGCAGCTTGTGCTTGATGTGGAGTCAAAGTTAATGAGATAACAGATGATAATTGTTCCGTTTCGACCGCAACCAATTGGGAAATTCAATCACGTTGGCTCTACGTAGCGAGCTTCTACTTCTAAATGTATTCTCTGGGAGTTATGCAGGTTTTTTAGGATCTTAAACAGAAGAGCTGGACGGAATGAGACAAGTGGCAAGGAGACGAAAAGAAGACACAAGCTGGCGACAGCAGTCAAAGGCCGAGAAATTATGAATTCTCAACTCTGAATGAGCCTCTATTAGAGGATCTGCTGGAATGTCCCACTTAATGGTCAGCAACGGCAACAGCTAACTGATACCGCAAAGGTCACAGCGCATAATCTCAGTCACACACACTGTCTCAATACAGTACAGACCGAATGCCAGAAAGGCGGCTGGACAAACAAGTAAGGACTGAAACTGACTGAAGACACTTTGCTTTGGAGACAGGACGGATTCAGTTTCTTTAAAGATTCACAGTGACAAGAAGCTGTGATTTTAAAATGAGCCTGAGGATGCAAATGTTCAGATTATTCCTCGTAAGTTTGAAAATAATGTTGCATAAGGCTGTCAAACTTACCAGACTCCCCAAGCTGAAGCGTCCACTGTCAAACTGATCAGGTCTCTTCACAGCTTCCCTGACAGCCACAGTTCAAGTTCAAAGACACTCTGCTGCTTTAAATCCCATACACAACACTCTCTTGCTTTTATGGTCACAATTTGGAAAGAAATTCGTCCTCAAGCCAGCTGAGGTCTGATAAGAGTCGATGTGTGACTTGAAAGTGGAGTCCAAGCCAGAGAGCTTGTTGTCCATCTGAGGAGGTAAAGTAGGTGGCAGGTTCTGACCAGGAGGGAAAAACCAACCGACAAGCCTCATCTCCCCTCTCCCTCCTTTTCCTCTTTACTTCCTCCCTTGCTCCTCTTGCTGGAAGACAAAACATGACTATTACTCCCTCCTGTAATCTGCATTTCTCTCCTTACTTCCCTCCCTCTCCCTCTCCCTGCCTCTCTCTCTCCCATCTCATTCTTTCCCTGCCTCTCTCGCCCTCTCTCAGGCAGGATGTGTGAGTCAGTGAGGGAGGAAGTATTGTGGAGGGCAGATAAAGTAGCGCACGGCTGCTAGAATAATACCCAGAGTTCCACACTGTTATTGTCTGACGGGGGTGTTCAGAGGTACTTCCTCCTTGTGTGTGTGTGTGTGTGTGTGTGTTCGTGCACATGTGTGTTTGCAGAGCATGAAAAAGCCATCGAAAGAGTAAAGACAGCAGAGACTGCTGGAGAGACATGGGGGGGGGGGGGGGGGGGGTTACACTTTGGCAGAGAGATGAGAAAAACAAAATGTGGTGAAGGAAAGGGAACGTAGTAGAGGATGGAGAGGTCTGCAGAATAATTATAGACAAACACAATGAGTGGTGGTGATGGATGGACAGTAGAGAAAACACTGTGCTACCGATAAGAAATATTATCCTTTGCAATTCAAACTTTGCGCTGTAGTGTTACTCAAAGGACAGAGCAGCTGGCAGGAGAAAAAAAATTGGTCAAATTCTAGCCTCTGTCTCAATTTTGGCTCCCAGTGATTCAGGAAACAGGATTAATTTGGGGGGGGGGGGGGGGGGGCTATTATGATCTCGAAGGTTTAGTTTTGCCTTGTTGTTTGTACCTTTTTCCATTGCAGTGGTGCAATTCTGCTCCTTTGTACAAGAACAAACTCATTCAATGTTAGTTTCACCTAAAACTGTGATTGCTAAAAGAACTTCTGGGAGTACTACAAGCAGAGAGCCGAGTACAGCCGTCTCAGACACACACTTAGATAAGCTGTAATAAGTTGTACCTAATAAATTTAAAATGTCATTTTTAAGTTACAATTTAATACTAGTATTTACAATTTGCTAAAGTATGTATCAATGGGTTACAACAACAACAAATGCATTGCAATCATATCTTCATACATTGTTTTTTTTTTTTTCATTTAAAGCACATTAGTTTTTAATTTTTAATGTTATATAAATAAAATTTACTTATGATGATTCTTTTTGGAGAGTGGGTTTTGGACATACTAAAAAAACAGAACAAGAAACAAACCTAACTGTTCCCAGTAGGCTTCTAGTAGCTTAAATTATATTCAAGTGTTGTGAGAAGAAAAAAAAGCATCAACCACATAAAAATCCCATCACGGCATTCCCAGTTTAGACTCTAGCTGGGAACTTACCATGCATGTCGTTACTGTACTGCCTTATCGCTCATTTCATGTCAACTCTCAACCATGCACTTCTAGAGGAAAGCATGAAAGACCATTTATACTTAAAACACACAATTGAAAAACCACATAACATGACAGCTGAAATACTTTTAAACTAAAGCTAATGATGATGATGATACCAAAATTACTTTTTCAATTAGATTATAAAATGTTGGAAAATCCCAAATTCACAAAAGAAGCCAGAAAAACTTCAGATAGGTTCTTTGAATTGCATAAACA
This sequence comes from Neolamprologus multifasciatus, assembly GCF_963576455.1. Lineage (NCBI taxonomy): Eukaryota > Metazoa > Chordata > Actinopteri > Cichliformes > Cichlidae > Neolamprologus > Neolamprologus multifasciatus. Next base: position 29,963,377 of record NC_140441.1, read on the forward strand.
GTCCAAAAACCAGATGTTAAGCAGATGTTAAATTTACAGTGGTTGCCTTTAAGAAGCTGAGGGCAGAAAATGTCTGGATTTTCCTTTCTTTAAAAACTGATTTATCCTCCAACAGGTTTTTTCAGATTAATCTATCAACTGATTACTCAAGTTTCAGGTTGAATGCAGCTTGTGGGTCAAAGTGGACATTTTTTCATTTTAAACCAATTCAGATTTGGGGAGAAAATTTCACCCAGTTGTTTGAATGAAAACAGTGTTGGATAAGAGAGATGTAGAAAGCTATATTTATGAGGGTTTCATATCTTTTTCTTACAGATACCGTGAGGAAAACTCAACTAACCTGCAGTCAAAATTTAAAACTGTTGGATTGTTTGCTCTGCGCAGCAACAGACCACCAAGGCACGCTTAAAGAAATTATGATCATCCACTTATTCCAGTAACAGGTGAACCAAGCCAAACAATCACAAAGTTTATATAAAGATGATCTTTCAGAGGGTAAACTCAGCCTCAAATCTGCATTCTTCTTGATGACCCGTAGGGGGCAACCAGTGTGGCTGCACAATTAAGTCTGACTATATAGATGTCTATGGGGAAATGATCGTGCTTCTCACATGATTTATGACCTCAGTAAACAGTTTCCTCGAGAGTTTGCGGTCCCCAGTCACAGCTTCAAGACTTATTTAACGTGGTGTGATGTTGATTTTGCAAATTATGGTCCAATTTAGAGTAAAATCAGGCTTTTTTCTGGTTCAGAGTAAGTCTTTGGAAGGTGAATACTTTCACTTAAGGTAAGTACTTACGTTGATTGGTCTACATTTGCTTAGCATAACGAGTCTTCGTTACCTTACTTAGTCACCGTTTTCCTGTTATTTCCAGCCATTTGATAAACAACAATAATGTGCTTTATGCCTGCGTACATTAAACCTCACAGAAGCAAATGGTTAAAATTTCCTTTTGGTGTGAGCACAAAACCTATTTGGTGAGTGCCAAACACTGAGAAACACTGGGTCTATTTTGTGATTGACAAATCTATACCTTTTGAGCATGCAGTATCGCTCACTTTTTATGTTTGATATCCAAAGTCTAAGATGGCACTCAGATCCAGGCTTCAAAAACAGGAACCAGTGGTCACTGTGACTATTTGCACCTTTTATAAAAGAGTCTTTTGTTTTTTTTCTTCAGAGGGTAAATTCACCTTTGCGGTGTCGGGCTAAAAGTGTATCAATGTCACTATCCCCTCAATACTGACCAGACATGAAGCTTGCAGAGCAAACAGCAAGAGGTGAGTGTCCAGCATGAACGGTGTTAAAGTTTAACCAAGCACACAACCGCTGATACTTAATAACATGAGGCCCTCTGTGGGCTTCAAAGGACTTCCCGGAGACGTATATCTCCTGCAGACCCCACGGAAAGCACACTGTGTACATGCATGTGGGGAGATTCCTTACATTCCCTGTCTGCTCCGTCAGGGTCAAGGGTCAGCTATGCTAGAAAGCCTTAAACAAGCTCACCTCCTCCCCTCTATCCCCTTTGTGTTCGCATGATAAGAATCTATTTGTTTGCTTAATGGGTCTCTCTTGTGTGTGTCTGCATGCAATCAGACCCTTGTTTGTTTGCCTTGCAGCCCCTCATCACCATTGATTATGGATTTCTGACTGGTACCCGCTTGTAGGCATGCATTTACTGCGTAGACACAGGCATGCAAACATACAGCCTAGTTCCAAAGGGTTAAACACACACATACACACACAGCTTTCGCATACCAGGTAATCAGTACAGTGAGACTAGGCCCATACCAGAGGCTGATGGCAGGAAGGGTGAAGTCCACTTTAGCCTCTGCAGCACAATGTGCTGTTTGTTACTGGCTGATCCCTTCGATTGTGTGCGTGCTGAGTCTGAAATTAACTTTTTGACTCACAAGATAAAAGCACAGTTAGATTAAAAATAAGCCCCCTGCAAGCATTTTTTACAGCAAATAAGATAATGTTCAATACAACAGAATACAAATCTAATTTTAAGTAACAAGCAGTTATTACTGGTTAATTCAAATTTTTTAAGTAACCAGTGCCTCCTGTTGTTAGAACTAAAAAAAACTACATTAGAAAATTATTTTAACACAGAAGGAATCAAGATGAGTCTAGTGTCAGAATGTAGGTAAGAAGGAGACCTTTCATATGATGCAACTTTGTTTTGACTGGTAACCCATCTCACGTCGTGGTATGAACTTGTAAAGTTTATCCAAAATGCACTTCACAAAGTTTTCTCCAGTGAAACTATCAGAAAACAGAAAAAACATCCAATGTTGGTTTCTGTTACTCTTTGTTAAAGAAATTAAACCACTGCAGTTTCTTATTGAAATCCCGATGTATCCCATGATATATGTACTCAAAACTGGTCATAGAAAAACAAAACTGTGACCCCCTTTAGATTGTGACACTGAGAGGGGTATAAAATTGATTTGACTACAGTTTTAAGCAGAATTTCAAACTGAGCTTAAATGTATTTTTTTCTGCCCTAAAAGATTCAGATTGCAGCGCTCTCATATACTTGTGAAGCTTTGAAGTAGTTAAAAAGCACCAAATTTCAACCCATCGCCATATACACTGATGGTCTGAAACCTGGAAAACGTGAAGGTATAAAGGTCATAACAGTGACTGGAATGAAAGCATTTATTAGGTCACCATCCAATGTAAAGGTTTATGCTATAGTGGGCCTCAATTAACAGTACTGCTAATTATCAAAACCATTTTATGTTTCTTTAATGGCTAATTCACCAGTAGCTAAAATACAGTCAAAAGTATAAGACCACTAGAAAAATATCATATTTTGCATGGTTGGATCTTAACAAGTAGAGCTCAACATGCAACAAGAAGAAATGGGAGCGAGACAGAACATTTTTTAAGCATGCAATTTATTGAAAACAACACTTAAACTGACAACGCTTAAACTGCCTTAAACAGGCTATGATCAAAAGTTTAAGACCACACCTCCAAAAAATCCTGTAAACCCCGCCAAAAAAGAAATCAAAGTTCCAAACATGAACTCAGTATTGAGTAGCTCCACCATTATTGTTGATCGATTCAAAAAGTTGTTGCCACATGCTTGATGCAAGTGTTTCCATGAGGTGTGAGAGAAAGCATTTCTCCAAGAGGTGAAGATGGCCGTACGAAGGGCATGCACTGACTGGAACTGTCGTGCACTTTTGTGAACTTACCTTGCCATCCATCCCCAAAGTTTCTTAATTGGATTTAGATCAAGGGAACATGCAGGATGGTTATCCTCCTGGAAGAAGTCCCTTGTCCTGCAGGCATTGTGTACTGTAGCGCTGTCCTGCTGAAAAACCCAGTCGTTACCACACAGATGAGGGCCTCAGTCAACCCTCTCTGCAACATCTGGACATAGCCCTCCTGAAGCTCCACTGTTCCACCGAAGGAAAAAGCACCCCAGACCATTATGGTGCCCCCTCCACTGTGGCACGTAGAAAACTTCTCAGGTGGGATCTGCTTTTCATGCAAGTAATGTTTGAAACCATCAGGACCTTCAAGGTAAAAAAAAATTCTCATCAGAGAATAAAACTTTCTTCCTTGGTCTTCTTTGGCATTCAAGGAGATAAGGCCTTTGAGGCCCTTCAGTCTCAGATGCTGTCTGATGGCTATGGGGTTGCAGTTGGCACCAGTAAAGGCCTTAATTTGGGTCGAAGATCATCCAGTGTCTTGACGGACAGCCAATTGGATCCTCCGGCTCAGTGATGGTGAAATTTTTTGGGTCTTCCATTTGACTTTTCGTTCCATAACTCTCAGGGTCATTTAAGAAATTCCAAGTGACTGTCTTACTGTGTCCCACCTCAGAAGCGAAGGTGTGCTGCGAGATACTCTGCTTATGCAGTTCAACAACCCAACCATGTTCAAAAAGGGACATTTTTTTTGCCTTTGCCATCAGAATATCATGACAGTGTGACTATCTGACAGAAAATAACAATGAATCCACATTTTTGCACAGATTTGGCCTTTTAAAAGGCACGTGGTCTTAAACTTTTCATCAGCAGTAAATCAGCCTTATTCAGTTTAAGTGTTGTTTTCAATAAATTGCATGCTGAATTTTTTTTTTTTTATCTCACTCCCATTTCTTCTTGTTGCATGTTGAAGCTCTACTTGGAACCTTGTTAAGATCCAGCCATTGCAATCTTTCAAGTGGTCTTAAACTTTTGTTTGGGACTGTACCATTATGTTATCCATGAATGTTCAAATTACCAGTTTCCCAAAAAACCATAAAAATAGTAAAGACCATTATTTTCTGATTAAGATGCCAAATTACAGTTATTTACATGCATTACTGAACAGAAAATGAGCTTTAACAGTTGAATGTTGTCCTTGACTAATTTCTGACTTCTTTAGTCCACTGTGCCAACTCAAATTGTGATTTTTTTGTTTTTTAATGTTCAGTAATATATGAAAATAAATCTGCTTCTGGTAAATAATGACACAGGCTCAGTGCCTTAGCTACATGCAGACTTATCAGTTTTACTGTCATTTTAAGTCCATCCCAATAACAAATGGGTTTGGGTTTTATCTGACTGATGTACATTTAAGTGGTGCAATCCTTAAGTTAAACACCGTTAATTTCAGTTCCTGTGTATATTGCTGAAACGTCTCTGAAATCAGCGTTATGCTACCATTTACTACATTCAACAATCTGGAAAATTTTAAGCAACATTTTTCTTAAAGAACATCACTGTGGTTTGTAACTAAGAAGTAAAAGGTCCTTCCTGCTGATGCACAGTAAAACTTTAAATGACAGATTCTTATGTTACGAAATGTGTTCGAATGGCAGTAACAGCTTAAGATAAGACATATAAGGGAGCTGAAGTTTAAACACTGAGTAACTGTCTGGTACTCACACTGTTTAAGTGCCAAAGAGAGTCGAAATGTCAGATGAAGTATAATCTGAAAAGTGGTTGAAATGCTGAAAGTTCAGGTATTAAGATCTGAAACTATCAGTAAATACTGAAAGACGCAGCAGTTAATTCAAAAGAAAGTGCTGAAAGTAGCTTATATAGTGCTAGCCTAAACCTCAAGAGACAGAAATCACTCTTAGCTGACTTGTTGTATTGATATTTCAAGCAAAGAACAGCGAAGGAAAGAAATCATCAGAAAACAACCATATGAGGTGTCTTCATACAACTGATTACGTTTATAAAGTTCTTCTGCGTCAAACACATCCTGTTCCAAGTTACAAAATGCATTTCCACTTGTTTTTTCCCCTCACAGACACTAAATGATGCCACAGAAAATGAGAACATTTCCTGTTTGAATTCAGGTTTTTTACTGTGAATGAAAGGATAAGACTAGTTTTATCCATGACAATTTATCACCTAAACACTTGCACCCTATCAAAATCATTGCTCTGTACATTAGCTTATCTTTAACTTATGGACAGTTTTTAAACCATTTCCTCATGTGAATGAATGCTCAGGGGATTCAATTAATAACTATTTGAATATATAGATTTGCTTTTTAACATTAACTTGTATTGCCATGTAATTAACCAATGAAGTACTTTTCAATTTGTCAAAGCATAATGTGTGTTTAAGAGCACGTAGCTTCCAGATCTAAAAGTAAAGCTATTATGGAAGTGAATTAAACCTGCACTCCTTTTAATGGCGACCAGGTGATGGCTCTGGTTGCAAAAGTCCAGCTGTATAGAGATGAATGGGAAAACAGCCTTTAACTCCCATCATTTAAGACCTTAAAAGCTTTTGGTTTCAGTCTCTAGTTTTAAGTCTTCGTGAACAACAGGAAGTTAACTTTGTAAATTATGCTCCCCATTAGAGTCAAGCAGGGTAAAGGAGGGTGTGCATTTAAAAACTAATAATTAAAAAATATTCCTCTACAGCAGATTCTTAAGAAAACGGTTTGCTTTGATGACAGACTTTTTGTGCTATCCTGCAAACTGTAACACAATGCCCCATATCTGCAAATATCCATACTGGCAAGAAGGAAATGTAAATTAACTGAAATCAGCATCAGATTGTTAAATGTGAGAGTTAATGAGTATGTGAAAAAGATTTGGCTCTGTATTGTGTTCTGCAGCAGACTAACTTGTGAATGACAGTCAGGCTTATCTTTTCACTCAAGAGTGTGGCTGCTCTTCTCTACCGCCTCACATTACAGCAGCTCCACCATCACTTTCAAAGCCAACAAGTTTGCACATAATTACTTAAATGCAGGATGCCACAGACACCAGCCCCGGTATGTGCAGATCAAAAAACTGAAATAAGGGGCTTATTTCTGACGTCAGTGTTTAGGCAGAGAGATTAGGAATAGTTGTAGGATTATTTTGTGAGTCTTCTGACACTCTTAGTCAGGTTGAAAGTGGCTTTAAAGGAGAGGAACAACTTGTTTCAGACAGAGGATGAACTGGTGGAGTTACATCATGACCCAGTATAAGATGAATACAGATTATTTTGGACTCTGAGTCATGCAAAGCTTCTCTGATAGCGTGCAAGAATAAAAAAAATATGGAGCAGAAAATGAGTAGAAATAAGTCATCTTTAAATTGAATCAAGTGAAGTTTTTAACTGGATTCATTTTATTTAGACCAAGTCTGAAGTAAAACAGGGATTTTACAAAATAAAAATGAAAACAGTGAATTCACTACATACTACATTATGGCTCATCTGTCACTGCATGTCAATGAACACCACTCAACCTACTCGAGTCTCAGCTGCCTAAGCCAAAGCCTGAAAACATCATGTTCACTAGTATGGCTCCTGTACAACCTGAGCTTCCTTACTTCCATTTCTAACCTGTTTCCAATCACAGTGTCTCTCCATCTTTTACCACTACCTCCCTGGGTGGTGATGGACTAAACATAAACTTTAGGAGCTATGGGAAATCACCAAAATTAAAGTTTGGAGCTGAGCTGATCACACTTAAGGTCTTGGTTCATGTGTGTCCACATTGGCCCCTAGGAATTTGTTTTAATTTGAGACGACATTGTCCATCTGTTTATGTGTGTATACATCTGCGTGTGTGTGTGTCTGTTGGGGGGAGTCAAACCAGTGTCATGTATCACAGTTTAATGGGCCAGTTAATAAAAAGCAGGCCGGAGGAGACAGATAAACTGTAGCAGACCACACGCATTTAGGAGAGACTCAACCACATGTTAATGCTGATACAACACAGTGTTAGGGCAGCTAATCACCATTTCCAATATGTCATTAGAGATATTAGAGAAATACCTCATTAGAATATAATCCAAAACATGGGTCTCGGACTGGTTGGAAATTATTTTAAACTGGTTCTCAAATCAGTCAAGATATAGTTCTTACCTGGGCAGGAAAAGTAGGAGAGAGAGCAGTAGCTTGGGGCGTACTGAACCCATGCCACCAAATGAGCCTCATAGCATATTGGCGTCTAAACAGGTTAAAGAGAAAATATTAACGTACTTCTCTGAATCAGACTTTAGACGGCTCTAAATATTCTGTTTAAGTCCATACTTAACTCTGAATGCTTTCGAAGTACAGCAACAACACACACCTCCTGTTTAAACCTTCTGTTTGCGAGGGGCAGCCAATCAGAATATACTTTGGTCAAAGCAGAAGAAGGTATAACAACGTGCTTCAAACAAATGATTAAGTGACGGGCTTCACAACAACCACATTTTGGTTAAATAGGGATTATTTTTAGCAGTGGATTACACAAAGCTACTCTGATAGTGATATAACCACCAATTGCTAGGGCTGCTGGCAGATTATCACAATTACCTGCAGTTTTCTGCAGGGTGCAACTTTTATAATTGTTTTAATCTGACCATCACTGTCACAAAGACCTTTCAGTTTCAGTCCCAGCTCGGCATGCCACTCTGCTTGTGTAAAGTGAACTCCAACCTAAAAGTTGGTGTCCATCCTGTTGATTTAACATTTTGCAGGAGAGCAGTCACCCTCAGACTAAAGCACATAAACACACGCTCTCTTCTGTTCACAGTGTCGATATTTCATGCTAAACAGTGTCAGATCCAAAATCATTTGCAGTTGGGGCTCTAATCAGACCCAGAGTGTATGTATGTGTGTGTTTATCTGCGTGTGAGGAAGAGGTTTTTGAGGAATGCCAGGAATGTCTATTGTTCAGTTTGGGAAGGAGTGATGGGGGGCAGACTATTGTGTTTCATGGTTCTTGGCACCGCAGATCTCAGTCTTACGCCGGTCTCCAGGGGCCATGTGGTACCAAAAAAAAAAGCAAAACAACGGGATGTGTGTGTGTGAGTGTACTTTTTAACCATCTATCTGTCTGTGGAAAATTCCCCCTCAGAATTGAGTATGTTTGAGTGTGTGTGTGTCTGGGCCCACAAATCAGACAGAGTCAAACAAGCATTCACTAACAAGAAAAACAACAAAAGAAACAAAACCGCTCGCCATGTAGAGCGAGATGAGCCGGGCTGTCAGAGGAGAAACTCTCTTCCAGGAAGAATGTTTCAAATGAACACGAACAAACAAACTGCGAAATAGAGTAGCACTGGTAAAACAGCCAGCCTGTGGACAAAATCAGAGAGATTACAGCAGTGCGAGGCAGGAAGCGAAATGTTTAACTTAAGATTTTGTTTTAATCTGTAAAACATTCAGACAACACTAGAACTGATTGAGCTAGACTAAATATACAGGTGAGGCAGGATATCACTGACATTACAGCTAATTTAACTGGGAATGTCCAGGTAATCATGCCCTCTTTTATCCGTCAACACACTTCAATTACAATCCCCCAAAACAATCAAGACTAACAGAGCTTAATACTCACAATTAGAGGCACTTTTGTGAGCGGAAATTAAATTATTTAACTGTACTCTGATGAAGCACATCAATTCTGGTATTAATATTGAAGTTTTAAGGAGTTAAATGATCCTGAAGGTTTCATCTAGAAAAATAAACCCACAGCAGAGACAGAGCAGGATATGGGCCAAGAATACATGTAAAAACTAACAGCTCCAGCTTAATCCATGTATTGCACAACAAAGAACCGTAATGTTTCAATCACACCTGCCAGTGTCATTGGAAACAGCATTTTTTTGACTAGAGATTGTCAAGGGTCTCTGGACGTACCTGACTGAGGCCTCAGTGAATACAGTTTTGCAAAAAATATATGTTTTATTTTTGTTAATTTTTCAATTCACATTAGTTTCAGTTATTTCAAGTACTTTCCAGGGTAGGTTTGCTAGTTTCAGTTTAGTTTTTATTGTTTAAAAATGTTTAGTTTTAGCTTGGTTTGTACTAGTTTCAATGTTAGATCTAATCTTTTTAAACCTTATAATATAAAGGTATTAGCTGAAGGGTGAAACATAAGAAGTGAATAAGTGATAATAAAACTGAAACCAGCAAAGACTAAAATTCTTCTGCACTTTTATTTTATTGTAGTTAGTTAAACACAAAAACATTGTTTTGGTTCTCTATTTTTGTAAAGTTTCTAGCTTTTATTTCTTTTTACCAGTTAGGTAAAAAGTTTCACCACATCTACTTTATTAATTTTTCTCTATTACATTTTCCATTAATTTTCTGAGGTTTGAGTATCACCAAGCACTTTGTGCCTCACATATCCTCTGCTCCTCGTCATCTTGCAAACTTTTAATGTTTAAAAATGATGCATTTCCTGGAGTTTTTCTTCGAATTCGGGATATAGTTTAATCTGCAACAATTTTGTGTCTCATTTTCTGCATGAGTTAGTTTCTAAACCTAAATTTGATAATTCACTCATTTCCCATGTGAGCATTTGACGTAAAAAATGATTATTAAAGAAAATAAGAGACACTATGTATAATACAACCACAGTGGAGCCAGCAGATGGCAACCTGGTTTCAGTTGGTTCAAATTAACAAGCACTTATTGAAGCCATTATCTTCTCAAAATGTGAATGAACTGATGTGCAGTGCGGCTGTGGAGAGGCTTAGTCAAATAATAAAATAAAACAATATAATTAAAGGCTCGGCACACTCTACCACTTCTATGCACAGTTAGAGATATTTAGTAATCTATCCATCAACCTTCACATCCATCCACACATCCAGTTCAATCAATCCATCTATTGATTTGCAGATCTATTGATTTATCTAGCCATTGACCTATCTAGCTGTCAACCTATTCACATACATTTACAACCATTCATAATCTACGGACCTCAACCTATCTACCAGCCCATTAGGGCTGCCACAAACTAGTATTTTGATAGTCGACTAGCCACCGATTATTTTTGCGATTAGTCGACTAATCAGATCATGCATCCATTGGAGGTAAAACGTACAGCTTATTGCACCAGCATGCATCTGCTCTTATATAACTATCATTAGCTTAGCTTACAGTTTTAAGTGTTTAAGGTATGTGCTAACTAAAAATAAAGACAAGATGATAGTTTATTAAATTTTAATGAAATCCGCAGACTGTTTCGGTGAAGTTTAATAAACTCAGCCGTCTGCTCCTTACTATTTAAAATATAACAGGACATCGGAGTAAATTCTCGAGCATCTCACACTTCTGATAATCAGTTGTCTGCTTGACGTTTATTCAGCTGTGTAAAAACTATAACTTTGATCTCAGCCAAACCGATTTACTCAGGAACAAATAAAATACAAAAAAAAAAAAAGCCAAACAATAACATTTTTAAGTTATCTAAGTGACTTATATATGTTTAACCTGAGTAGCGAAAGACGGCGGTGGGTTTGAAAACGATTTGCCGGGAGTCCGGTGTTTTCACGGGCTCTAGTGAGCCTTGCCCCCGGCTAGCTATTGAGCTAGTGGGTAACAAACGTCTCCGAAAACATCGGAGCGCTTTTGAAAATATGTGGTGTCTTGATAAACTGAGCAAATATTTGAGGTTTACACAGCTACATTCTCGCCTGAAAATATGTTAAACATTAATTTTGTGACCCAGAAAGAATAATAAGAGTAATATTAAAACTAACTAGCTGCTGCCATTGTTGTCAACTGAGCAAGGTCGCGCTGGGCCGTGCTATGAATTCTGGGACACAGTTTCTTCTTCTTCGGGGTTTAGTGGCAGCTGGCATCCTTGTATATGCAGTGCTGCCATCTTCTGCTTCAGTCCGTTATTACACTCTTAAATCCTACTACTTATTCCTGCGTCTTTTGGGATCTTACAAAGCTTCAAACGACGCGTCGACTATTGAATCAGTCGTCGACGATTTTGATAGTCGACGTAATCGTGACTAGTCGACAGCCCATCAATCAATCCATCTATTGATCCATCTAGATCTATTGATCCATATTTCTATCTATTAATTTATATCAACCCACTTATAGTATATCTTCACCTACCTACTTATCAGTCCATCTACCATCAGTCTAACCGATCCAGCTAACATCTATTCATCCATTCATCTACCTATTTATATCCATATCAATCAATTGATCCCTACATCTTTCCATTGATCCATGCATCAACTATGTGTCTATTGACAGATCTACCTATCTATTTGTAAATGGTAAATAGACTGATATACATATGGACTTAGTGCTTTTCTACTCTCTACAACCTGCTATTCACACCCATTCAGACAAGCACTTTCTTCTAGAAGAGTAAGTTATTTACTTACCTGTTAGCTAACATTCACACCTAGATGGAAGCATCTGGTTTAATGCCCAATGCATCTGTGGTCTTGCTCAATTTGGCATGCAGACTGGAGCCAGGGATCAAACCACCAACCTTCCGATCAGTAGATGCCCTGCTCTACCTCCTGACAGCCACCCCGTTAATCCACCCATCCATTTATTTGTCAGGGACAATGCACACAAACTGAGCTCATATGACCTGATTTAACTACTAGTTAATTTTGTGTTAAATTAATGGCCTAAATCTTGCAGCTTTGCTACATGTCATCTTTTCTCACGTTCCTATCTGAGTCAGGAATCATGTCAAAACATGTCAGTATTTTCTTTCACCTAAATACCAGAGAAGTCCCACAAACCCCGGATTCTTTTCTCCCCTAGCCACTTTCCCTGGGTCCATTCTTTCATCTCCTCTCCCTCCTCCCCACGGCGGCCTTCGGTTAAAAACAAATGTTTGACTAATGTGAAGCGCAGATGAAAGGGTGAGTCGAGATGAAAGGGCTTTGTCATAAAGTCGTGTTTACGCTGTCAAAATCATCAAACGTGATGTCAGGCTCTCTTGTAATTATCATTTTAATTTCCTTACGTATTCTCCTTCTGCCACGTAACTCCAGCCTTTGCCTCGCTGAGTCGGTGGGTATTTCCTGTTGTTCTGTTGTCTCATCTCTATGAGTTTTAGACATTTACCAGATTGCTGACAGAGTATTTATAGAGACGTATATAAAAATGAAATTGGGTATGACAGAGCGAGATAACCTTGATCTGTGCGGAGAGACTGAGCAAAAGGTAGGTTAACACAGAGAGAGACAGACTCATGCCTGCATCCACACCAATGGCTTTCTAATTAAATTAAACTAACATTCATGTTTGGACTGTGGGAGGAAACCAGAGCACCCAGACCCAACCGAAGCTGCCAAATTACAGACCTGAACCCAAACCGAGGCTTTACTTCTTTGGCTCTTTCTGCGCTACCATTTACTCTGCAACATGTTGCAAGTCTTCTTCATTATTACAAAATCATAGAGAAAAAGAGCTCTATGTCTCTATACTGAGACCTCCCATATTCCTCTTCATAAAGGGAAACCTGTACGTGGAAAGCAGCAGTAAGACCCAAGCACAGCACAGATAAGCCATCAACTGTATGAAAGGCGGCCCTGAGGGGGAGGTGGTTGCAAAGCTGTCTGCAGATTTGCAGTAAGTGGGGGAAGCTATATGGGATGAGCTGAGCCACCCGCTGAGCAGCAAAATCTAAATTAAAGTGTTTTAAAAGCAAAAAACACCAAATTTTGCCTTCACCACCTTGGTTGTTAAACCTGACGTGGAATGAGAGGTTTACGTGTAACCGAAGACACAGCGTGTTCACTGGGTAACAACTAGTGATGTACCATTCATTAGCCACTGAGTATACTTTGGATAATTCTGCTTAGGGCTGGGTATCGTCACTGATTTCTAGAATCGATTCAATTCCGATTCACAGGGTCCCGAATCGATTCGATCCACGATTCGATTTAATTCGATTTGATTCGATTTAATTCGATTCGATTCACTTTGATTTGAATCTGGGAAATTTTGACAGTCAGAAATATTATAATTCAGATCAGTACATTTACATATTTTTGTATCTATAAAAAGGAAGCTGACACACCAAGACTTTATCAAAGGTGTGAGCATCACAGCAGAGGCCTTTGTGTCAAAGTAGCTGAGGATCAAACACAGAAAAACATGAAGGTGATTTTCCTGTTCTGGGATTTTATAAAAATTTTCTGCAGTACATCAAAAACGAAAGAAAACCATTAATCAACATATGAACATTACCTCTGAAGTTACAGCGGTTTTATTAGAGACAAGGCTGAGCGTTTTGCATTTTGCATAATTTTAAAAAGTTTAAATTTGTTCGGTATTGAACGGCAGAAATTAGGTTTTATTTTTGGAAGTATATAAAACGAGCGCTGTAAACAACGGTAGACTTGTGCGTAACAAGCAAGCGAATAATGCAGAAAACAGTACAGAGAGAGAGAGGGAGAGAGAGGGAGAGAGAGGGAGAGAGAGCGCGCAAGAGAGCGAGCATGCGAGAGAGAGCTGTGCATCGTGGTCGAAGCAAAACAATAAAAGTCAGAGTGAATTCATGACGTTGTTTATGTGAAGCCTAGTTTGGATCTTCTTTTGCTGCTGGTTCGGTCAATATTGTTTGGAGAGAGATAAAACTAACAGCTTTAGAATCAGCGCATAAAGGGCGTGAACACAAAGCGCGGACCGCCGACAGATCAGAATCAGCGCGCTGTCGGCTTTCAGCCCCGACTGTGAGAAAGGCAACATCTCACTGATTCTGATCCACGGTTGGGCTGTGTGTTTAAGTCTTTGTGCAGAATCCATGTTCCTGCTCTCATTTACTGTCTTAGCTGTTTGATGGTTGTTGAAATTTTGTGAGATTTCACCAGAGATTCTGGCATTTCGGGCAAAATAAATTTATATTAAAAAATCGATTCAGGATTTTAATGAATCGATTTTACGTTATCCAAGCCAGAATCGATTTTAATCGATAAATCGATTATAAAAACCCACCCCTAATTCTGCTTTTAGACTCTAATAATGAACGTTTCCCATCTTTTTGCAACCAGAGAAGTCGCCCCCTGCTGGGCATGAAAAAGAATGCAGGCTCACTTTTTAGACCAGGAAGCTACCTACATCCATTTTTACATTGTGACACTGGTTTATCCAGACTTTGAAGACACAGTACATTTTATCTGTAAAGTCACATTCTTTTACCAAAATACTTTGTTACTGCTGCACATTTATTAAATGATTTTTCCTCTTAAATTCACACAGATACATATTCTTCGTACAGGAATCACTCAAAATAGCTTAAGTGAGATGCAACAAAGAAAGTCAAGCAGTTTGACTCTATCTATAAATACTGACGTGGAATTAATCGCTTCTGTTTCGCACCAGTTAAGATTCACGCTATGTGTAGTTCACTGCCGCCCCCTAAACGGGTTTTTTGGTACTGAAGTTCTAAAGATTTGGTGCTTCCATTTACAGTTGCACACATCAAAATGGTCGAATAAAACTAACATTTTAAATGCTTCTTCCGGTTTCAAAGTTCATGTAACTGTTATCATGGCTGGCAAATGTAATATAAACATAGGCGCATGTACACCTGCATGTACAGAGGAGCTTCCTATTCCATCAGTCGCTGTAAATAAACTGTTTGATCTTTGTCCGCTTCCCATTAAAGATGCTGCTTTTCACACAAGTAAACACACAAATCTTGCTAACACATTAGCTGGACAGGAAGCAGGGACGGGAAACTCTGGGAAGAACAGGAAATAATGATCCAAAAGTTGAAGAATGTCCTCCTGCATGCTCCGTGGCTGCCCACCACAGAGGGAAGCCAAAACACACTCACACACACACTGCAGCTGAAATTAACAAAAGGTCTCTGAAAACAGGAAGTACTATAAAAGAGACATTTCCAGGTCGGGCCAACAAAACATCCCCAAACTTCACTTCCAGAAATATATTGGAAAAATCCTCACTCGCTTAAAAACACCCCAAAATATGTAAAGAGACAAAAATACTCAGAGGTGACAACACTTTGAAAAGGAGGGCAGAGGGCTGGCAAGCGTAGAAACGGAAAACTATTCTTATCAGAGAACACAGACGCTTAAAAAAAGCTCTTATGTTTCATTTATGTAGGAAAATGTGTGAATGAGATGTTCATTTCATTTTTAAGAGATACAACAATGCAGCAGAGGAAATGATGTTCCTATAGATGTATGAAGCTAACCTTTTATGCAAAACATATTTATGAGTTAGAAAAGAGGGATTAGAGCTTCAAAATGTCTACTGAAAGTCATCAAAGTCCAGTAAGACAGGTGTACAGAGGCGCAGGTAATTTCCACTGTGGAAGGTGGAACAGGTGGTATTTACAGACTGTTCATAAAAGACAGACATAGTGAAGCCAATGCAGAAGTGCCTTAAACCTGGATTCTTTTGAATGGCCAGCAGGGGGCGACTCCCCTAGCTGCACAGAGACTTCAGGTTGTACGGAAGTCTGGGAAAATTACTGGTTTCATTCTTGATTTATAATCTCTGTAAAAATGTTTCTAGTGAGTTTATGATCTAAATCGCTCATTTAAAGTCTGCTTCATTACAACATGGAGCTCACTTTGAAAATTATTTACACATTTATGTAAAATGGATTATAAAGCAAACTGTTTCCATATGGATAGCTAGCGTTGTTATTTACACTGGCATTTTCCTCCTTTGACATATCAAAAGAAGTATATGTCAGTCATATCGAATTCACATGAAGAACTCCCCTATATAACATGTAGCAAACGATCATATCTACATAAGCATGTCTTCATGTATGCTAGTGTGACTTTTATTATATAGTGTGGCTAATTCTGGGGCTGTTTTGGGGTAATTAAGGACAAAAATGCTCTTTACTGCCCTGTCTTTCATAAAATGATGTTCAAATTCATGTTTTTTTGCTTTTCTGTTAAAAGAAGCATTTTTAAGACAGTGGTTGTCTTAATTAAGAGAAAATACAGCAGTAGTTAACAATAGTGTGGGTCTCTTTCACCCTTAGCTGGCTTGTTAAAGGAGCCATAAAGCATCACTCCTGAAAATAAAAGCTAAAATGGACCCAAACACACTCCCCTTTTCTTACCCTCCACTGAACTGCTGGGCAGGCCAGTAAAATCCTGCGGTTTGCCAGATTTAGCCTGTGGGCCTTCCTTTGGCCTGCTCCTCTTTCAGCAACAGGACAATGTAGTATGTCTGATCTGAATGTGTTTTATTTAAAGAATAAACAATGGCGCTAAGAATGGCGAGAAACAGATAGAAAACAGACTAAATGCAACATCTCCGTAGCAGCTGACAGGCACGAGAGTGAAGTCCTTACTGTAAATGCAATGGAAAGCTGTCAGACACAATACGCCCTTTTGTAAATCATACACAAGCCTCTATTTCAAAGCTTTCCAAGCACAGTTTAGCAAAAAAAAGAAAGAAAAAAAGAAGTAGTGCTTTTGTGCAAAAAAAAAAAAAGTTGCACAAAAGTACTATTATCAAAATCATCATCTCTCCTCGCCAACTCCACATTTCCTTCCACTGAATTTACATCTCATAATTAAATCCACAGTGTGTACATTTTCCCCACAGGCCCCATCGGCTGAAAAGACCATTTATTCAGAGGCCACTACTGTACAGGGGACCCCCGGTGAGTGACTTCCTGATGTTTCCACAGGCAAACGTGTTGAGCACATAATAATCCACAATATTACTCCCCATGTAAGGCCGTTTAGACCATTTGAGCTTTAATTGAGCTTAAAATAACAGAACGAGTGCGCAGGATCATTTCTCACCTTTATTAAACACATACACATGTGCATACAGATGTAAAAACATAGCAGTGCTTTAGTTTGGTGGGGGAAAAAGAAATGAAATGTAAATTAAATGTAGTCTTGCCAAATTTTTACAAAACAAGATGATTGGTTGAAAGATTCCCTTCAGGTTGCCAAGCAAAAAGACAAAACGGGCACAAGCTTAGGTTCCAGAAGAGGGCGCTGTTCAGGCCTTGTCAGACTATGAGCTTATAAAGCGCTGATAGGGCTGTGCTTTATCAACTGGAAACATTTCCTGTGCTTGATGAGGCCCTCATCTTTTTTTGTATGGAGAAAAAGACACAAACTTCAGAAACTATTCAGCTGTCATTCTCAGCCTGTACTGCTCATTTTTACAACGTGTCGTTTTCAATGCAAACGACACATACAGTTCGTATACCTCTTTGCAACTGACTGATCTCTAGGCCTGTGTGAATGGGGCTACAGCAGCTACTTACAACCATTAGCAATACTTATTTTTTCCAAAATGACCAGTAATTACCAAGTAGTTGCCAGCAAGTCTCGAGGTCTGTGTAACTGGGACATATGCAAGCTAGCTAACCACTGGATTAGCACAATAGCTTCTTATCCAAATATAGTCAATTCTAGCTTCTAAAAACTAACATGTTGTGGCCAAAACACTAACATGGAGGATTCAAAATGTGTCCAAAAGTCATTATGTAACGTTACAGTGGCTACGTCCATGCTTTTACACTACCTGTAACTCTGGTGGATAAAAACATGTTATAAGCTACTTGCGGTTGCTCCCTTGCTACAAGGGGTCACCACAGCTAGCAGCTCGGCATGTTTCATTTGGCATGCTTTTATACCGAATGACTTTCCTGATGCAACCCCAAAGTGGATTTGTGTCTCCAGCTAGAATAAACCAAGAATTGTGCAAACCACTGCACCACCAGAGGCACCAATGGATAAAAAGATGCTAAAATGCCAAATGTGCCACACAAAATACATAAATAAATAAATGGTAGGCCTTTATAAACCTTGGTGACCAGCTGAAGCAACATCTATGTGCAGGAAAACACTGCTGCACTTTTTTTTTTATAATGAAAGCACATAAAAAAATGGGTGTTGAGTTAACTGAAACTGTAAACTTATGAACTGTGAACTAATCTTCCACATTTTGCAGTTTCAAGTATTCATACAAACACTGTAATGCTACTAAATTAGTCTGATGTGAAACGAATGGCAAAAGAGGGACGTTCTGTTCAGCTAGCCACTTTTTGGCATCACCGAGTCCAAGCCAAAAATATCTGTCCCACCAAACCACAGCATGTCACGCTTTTTAAACATTCCCACTAAAGATATAGTAAGAAACACGAACGTCCATCCATTTACATCTCTGCACCAACAGCCCCTATGTGTTACTAAAAGAGGTGGTAATGAGTTTTGGCTTTTGACTAAGGGCCCTTTTCCACTGTTAAAACTATACAAGCAGAGCCAAGTGTGAAAATGTGAGTATTTCATCATCCCTGGCCAGCCAGTATGTGTGTGCAGTACTTTCAGAGGGTTCCTTGTTCCTGTACAGTAATGACTAAAACCAGACTGGCAGGCGGGTGACGTGACTGGCACAGCGTCAGGGTGAAAGTGCAACACAGTCCCACCTAATACAGAGGCTGTGATTGGTCATTAGTGTCAGTAACGTGTCAATCACAGGGGGTTTAATTTATGTGTGGGTGACCAAAATAAGAGCACTCCAGCCGAAAAAACAAATAATACCTCTTTATGGGCACAGACAGAGAAACACGCAGGCTAATGGCACAGAAATGCTGATTCATTCAGAGGACCTTGCACAGATTGAAGGAGGTTATAATACTGAATGTCATCTTTACAAGGCTGTGCTGTTTTATGAGTTTTAAGCTGAGATTCGCCCACATTTTTAACCACCTGAGCTCCAAACAATCACAGAAGAGGGTGAGGGGGACAATCTTTAACGTTAACTTTAATTAAAGTTCATTCAGTTAGTTAATTCATCCATTTTCTAACCGAAGGCTCCCTATTTCTTGGCCACAGTTTCAGCTGTTCTGGGACATAAAAGTGTTCCCACCAATTAAGAGACCAGCTCTAATAGAGGGTGCAGACTGCATGATGCAACTGCAGTGGAGGATGGCCATTGTTAACGACAATTTATAATTCTAATTCACACAAAAACAGAGGTGGACATAAGTTTAGGTGGAACTTTTTTTTTCCTTTTAGCTGCTGTACATAATTTCCAGAGAAATCCTTCTTAAAGACTCCATGCACTTTGGTTTAATTTGCCATTCTTCACTAATGTATAGTCTATCTCTCAGATATAAAACGGTGAGCTTTTCTGACTATAATTGCTTCCTCAGACATGGTGACCATTGTAACGGCAAAAATCATGTGCATTCTGAGCACAGACCGCCTTTAGAGGAAGATCATTTCCTCCACCTGCCAATTGCTGCATATTATGCCGTCACCCACACTGTAAACATTATCCTTTCATCTTCCTGCGTTTATCCAGGTCCAACATGCAACAGTCCAACAGATGCCAAGATTAATCTCCAGCCCTTCTGATGGGAGGCCAAGGTGTTTCCCCAAATTAGCCAAGAGATAATGACCTGAAACACCTCACCCATGAAGCACCCTAGTCAGATGCTTGAATCACCCCAACGGGCTCCTTTCGATGTGGAGGAATACACGCTTGACTCTGAGCCCCTACCAAATGGCCAATCTCCCCATCCTGCCTCTAAGTTGTCATTGCCACAACTTGTATCTGCAATCTCATTCTTTCAATGATAAATCAAGGGTGGGAACGTAGATGAAATGCTTGCTTTCAGGCTCAGATCTCTTTCTGTCACCAGACTGGACCGATCCATCCAGTCTCACTCACAATCCACACTGAACTTGCATACATACTGTTCATGCAAATTTCATAACAAATAAGAGTAGGATCTGAGCTTTAGATAGAAGGATTACTTCATAGGTTTTATGTGCAAATTTGCCAAGTGTACATTTACTGCTGCCACTTAGTGGATGAAGGCTGAAATCTAACACATGTTTATATATAATAGTTTTCCCTGTTTCCTTACGCTTTGTTGTTTTTATCAACTTTTCTCTCACACTGGCGTTGATTTTTTCATACTACCTAACTTACTTAAGATGTAAATCCAGGATATTAGTGGTGTTACAACTACTGCTTTGTCTCCTTGGACAGCTTCAGACAGCTGTTTGGCAGCAACGCGCCTTGTTCTGGCCTTGAAACCAGACCAGCCGTCCAGCACCTCCGGGTTTTCTGCTCCTGTTTCTGCAGCAGGCGGATTAATTCTGTTAGGTATGCACACAACAGTATTTACACCCACATGCGTACTACGCTGTACATCATATTCAGCAGGCTCAGGCTGACAGATTGACCAGTGGACAGACAGAAATGTCTTTAGGAATGCAACTGGCGATGAGAACTCTCCCAGTGAAACGCACAGTGGGTGCTGGTGTCTGGTATGTGTTGCATGTCTGACTGCTGGGGCTTTCCCAAAGCTGTGTGAGAGCCAACATGTGTCCACACATATGCTAAACACTCAACACTAACAGTCTGATCGGTTACATAGATATGCTGTAGATGTACTGCCAAGTTAGCAGCTTCAGACTTTCTGGATATTTACAGCTTAAATTTACAACTTTTTCAGATGTTATGGAAAAACATGCAGCTCGTTTCTTCAGTTATTTGGCAAAATGTTAGATTTTTGTTGTTTTAATGCAATTCTCAGAGCTCTGGTTGATATTATTAGCTGCTTAATTGGTCTGAGCAGCAATTTAAGATGAAACATATAGGTTTAGTCTATACAAATAGCCCTTAACCCTTTCCCCTATAAAGATGAGCTCCCCTGTACTCTTAAAGACGAGTTCTGAACCCTCAGTATATCAATAAAGATGTGCTTTGATGACTATTTGAATAGTTTCCAAGGGGTTTCCAAGGGTAGCTGCATAGGCAGGGACCACTCTCACTAACCACTAATTCACACACGGTCATTTTGTTGTAAAAGCAGGCCTGAAATATGAGAGAGACTACTCACATCGGAAGAGAGAAACAAGGGTTATTCAATGTAGGCTCAGAGTCAATCAAGCCAACAAAAGTACCAGAATAAATATCCCCAAATCAAATCGCTGATAAGACTGTGACGTGTCATCACATGGGTCAGAAGTATTAAAGTTAAAAAGGTTTAAAATGAATGTATTCTTAATGACATTTAACAATACAAATGGTAGTATGACTATTACTAATCTGTGTGAAATCAGGAGAAGGTCACTTGAGAATTTGGTTCTGTGGCCCCAAAATATTTTAGAGTATCAGGCCAGCCATTAACTCAACTCCAGTTACTCATTCTGTGTGCTCTGAAGTAATTGCTTGTTTGCAGTCATAGAAACAAGTACGGCCTCCCTGAACGAGTCCCCGTAACAGAGCGCCCATTGTTGAAACACTTTATTACACTGATCAACCAGTATTTTGCTGCTAGGAGTCAACTGTATCACTTGCAAACTCATTTTCATCACCTGTTTTTTGGTTTGTTTTATTTTTCCCCAGTTATGACATGCCAACTGTTGGACAACTTAGGATGGCTGGACAGAAACAGTGATGCCTTCAGCATTCAAGAAATAAGTCTGGTCTCAAGGAAAGTGATGCCAAGTATAGGTAAGGAGTTTTTGTTGGTCCTGAATCAGCAGCAATGGGAAGCATTAACACAGGTTATCCAGAATTTCGTTGGCAATCACAGAGCAGAGAATTATGCTGAGCTTGTGGATAACACAATGAAAATATATCAGCTCATGAGTGCCAGAATGACACTGAAGACGCACTTACCTCAAGTGTTTTTCCACCAAATCTTGAAGATGTTAGCAGGCAGGACAGATTTGATGTAAGATAGAAAAGTGAACTGCTATCAGGGAAATTTTGATCGGGGCGTGATTGTGGACTACTGTTGGTTCTTGCGAAAGACAGATGGCTGTGCAGCACAAGCACAAAAGCAAGCATCTAAAAACAGTTTCGAGCATGCTGATCCCTGGTGTGTTTTCAGAATGAACAGATTAAAACAATTTTTGTTAGAAATAATTACAGTTAAAATGTAATTACAGTTAAAATTCCTGTCATTGCGTCGATTTATTATATTGATATTCAAAACTATCAAAACGTCAGTGATAAAAACCTGACACGCAAATTAAATTCAATTTCATATCTGAACTCACTGTAAAAAAAAACTTGATAAATAGCTGAAGTTCACAGTTCAATCAAAGTAGCAATCGGTTGAGTCCAGCTCCTGACAATTTAAATGCCAGAGCTCAGATCTGCTGTTTTTTTCCACCTGCACTTTTTTAATCCACATTAAGATGCCAAGTGGAGTTCAGTTGACAGGCTGAAACTGTCCGCGTCATTAGCTCCAGCTCCAAAGCCAAAACACAAACGATGGGTTTTTTTTCCCTTTGTGTGTCTGTGTGTTTTTGTGCACAATTTTCTACCCTTTTACTATGGCTCAATAAGGTGTATCCTTGTGTTAATCAATACAGCGTGTTTATACTGCACATTACTCCTAGCTGAGGAGTGTGCACCACTTCAACTTGCAGTTACACTTCTGTGAAGGTGCATGTCAAGCTACAGTGTAGGGTACAGAGCTGCACTGTAGCCTGCGCCTTAGACCAGCGGTCCCCAACCTTTTTTGCACCACGGACCGGTTTATGCCCGACATTATTTTCACGGACCGGCCTTTAAGGTGTCGCGGATAAATACAACAAAATAAAACCAGTACCGGTACCGAAAAAAGAAGATTTATTCATAACACACATGAAAAGACCCAGGAAAACA
Source organism: Neolamprologus multifasciatus (assembly GCF_963576455.1). Lineage (NCBI taxonomy): Eukaryota > Metazoa > Chordata > Actinopteri > Cichliformes > Cichlidae > Neolamprologus > Neolamprologus multifasciatus. The sequence goes on from NC_140441.1 coordinate 29,986,202, forward strand.
GAGTTAACGATAAAAACGATAACAAAATAACGCTGAAAAATGATAAAAACCCTGAAAACCATAAATTTCAGACCTGAGCCTCAACTCTCGCGGTACCAAACGACTCACGGACTGGTACCGGTCTGAGGCCCGGGGGTTGGGGACCGCTGCCTTAGACTACACACAATCTCACACATCCCATGAATCAAACATTAAAGTTCTTAGGAGAAACAATGCGTAGCTGTTTTTAGCAGAAAGCTCTGACAAGCATGCTAGTTGCAAAGTACCTAAATGATAAACAGAAAACACAGGTGGGATTTATCTGCTATAGAGCAAGATTGTTCTGGAAAGGACCATAAATGGTGCTTAAAGAGAGTTGACGCAAATGCAAAAGTCCAAGTCAGAGCAAGTGTCAGTTGCTGGATGTGTACACAGTCCTGTGAGTTTTTGAATAATGGCAATTATGACTTTTAAATAAAGCATTAAGGATATACAACTGCTGGTGTAAATGTCAACAAACACACACACACAAGCAGAGTCACCTATACTCAACCCTCACTGCTCATCAGTTTCCTTTCAAACACCCTGAAAGTCAAAGGCTTCCCGTGAAAAACATCTTATGTGTGAGAACGCGGCTTTTAGGTGCCGATGAACCGGGGAAAAGGACGGCGACTTCCTCCCTCACCTTCCTTCCCAATGCTGAGAATCAAACTAAACACAATATTAGGGGTCAACAAGTCAAAGAAGACGAATGAGCCAACGTTCACTGTGAAGCCACGAAATTACTTGTTGATGAAGTTTATGTACGAGTGCCGTTTATTTGACTATTCATTCATTGTGTACTATTATGGTTGTTTTTTTAAATTATTATTCTTTTCTGAAATTTGCAATCTTAGCTTGGGAGCTTGACATGCCTCAAAATAAAAGCAGAGAGGCTGACGGGAATGATGCTGTGAATAGGCCGAATGCTGAATGGCTGAAAAATAAAAGAGAAAGGAAGCGACAACTTTGTTCACCGTGAAGAAAAAGAAGCCATAAAACAAAAACGAACACAAAGAAGTGCCTTGAAGGGCAATGACAGCGGCTGAAGAGGACGTATTAAATGTTTTAAGCTCGAGTTTCACATCATCTCATTTCTAAGATGAAGAACATTAGCCCCTGCTGCAGAGAAGACCAAACTAAAGGCCCGGCAATATCATAAGCGTGAACCGCATTACTCTTTTGACACTGCCCCCTGGTGATAGTACACTGTTACAGCACGCACATGGCAGTCTGCAAAGCACGTGAATGTACATTGCACAAGGTTAAAATATCAATACTACAATCTAAATATCAGGAGAACAAATCGAGATGCTTTCAGATGTGTGGCTACATGTTGGTGAACTTTTCCTGGATTCTGGCTCCACTGACAGGTGAGAGGTAGGAATTTCAAACATGATACTGATAACCAGGAAAATACTCAATACTCAACACCATTTTCCAAGAAGACACAAATCAGGGGTTTAGGGTTGTATCAGGAAGGACACGCAGTATAAAACGAGCCAAATGAAACATGTGGTACCTGCTGTAATGACCCTTTGTAAATTAACCGCAGCCGAAGCACACTATCTTAACGATACCATAATGTGGCTATCGGGTAACTGATAATAGTTAAACCAGTCACAACATTTGGCAACACCTCCCTGAGCCTGGTTCAGCCACAGCTTTCTTCCTTTTAAAAGGGAGTTTTTCCTTCCCACCGTCTCCAAGTGCTGCTCATAGGGGACATAGGGGTCTTTACCTTAAAGGTGAAGTGTACTGACTTCATAAATATGCACTGACCAGGTTAAGAGTTGTGGTAACTGTTCAGTACTTTAATGATGTTGACATAAACTAGTTAAATCAATTACTATCTGAGTCTTGATTTATTTTGACAAACCTTACTTAGTAATGACCCTTCAGGTCATCTCCTTGTTGCCAACTGGTGCCTTTTCATTCCCCTTTAGAGCTTTCTTCCGCAGAAAAGGAGCACCGGGTAAAAAAAATTGACAGTGCTGCTCTGTAACCGATCTCCTGCACTCGTTGGTTTCCCACTGCTCAGCAGCTGCAAACACATGAAGCCCTTGCTCTGAGAACAAAGTAAGAGCCTTTCTGATTCTTCTGACTTTCTCTCTCAGCACAATTTCACATGTAAATACAGCCAAGAATCACAGCAAAGTCATTATCTTTACCAAACCTGTAGGGGGACTTTGTTGAACGATGTTGCAGTGATAACCTCATTCGTGAGCCCGTTCGCCGAGGTTCTTTGTTAGAGGTAATTACACATTATAATATTATCTCAGCTTGTTCTTGTTCAGTTCCTCTCACCGTTGCAAACTTTTATTTAAATAAACATTTACGGGAACTCTCACGAATGCTGGTATAGCTGCTTCTGCAGCAGCACCGAATCCGAGTCTGTGTGAGAGGTATGCGTAGCTTCTGATTTTGTCAAATGACATCTCCACCCACAGCTCTGTCTGCTAACCCTAGCATGAACCTCTCGTGGATCTGTGTAGTTCTCACAGCGTTTACCTCCTGACTGTGAGCTTCAGTATCCTGTAGGATCCCTTAATGAGAATCAGGGCTTCTTGTCTGCTGCCGTAGAGGGGGGATCCGTTTATGTTAATGAGTTCATCACCAACTTTCAGCTTCTTGCAGTGGGCAGCCTTCCCTCCGTCCTCGATCTGCAGACAAAGACACGATTTGGTTGAGATGAAAGAGGACACTTGGAAGGCAAACAGAAGGACATTCAAGAAAAAAAGAAATCATTCTAATAATAAAAAAAGTCACTCAAAGACACATCAGCGCTGCCAGAACGACTCCTTTAAAGCCCATTTTGAAGACATTTTTTGTTAAACTGTCTTTGTCCCCCTGGCAACTTCACCCTAAACAGCATCTCCAAAAACAGCCCGAACCAAACATCCCACAGAAACCCATCACATTCCCCTGTAATAGACTCTCTGTGTGTGCGTTTGGCACAGAGGTGACTGCGGGTCACACAGTGGTGAAGGCTGTGCCGTTAATGCATTGCTGAGATGTTTCAGGGTGTTTTTTAGGCTGCAGAGAAGTGAGACATTGACGATTGTGCGGTGCAGTGTGGTGAGAGGTTTCAGTTCAGCCATAAATCTCTCACACACACACACGAAGAGGAGAAAGCATGAAAGAAATAAAAGACAGGAACACACAGATGGACGGGGCAAATGACCTGCTTACTGAGCGGACCACCGGCAGGAAGACAGTCAGGCCAACAATGACAGAAAAATCAGGATGGATCTTTTTTTGTCATTTATTTTGTTGCGGTTTTATTCCCACATTTCGAGAAGTACTGGAACAACATGCTCATGCATTCAAAGAACAAATATGCATGTCACTGCAAATGCACTATAGCGCTTCTGCTGGCACCTCGTTTCAGTAGTACTAACGCTTCAACATAGGTAGTGTGTCATCAGTGACAGTAGCTCATTGGAAAAGCAGGATGGAAAATGCCCGCTGTTTACCTACACTTACCTGTTTACTAGGGGTGCAACGATACACAAAATTCACGGTTCGGTTCAGTTCGATACTTTGGTGTCACGGTTCAATATTTGTTTGATACAAAAAAAAATGTTCATGCCTTTTTAATTTGTCATTTATTAAAATTATAAATATATATTTTAACTCAAAAGTACAGTTTTTAAATTTAATGTTGCTGAAACAACAAAGTAATAAAAAAAATTAATATCTGATTGAGGAATCCCTCATCTTTGGAAAAGAAAGTTTATTACAGAAAATGTCTCTTTCCAAAATAAAAGCTATACTATACGCTTCTTCTGGGCTATATTCTCAGCAGCATATTAAACATATCAGGTCCCCATAAGGAGAATCATGTGCTAACGGCTGTCTAAATGACTCGGGTAAAGTTTGTAGCATGCGTGCTTGTTGTTTTTGTCTGCTTCCACTTGTCTTTGCACTAGGATGATGTCGGCGTAAATGTGCAGTCATATTCGTTGTGTTCCCACTAGTGCTGTCAGCATTAATCTCGTTGAAATGACGTTAACGCCACAACACGGCAAATCTCCGTTAACGAGCTACCGCAGATCACCCCATGCGTGGGGCTGGACACGTTAACGAGCAAACTGCGCTAACACACTAGTTCCCACCAATGTAATTGAGCATTGCGTGGCACATCCAACATACTGTTTTACTTTAGTCCATGACGCGCTTACCTTCAGGGTCATATGTCACATGAAAACCAAAATAGTTCCAAACTCCAGATCTGAATGAGGGTGGGGGAGGTTCAATTTGCCATGTTGCAAGGAGAGCTTAACTTCTGTCTCGCTAGCTTGCCCTGCGCTCAGTGAATCTGCGTTCAACTACTCCGCCTAGGCTGCACTGTCGAGCGCAGATCCACTGAGCGCTCAACACAGACAGCATCATCAGAAGGAAAGTTGATAAAATAAATTAAAAATGTTGTATTGTTCGATACATATGCGTACCGAACCGAAAGCACTGTATCGAACGGTTCAATATCGATACGAGTATCGTTGCACCCCTACTGTTTACCTATACTTACCTGTTTACCTACACTTAAAAATGCTGCAGCCTGGGAGCATCAATAAAACAGTTGTTTCCTCGATCATTGGAAACATTACTGTAAATTCTCTTAAAACATCAAAAAGTATCAAACCATCAAGTTGTCAGAACTTTTCCATCACAAAGTACCGGATCGCTTCTCATGACATCCGTACTACAAACCACATGAGAATGTCTGCTTATTAGCTAGCTGTGAACAAAGCAAATGCAGGAAGTCATTGGTTGATTTTATGGTTTACTGCTGCAGTGTGTGTACCCTCCAGGTCTGCAATACTCTGTGGCATCCCTGATGCAACGCATACCTGCTACTCTGCTCAGACCTGCGACGTACACCTGGTAGTTTAGTCGAGGCTGGACCATGTTCTCTCTATAAACGAACCGTTTTAGAGTTTAGATTCGAAACTTGACAGAGTCCGTGCAGTTGTCGTTGTCCGATCTCCACACACAATCCACAGCAAGGAGTAAAACAAACCCGAGTTCGTTTTAAACAGAAAGTGGTGCAGGTGTGAACGCACTCTAATGATTACGTCATATTTTTCAGCTGACTGTCTGCATCCCCACCTGCATGCCTCACAGAAACCGCTGCATTAGAGGGGGAGGAAGTCTTTTAGTGACCAACCATCATGTACAATCCAACGCGCCAGAACAGAATCAGTGGACAAGCTTTATTTTGAAAGTTCGAACGCTTATCTCATCTTGCATTTTCTCAACCGGATAAGCTTATTGGCCAATCTGGTGGCGTGGTTGTCTGTTATGTTATTCTTTAAAGAGGATTTCATCTCACGGTCTCCACCTTCACCATGTTGGTGCTCATACATCTCTTGATCTTTGTTCTGCAGCAATGAATTGAATATTTGTCCAGTACTTTGGTTTAGAAGCCATGAGACTTGAACAACTTTGAGCCTACTTTGAGTGACCTGTGTTTCTTTTTCCTGTACTGAGTTGGTTTCTGTAATATTTAAGTCCTGCTTATACAACAAAATGACTGGGTGTGCCTCAGAAGTTGAAGTGAGGGTGGTCTCTGCCTATGCAGCTACACTTGGAAACTATTCTAAAGGTCATTAAACCACATCTTTATTGACATATGCTGAGGTGTCAAAAATCATTGTTACAGGTGACGCAAAGGCGAGGTTGTCAAGTTTTGGGTTGTGTGTTAATCGGTCAACTCAAACACTTTGTCATCTTTTATAAGTATGTTGGCACTGTCATGCATTTTTTTCTCTCACTGCCTCTTGAGCTAAAACAGTTTTAAAAATGTACCTTTTTGCAAAAAAACAACAACAAACAAACCAAAAAGCACAAGTGAAGGTGGCAACAGATTTCTGTTCACAAACCACTGTCTTAATTTAAATGTGTTTAAACTAAGGCTACGTCCACACGTACATGGGTATTTTTGAAAACGGAGATTTTCCGTTTTCGTTTTAAAATCCGGTGGCGCTATATTCCTAACCGTGCAGAAATGCTGGCCAATCAGAAGTCTAGAAGCCTCGATGGAAAAAAGTAAACAAAGCTGGGGCATAGAAGCAGAACCGAGTCGTATGTGTGGAGGGACAGTAACTGTGTGTGTATATATGTAAGCATTTAAACACTGCAGAGAGTACATTTAACAATAACAGTATTGTAGAAATTAATTTCACCGAAACAATAACGTGGCGCACACTGTGACGTCAAAAAATGCGCACACCTTTAACTAGGGATGGGTATCGTTTAGGTTTTATCTGATACCGGTGCCAAACCGGTACTTTTGAAACGGTGCCGGTGCTTAAACGGTGCTCGAACCGGTGCTTAAAGAATGGAGAACACAAAATTGGTCCAAAAACCTCTCATGTTCAGCTGTTTTTTTAGTAAAAAGATAACAATGTTAGCCTTTTCTGCAGCTATAGGGCATATATGGTATCACTCTTGGCTGGAAGCAGTGCTTTAACAATGGAAAAAACAAACATAAACTTCATGTTTAACTGTTTCCCACTTTTTATTTGGTCATTTTTGCCTTTTTGGCCAGGGTGAAGGGAGTATCTGCCATCAAACAAGAAGACAGCCGCATGTAGCTATGATGGTGTTTGCTAGTTCACCTTACATACATTAATGTAATAACGTGGTTAGCCTACTCAACGTAAATTATACACGAACAACATTAAGCTACTCACGCAGAGAAGAACGGCTGCTGCTGCCATCATCATCCTCATCATTTCTGCTACACTGGCAGGGCTAGGGGCCAGGACTCTACTCTTCAGCTTTTTGGGGGATGTTGCTAACTCTTCGTCCGATAACAGGCACCACACCTGCAGTAGATGCGCTCGGTGTGAGGTCTCGCAGCAAGCTATCAAATACGGCGCATTTTTCGGCTTTTAAAAAAAACGCTATGCGTCGCCAGGTGTTTCATCGGATTTCAGGTGTTACCTCCTTTCCACAGTATCACCTTAAAGCACTTGTTGCAGGCTGCTGAGTTTGCATCTTTTGCTGTGAAGTACAGCAAGACTTTGACCGCTTCGCCTTGGGCATTTTTAATCTGTAGCTCTGCTCTAAAAGAACGTACGTACCTGGACCCGCCTACTATCCCCGGAAACGTAAAATGATTGGCTAGAATTCAAAGTGTATCACATCTCAGGAAAAAAAAAGCACCGAAATAAAGCACCGAAATGTGCGCTGCTTTTCGGTCTGGTTACTACCGTTTATGTCAGAACCGGTGCCATCATGGCACCGGATACCGGTACCCATCCCTACCTTTAACACTGCGTTTTCTCAGTTTTTCTCGTCCACACGTAAACGCAAAAACTGAGTTTTCAAAAATATCCACCCTGGCCGGAGTTTTTAAAAATCTCCGTTTTCAGTGACCAAAAACGCCGTTTACGTGTGGACGAAAGTTGCAAACGCATAGAAAAATCTGTGTTTTCAAAAATACCCGGGTACGTGTGGACGTAGCCTAAGACACTGATACTGGGTAATCTGGGAACACAAAACTTTGTTTCAGAGATAAGTGATAAAATGCTGTTGGTATGTATTTAATTACCTCTAAAAAGGATCTTTGTCCAGTAAAGTCACTTAATACAGAGTTTAGTAAGAGTGTAATTATTCGATTACAGCAGGGGCATGTAGGTTTAAATGGTTACTGAGAAGGGCCGGGCCGCCGCCCCCCCAAACCCCCACCTCCCCCAAATTTCACAACCCTCAAATAGTGACTGAAATCCTTTTTCTTCTTTGGCTTTGTCAGAGGTCACCAGGCAGCTAGAAGCTGGTTTTATTATCCATCACTTTCAGATATCAACCCCAGGTGAATTCCACTATTAACCCAGAATAAATGCTCTTTAAAGATGTCTGGGGCAAACGTAAAGGAATATATTCCAGGGTGGAAACGGAGAGCAGACCTGCCCCTCCTTTTATTAATCATTCATTCATTCACTTTTTTGCTTTTACTGCTTCAGAAAAGAAAAATCAAAGGAATGCGTGTCATGGAAACACAGGTCTGATTTCACGGTTTCAGGATTTTACAGACACGCAGCGGGAGACTCAGCCCTGCGAGCCAACTCAAACATAAAGTGAGATCTTTCACATATTAACTCATTCTTTCTGCCGAGCTCTCCTGGGTCTGATGCTGTCATCGACTTCAAAGGTTAAATATTTTCATCCAAACATGAAAAACTTTAAGCAGTTAGTCACATTTGAAAGGGACACTTTTATCACAACTTTGGGTTTTGGTAGCACTCTGTTTCCGTGCTGTTTTAAAACTATTTTAAGAGTCCAATTTAAGAATGATGACTTAGTGACTTAGGGTAAGTCATCAGGTCTTTCTAATATGCATTGGCCTGTGTCCATTTATCATACCTGAGAGGAACAATGCCAGAAAATAATTTTCTATCAACATCCCTAATTATAGCAAACAGATGACAAAAAACACCCCTTTGGAAAACCCTGCTGGAGCATCTATTAACAATAAAACAGTAAAACAACAGTAACATCAATGGTGATGAAGGTGGGGTCAGGTCGGCAGATTGAGGTATTACTCTCTTACTCTCCAGGTATATAGAATTTTCCAGGTTGGCTGTCAAATTAAGACACTCCTTACTGTTTTGTATTTGCTTCCAAGGACTCGGTCTCAAGCAACAGTGCTCAAGCCTTTTGGCATTGGCTGCCACTCACATTCAGTCCTTTCCTTGTACCTGACCAGGAATAATTTTATGACTTATTATTTAACTATTAATCATTCAAGGATAAAAAAAAGGGCACCTAACTCAAGAGATGAACCACATAACAGTTAACTTGACAGGAAACCAATTTTAAATTGTATCTTTAGGCATTTTATTATTAGCAGCCTGTCACAAAAACATCAACAGATTGTGACCCATCCTGTAATACCATGCTGAAACTATCTGATTAGATGCCAAACATATTGCCAGTGCATTAAAGAAACATAACTGGAAAGAAAAACACTGTGAAACATTATCCTCCCCAAAGCCAGGACCTCAACATTACTGAAGCTGTTTGGGATCATCTAAAGCAGTAATTTTCGAACTGTGGTAGGTGTACCACTAGTGGTACTTGAACTCTCTCTGTGCAGGAAGTCTCCATTTTTTTAAAGATTAAATAATATACCATTGTGGAGGTATGCAAAGACTACACAAGAGCTTTGAGTCCTCTATGAAGAGCAGCCTTTGCTTATCGCCAGCTGTCGTGGCCACTACGGAGTGCTTGCGGGCTCGTTTCCCTGGGTCTTGAAACTGCAAAGGCAGCACGGCGCTGTTAAGTTGATGGTAAAAACGCAGCCCTTTTCCACAGTGTCACCGTGCCGAGATCCTAGCCACCATCGATGAGTCAGAGGCCCCCAGGAGAATCGGTGGGGGTGCGGGAGATGCCATCAGTAAGTCGGGAACTATCGCCTGGATGCCGAAACTCCTGGTAGCCAGGAGAATCCGATCCGCTACTTCTGCGAGTGAGCGGTAATCCTTCGCGGCCAGCAACGGGCAGTTGGGTGGGTCATAAGTGTGGTACTTCAAGAGCCATATTTTATGAGGTGGTACTCATTGTGAAAAGTTTGAGAACCACTGATCTAAAAGTTGCTAACATCCAAAGAAAAGGTTTGACTGTCCTTTAAGAAACCTGGAGAACTATTGTTGAAGACTACTTAAAGTTACAAGAAAGCTGCCTAAGAGTCTGGGCTGTGTTGAAGAACAAAGGTATTATTGACTTATTAATAATGACTTTCAAACTGGATAGAAATCTACAAACTCTGCTTGTGCCTTGTTACCTGTATTTCCATGTACGTTTCAATAAATCCATCCATTCCGCTTATCCTTTTCAGGGTCGCGGGGGGTGCAGGAGCCTATCCCAGCTGTCATAGGGCGAGAGGCGGGGTACACCCTGGACAGGTCGCCAGGCTGTCACAGGGCTAACACACAGGGACAGACAACCATTTGCGCTCACATTCACTCACGCATTCACACCTATGGGCAATTTAGATTTTTCAATTAACCTTTCCCCACAAGCTGCATGTCTTTGGACGGTGGGAGGAAGCCGGAGTACTCAGGGAAAACCCACGCAAACACGGGGAGAACATGCAAACTCCTCACAGACGGACCAAAGGAAGGGCAAATGATAAATTGACTGGTTCTTATACATCACGTTTCTACTCAGCGTGAGCACTCAAAGCACTTTACACAACATGTCTCAATTAGCCATTCACACACATTCACGGAAGCACTTTTTTCTATTCACGCACATTCACACTCTGATGGATGCAAGAACTTGGACTTCAGTATCTTGCACTAGGATACTTTGGCACACAGACTAGAGAAGCCAGGGATGGAGCCACCAACCTTGTGATCAACAGATGACATACTCTACCTCCCAACCTATAACCACTGAAACTTTTCTTCAGTCACCAAAAAGCAAACAAACCCTGTGGCACCACTGACAGCTAAACATGGATGGTTAGTGAAACTAGCCTAACCCTATAAAACTAGGGTTACAGGAAAGTAAGGCACAGGGAAGCTGTAGGATGAATGTTAAACTGTTCTCAGTAAAAGCATGTTGAGCATCCCTGACAGACAGGGATAAATATCATTAAATGAAAGGAAGACAAGATTTTGATCTGGATTATTTACAGTGAAAAACTAATCCAGACGTCAGGTACAGACTGATTCTTACCTAGTCTAACATTTTAAAAACATCTGAGCCCTGGGCTGTTAAAAGCTCAAGTGTGTTACGCTTGAACCGTGCTGATAAAAAGCTGATTATTAGCTTTTTATTAGAAACATAAATAGTTCATAGAGTTTATGCCACAGCAAAGCAACACTGTAAACAAAAAAATAAAGAGCACAAGAGGCAGAGACCAATTCATTAATAAGCGGCTAAAACCACAATAACAGCTTCAGGGCATCATTTTGAAGCTGAAGTTTACCTTTGACCCCTACACAGAGGTGAGAACACAAAACATTTTCACAGGGAGCGGTGAAATGTAATGTACATCACACTGAACTGTGTCTACTGAAGCCACTTCCACACACACATTACTGTAAAATACAGAACACACACGCACGCACACAGACACACATATGCAAAAAGGCCGCCAGGCTGTGTTGAACCCATGTGACACAGTACTTATGTTCGCTTGTTTCTAATGAGTTTGTCATTATGAAAACAAACCAGGGGCAGAAATGGCTGCAGTGCTGGGATGTTTAACGCTGCTTACAATGAGGATCACTGTTACACACACACACACACACACACACACACACACACACACACAGTGTCCAAAGCACAACACGCATGGTTTAGGAACTCAAATACACAGCAATAATATGACCCCTAATTATCCAGCAATGTAATAAATGCTGGCCTCTAATGAAATAAACAGTGCTGGTGGAAGATTAAAACGCACTCTGGTCGACGCTTGGCTCTGCTAAAACTATCAGTGTGCCGTTAAGCTTCAGGAGTAATCTGTCATTTTCCCATGGATGAAAGAGGAGCGGAGCAGAGCGGAGGAATGTAATGAGGAAGGGGGAAACGTAGGATGAGAATATGATGAAGAAGAAGACAAGATGTTTAGAGAAAGCAAGGCAGCATGCGCTGAAAAAGGGAAGGAAAAAGGATTTTTTTAAAAAAATAAGCCAAAAGGTAAGTGCCTGAAGAAATATAAACAGGAAGAGAGATGAAGATGAGGGGGGAGATATACAAGAGGGTGAAATAGTGTAGACAGATGAAATAAAACAGAAGGGAAACTAAAGAGGAATAAAGTGAGATGTATAGATAGAAAGAGAATAAGTGAAAGGAGGTGGATGGAGGGAAGGGGTGGATGAAGAGCAAACAGAAAGGAGATGAAGAGGGGAAAAAAATCAACTACATGAAAAACAAAAGAAGAAGGAGATCTAATGAGGTTAATGTTTAAAGGGGGTTATAAAGAAGTATCAAAGGAAATGGAGATGGAAAACAGAGAAGAAGAAGAGAGGAAGCGCAATAGAAAGATGGGAATGAATGGGAAAAAACTGAAGGAATAGTTTAGGGGGAATGGTAGAAAAGCACAAAGTAAAGAAGATGCAGGACAGAACAACAAAAGGAGGGAAACTTATGAAGGCTAAAGAGCAGAAGTGAAAAACAGGGCAGGAAGAAAAGATGATTAAGATCAGAACCAAACAAGATGAAGAAGAGAGGAAACAAAAACAAGGAAAAACAACAGAGGAAGGGAACTTACAAGAGAATAGAGAAAGGACTAAAAGTGGAATAAGGAATTAAGGAGGATGTAATCAAAGGTAACGGTAGAAGGAAGAAGTAAGGTTTGGGTGGAAAGGAGAAAGATTAAGGAAAATGAGGAATAAATGAAGGATTAAGGGAGGAGGACTGGAAAAAAAAGAAATGTGGAAGAAGGGAAATGAGAGCCGGATGTAGGCTGTAGGAGTATACAGAAATGGGATGATGGGAACTCAGACAAAAAGATGAAAGAAAAAGAAGGAAAAATACACAGATAACAGCAGGATAATTAATAAGGAAGAAACTTAAAAGAGAATAGGCTATGTAGATAGAGAAGGAGTAAGGGAGGACAGGAGGTATGAGGAAGGTAGGAAGAAGAGGCTGGATGAGCAAAAGGAAGCAGGAGGAAAAGGAACAGGGGAGGGAGGAGACGACCTCAGGGCGGCGTGCTGTAATCTGCCGCGTACACCTGTGGGTTTTACATACTAAACCCCAGCATGTGGGTTTGTGGGGCATAATTAGAGAGCGGTATTAAGAGAGTTTATGACGCACAGAGCAGGCAGATGTGTGGGAGGCTGAAGTCATTACCCAGAACTCGTTTCTTGACAAGCTTTCGTTCTAGGTGCTTCACATCATCCTGCCAGAGAGCCAACTTTCCACAAAGGTTGACCGACGATCGGTAGCAAAAATTTACAGCACGAAGATGTCGGCTTCAGGACCCGCGTTAATCAAGAGTTTATGAAAACAAACTCAGGCAACATTCCTGGAGATACAAGGCGCTGGCTTGATAATCTATAATTAAATGTCAACTTAAATTACAAATTTGGCTTTGACATTGATGCTGCACTTCCTTCTTTGCAGCGGCGCTCTCATTTTGTCTGAGAGTGACTCTCAGTCCTTCACAGAAGCTGTAGCAAACGATGAGCTATGAGGAGGGAGGAAAATGAAACTGTAAAATGCAGTTCCTCAAGCGGCCACTTGAGGCACCATAGACTTCAATGTTAAAATGTCCTAATTTCTAGCAGAAATACACATTTATAGTGTGGTCCCCGTTTTGATTTCTTTGGAGTTTCTCCCTCATAGAAACTAGACAGAAGGTGTTATTGTTTGTTTGTTTGTTTAATAAATAAGCCTTGGTAGTTTCTGTTTTGTTCCTGAACATCCGAACCAATTTCCTCTCATTCGAGGGTGACGGTTTGTCACCACTTTGACAAGGTCTAGAAGAAGACCCACAGTCGAATAACTTTTACTCATGTATAATTGTTTGAAATGATGACCCAGTGTGCCATCATGCATGTGCCAAACAGTAGAAAAACAATCAAAACAAAGTGAAACAGCTCCAGAGACACACTCTGCACACAAAGGCCAAAACATCTCTCATCTGTCACACCCTGCTCGATAAAGGGTTTCCCCCTCACTTTGTATGTATCTATACACCTCCTCTCAGCTGTTTCACAGCTCAGCTTCACTCCAGTCTGACCTACATGTCTGCAGTGCATGTGTGTGTGTGTGTGTGTATGTGTGTGTGTGTACTGCTGTGGGATGTCCAGACAGGGTGAGGTCACTCCACGCACTGAGGAGTCAGAGAAGAATGGCCTCTCTGTGAGCTGAAACACACACACACACGCAAGCACACACACACACACAGGTCAGACACACCCTTTTATATTTAGATTCAAGTGGTGACTTCACAGCCTCGAGGTGTGTGTATGTGTGTGTTTATACAGTGGCACAGTGCCCACTGCTGTGCCCTGGAAAAAGACGGAAATCCCCCCACATGCTAGTCACAGGTTGTCATCACTCAGCTATCACCTGACTGCGCTGAACAACAGTCCCTTTATCAAAAACTGGAACGATTAGCTTCAGACTGAAGATCATTAACTGCAAAATTGTTTGTGTGTGTCTGTGTGTGTGTATGCGTGTGTGTGACAGAGATGATTAACACAGAAAACATGTGCACTTCAATATTAACCAGCAGGAGACACACATGCATGTGTAAACACATGTATTAGCCGAGTCGTGGAGGCATAACTGGGCTTATTTTGGCCTCATCATGTTAATCATTAGGTTTTTTTAAGGGGAAGACTTGGTTTAATGTTGCAGGTGGTTACCGTTAAATAGATGTCAACGCAGAGTCCTCTGAAAGCAGGCCTGTGCGCCTACCATGGGCGAGGCGGTGCAGGAACACGTGCATTTAAAACCTCAAATTGCAGAAAGGACGAGACAGAGAAAATGAGCAGCTCTAAGAAAGTTTGTGTGTAAAAGCAAAGATGCTCCGAAAAAGGGAAAAAAAACAAGCGCTGGCACGCAGCAGCAGAGTCTGGGAAAAGCTGTGTCATTTCTTTCATTGCTGGCTACAGAAGCGAGAGAAGGAAACCACTCTTCGATTGTTTACACAAAGACGTCCAGAGAGAATAAAACAGGGTTTTTTTTAGGTTTTTTGCTTTTAGGGAGGACTCTGAGAGTAGAGTGGATGTGTCATATGTTTGAATGACACAGAAGCTGGGTTTTGAGGTGCATGTAACATTCACATGCAAGAACACACACAAGGAGAGGATGAGGGCGCAAACATGAAGCTGAACAAGCCTGATGAAATCCTTTTGCCCAATGACCTGTAAACGTTTGTCTTAGTGTGGTGCTGTTGGTCATTGTGTGATTATAATATGCCACTTTTAGAGCGCCAAACACCTTATTGATCCCTTAAGTGTACTGAATATATTAAGTACATGATAACTAAATAATAATCAGTATTAGTGGAGTTTTTCAAGTTTTAAAATGCACTTTAGGGGGCAGCTATGCACATAGTTTGAATCTATGTTACCTTGTTTAGCATTTTTCTGTTTAACAAAAGTATTTTTATTACAAATGTGGCCAAAACCGCTTTGAGGGACACCTATTATTGTGTTTTATATGGACAAACCCCAATTATTACTGAAGCAGCGTTCCTAATCTAAGAAATGATTCAGATTCAGTTTTAGTCTTTAGATGAGGTCACAAACTGCTGCAATAAGTGCTTAAGAATTTGCTTTGCTGTGAGAAAGTCCCACGTCTTCCTCCCCTGCCCCTCTTCTGGTTTACACCAGCGACCAGTCTCACGGCAGCTTTCTAAGTCTTTGCTAACTGTTAAATAATAACAACGTGTCCATACTCCTTTAGTAACCTAACGCTTGACAGGGATCAAACCATTTTGCTTCTATTCTTTGGCCATGTGACCAACACACAAATGGCAACAACGTGGGGGGTGAAACTTGTATATTTTTACTATAAATGGAAGAATTTTAACTTAAAGATGGAAAATATTTTTGTGACTGAAAACTTTTTTTTGCAAGGAGGACAAATGATGATAACAATGAAGTCGCTTTTCCAATTATGAAATGCAATATATTGATAATTGTCTTGTTTATCTGGCATCTAGCCTTAATATAGCCAATAGGCCAATTTCATAAAGGAGTTATAAAAATGAAAGAATAACTTTAAAAACTATGATGATGACAGCAGACCATCTGCCTGGATCTCACCCTATCCCCAGCATCTGTCACACCAACCCTCTGCATGCTCTCGTTCCATGTAGTTTTCCTCTTTTCCTCTTGCCTGGAGCTCAATCTTCAACACCCTTTATCCAATATATCCGCTCTTCCTCTTCTGCACATGTCCAACCCATCTCAGCCTTTCCTCTCTGACTCCCAATGAAACTCTGAGCAATTTAAACTCTTCCACTTCCAGCACAGCCTCCTGTCTCTAAACCATACATCATACTCACTACCATCTTGTAAAACTTCCCTTTCACTCTTCCTGCTGTCCTTCTGTCACAAATTATCGTGTGCACAGTCTGATGCTTCGGATGGTCGCCAGGTATTTTAACGCATCCACTTTCACTACCTCTACTCTTTGCATCTTCACTGTTACACCTGTCTCCCTTTCACTCACACACGTTTGTTCTCTCTTGCCTCTGCTCACTTTTCATTCCTCCTCTCTCCAGTGCATACCTCCAGCTCTTCAGACTATGATCAACCTGCTCCCTACGCTCACTACAGAGCACAATGTCGTCTGCAAACATAGTCATCTGTCAAACTGTCCAACCTGGTTTTTGACATACTGCCCAAACTCAGCAAATCTCTCCTAGTTGTTACCATGCAAACAGACATACGTAAAGGAGACCTTTTTTTTCTTGCATTGTAAATTTGCCTTGTACAGTCTTTTGTTTTTTAAATTATATTCTTTACTTTTCCGTCACTTTGCTGCTGGAACACGTGAATTTCCCCACTGAGGGACAATAAAGGATATTTCTCTTCCATTCTATTCTATTCTATTCTATTCTATTCTATTCTATTCTATGCTATTCCATTCATGACTGATCACAGCAGAAACTTTGCTTCCTCATGGCAGGAAAGGCGATGATTTCACTGAGTTAGCTGGTTTCTTGTGAGCATGGAAACGCACTGAATGATGCTCAATGGTGCGTCTCCTCCGTGTCAAGGCCCTAAATAGAGCCATCAACATGACAGGTAAACACAAGACCCTCCATGAACCATGCCCCCCCAATCATGTTTGAGTGGATCCCAAGGACAAAGACCCTGGAAGTGGGTGGGGGGTGTTTGGGACGAGAAACCCCCTCTCAGGACCTCCTGCTGTGCACCAGCTTTGAGCTTCTGCTATTGTTTACTCCTCCATCTCCCAAGCCGAATGCCTGCGGATGCACTGAGGAGTAAATTTGGAAACAGCAGTTTGAAACGTGGAAACATGACTCGGAGGGAGCTGCCAGTTCTTTCTGCAGTTCTGAAGGTAGAGGCCAGTTTCTCCCACATTTCCTGTTATGATAACATTTGAATCCACCTTCTTTTCCACTACTTGGGGCTGCTCACAGCCACAAGTCTGAGTCACTCTGTGTTTGACCTCCGCAATGAGATCAAGAACTGTGAAGAAAATAAGCAATACGCTACAGACTCCAGAACTCCCAACACTCACAGAAGATAAAGAATAAAGCCTTTTCTGGTGCCTTTGAGGTGCACAAGTTGTCATTTGAGCAACCGCACAGGATAAATCCAGGAATTTATTTCTTTGCGTTTTTTTTTCATTTGATTCATTTTGGTGTTATGATTTTTCCATTCAAAGCTTTACTACCACTTGGCAATGCTTCTTTTTGTTCTTTTGCACTACTGACAACATATATAACAAGTTAAAGATTAAAAACTTAAATATTTATTAGCAATGTTCAACTAAATACCAGAATTGAAAATTAAAAGTTTTTTCATTTAAATGTGACTTTTCAGTCCCCACACTGGAAATCACTGCTCCAAAGAACTGCTCCTCTACCTTTGACAGGCAATAGCTATACAAGCTGACAATTTGCACCATTTTAAACAAGTGCAAAATTAGGTATACAATCATATTATATACTTTAACTATTACTTATTCATACTTTGCCAAAATTCACTGATTTTTATACAGCACTTTTCTTGTCTTACTAACCACTTAAAGCTTTCTTTATCACACATCTGCACCTGTGGCCAACTTAGAATCACCAGTTAACCCAACATGTAAGTCTGATTGCTGTTTGCCATGCTGTTTCTTCTAAAATGTAATCTAATGGTCTTTATAAAGGCCAATACTGATATATCGGTAAACAGCTAATATCTACGATATCAATGTAGCTGATATATCGTTCAGGTTCTAGTTCATTTTTAGTTCCTTTATTAACTATTTTTAAAAAAGGAAGTTAGAAAAAGTATCTTTAAAGGTGTACCTCTTTTTTTGTATAAAGGACTTTGGTTTTAAATGTGTTACTGCAATTAAATGTACTCACTTAGGTACAAAAATCCATCACTGGTCCGCCTCTAGTTTTCAGATGATTTTTCCAGTTATAGACAAATGAGGGCCTAATTAATCAATAAACAGCTGAAAAACTGAATGATGATGAAAACAACCATTAGCTAACCTTTAGGCAGTGGTGAATAAAGCAGCTTGAGAAACCTACAAACATGTTCTCCTTATCAGCCAAGTAACATCATGAACTTCCACGGTTTTGTTCCCTTTAGGCCCTCTCTTTGTTTCTTTGTCTCTATAAACGTGAAGTGGAACACTGAAGCTTCAGTTACCCTCAAACAGCATCAATAAGCTTGTTCTCCATTTACAACTGCCATTAGAGTCAGGAGAACACCAGCTGATGGGTTTTTTAATGACGCAGTGTGAAGCAAATCTATATTTGAATATTTTAACTCGTCGATTAGTGGAATAGGAGAAAATGCATTAGAAAACATGAAAACTCTTATTCTAGGACCCCTCCTTTTCAAGTTGTGACCCCAGAGTGAATCCCACAGGTTTAAAGCACTACTACAAGCATATTTAAGAGTTCTCTTCTTGCGTCCCCAGCATTTCATGTTATGTTCATTTTTTCCCCTCACTCATTCTCATACAGCTGCACACACCCTTCATCAACCTCTGCCCTCCACTCTGAGCCTTGTGAGCTTCTCCTCCCTTCCTCACACCCACACTCACACAAGGCCTCCTTTATCAGGGTGGGGAGGAGGGGAGCTGCAGGGACGGAAAAAAAAATAGCTCCCACGCTCACACCGAAAGCGCCAACGGCCACACGTATGTGTGCGTTTGCATGATGTATACGGGAGTCTAGCTCCACTGATCCGTGGTGTTGTCCTTAAATGGCCTTTTTTCCATGGAAGAACCCAAGGGCGCAAACATGACAATGCCCCCCCAGTCAGGCACGTCCTTTTTTGGGTGAGGTTCTACTGATTTGGCCTGTTTAGGAGAGCAGAGAGCCCTGGGTCACTGACACATTTGGATCAAATTCAAAACAAGAGTGAGAAGGTAGCAGAGGAAAGGAAAAACAAGAGAAGAGTGAGAGGAAGGCAACAAGAAAGAGGTAAAAGAAAGGAAATTAGGAAATCCAATGCCTTTTTAGGTTATTTTTAAGTCAGTCAAAATCTGAACACTGACTAATCACTGCTATCCTGAATTAAGACTCGAAACCACAGAAACATCCTGCGAGCTCCGTCACATGGATGAACTGCAGCATGTGAGCAAACGCCCTCTCACTTGTGAGCATAAGTCGTCTCTCTCTGTGCTTCTCTTAGAGGGGAAATGCTTCTTCGACTCCTGGACAAACTCTGGTTAACTGACCTGGACCTGACGAAGCCCAGACAGGAAGTGAATCACGCACATCTTTGTTAATCCACTGATTAACAAAGATGTGGCTCATCCTCTCCCTGTCTGGTGTTTTTTGCTCAATCCTCATCCCTGTATTTGCAATCTTGTCTGGAAGGCACTGCCCAATCACGGACGATCAGCTGGAAACTGGCCAATCGACTGATGCACCTGAATTTATTTATGTAGACTCCGTACAACAAAGGAAGTGAAAATCACCTAGGGTTAAGCAGTCTGATTACAAGCCACGTTTACGGGCCAGTGTTTACCCAACAAGAATACATCTTCTAGAAGCAAAGTTTAAAAAGGAAAATAAAAATATAATATTACAATAATACGAAGAGATTAAACATACAATGCAGACTGAAAATGGTAAGTGCAGCCATGTGAGTGAGTTTGACATGAAAACTAGAGGATTAAAGGTGCTCTGTGGAAGCGTGTACACTCTTTTGCTCTTTGCTCAGGAAGACTGAGCTGCATTAACCAAGGTTTAGCTTTAGCTGAAGCCAGAAAGGAAGCCAACAAAAATGCTTACTGAGTAAGTTAGCAGACTTATCAGTGTCTCAGTGTCACAAGTCTATCATTAAGAAATGGGAGAATTTATTGGATTATATTTGTTATCCCATTAAATTATTGCTTGTGCATGTGAGTGTGTAAGAGAGTTTTAGAAACTGTGATTTCAAACCTGTTGATTTATCATTTACCACAAGTTACCATGGAAACCCCCACAACAACTGAATCACCTTCAAAACACCAAAAACGAAAATTTACGTTAAACCTCAAGTTTCCTCCATATGCCCAAGTTCTGCGTCATCCTACGAGGCTCTAATTTCAATTATGGCTTCAGTAGTTTTCCTTTGTCATCTCTGGAGCAGAGCATGAAGACCTCCAAAAATCACAGAGAGACTCATGCTGACCTACTCCAGGCATCTGCAGGCCTGATGAAAGCTAGAGTCGGTGTTGAACCACAAAGGCAGGCTTGAATCCTCACCTTTTTTAGAAAGCAGAAGTGGCCGACAATATAAAACACAGTCATTTCTATAGAGGAAAAACGGGGAACTTCCTGTGATTCTTTATCAGTAGGAAAAGCTGTAAAAAATTCAAAAGCTATGCACTCCTTCACATTTTCCAAAGCTGTCCAGTGGACCAGATTGGAGGCTTTGACGGGCCTATTCTAGCTCCTGGGCCTTATGTTTGACACCCCTGAAATACATAATGTTGACAATAGCACTGGGACACCAACACACTGCAGACAGGAGCAGCTCAGCCATGAAGCTCCCAGCGCACAGTTGTTGTGCAGATGTTAATTCCAGAGGAATTTGGCGCTCTGCAGACTTAACGTGATCCGTCACTTCGTAGTAACTTTGCGTAACTTCGCAGAGTTGCTGTGGTTCCTAAACGCTTCCACTTTGCAATAATACCTCTTACAGTTGGTTTTGGAGAACCTAGTTTCACAAACTGCCTTGCTGCAACAGCGGCAGTGCGCTCGAATTCAATGAGCTCTTTTGAACAGCTCATTCTTTCACTCATTTGTAAAGACCTCTGAGGTCCAGTACGCTGCTCCATATATGCCACACAACCCACCAAATAACCGCAGTTGCAGCTAAATTGCTTTCACCGTGGAGCACGTTAGTAACAGGTTGTGGAAAACAAAACACAGTGGACTTTCTGCCCTGCCATGAGATGTGTGTCTGCTCGACATTTATTGAAACCAGTTGGCACATTCCTCCACTTACATCCAAACATATGTACATGTGATCCGACTTGGTGGCGTCTTCTGTTTGTTTTTAATCCAGGACGTTTTCAGTAATTATTTATAATGTGCCGCAGCCACTTTCTGGTGGGTCTCCCCACTCGTATATTTTTATTAGCTGCACTCCCGCGAGGAGACTAAATATTTTAAATTCAAATTAAAAAAAAAAAAAAAGAGCAACTCTTCACGTTTGAAGAAATGCCAAGAAGATGTGACTGGACGAAAACACAGTCACTAGCTCAAGCGCCGCGATGGCTTAAAAATGATGAGAAATAAAATACAAAAAGTGGAAAGCGTGCAGGATGTTTAAATGTCATCATCAAGTCCCACGTCTCTGCAGAAGCTTTAAAATTCACGTTATTTCACTTTTTATAAGGGCAAATAGAGGAAAAGCGCATAAATAATGGGGGGAAACTGTATTCTTATGAGTTTTATGAGGCTATAAACAGTTTTCACACATAAAAGGCTGCACTAAAGAGCTGCTTTAGGATTTAAAGTTTGATGTAGTTTGTTGCATAAATATTTGAACTTTTTCCTTTAAAAAAATTTTAAAAAATCACCTAAACCAAGAGGATCACTAAACAAAAGAAAGTGCCAGTGCTGTTAGGTAAACAGGATGACAACAAGAAGAAATATGCCGCCCATAATGTTTGACTGGCAGGTGACTTTGGAAATTCCCCCACAAGCATTTACACCAAAGATGCTCTTACCACTTTAAACTCCAGTAAAGCCGTCATAATCTCGCCTAATCTGGGAAAGCAAGCCCCTCATTACAGGCTCCAAGCTGTGAACCACATCAAAGCTCCACGGCCCAACAATCCTCAGGAAGCCCAGCAGCGTCACGCTAACCCCCGACCCAACCTGTCGAACTTTAACCCTCAGTCGTCATCAAGATCTATACATCATCAAAGCACAACAAGCCTCCAAATCCCATAATCCACCACAATCCTGACAATCAAACTATCACATTTAAAGGCACTCACACGCTAAAGTGACAGCGTCACACACAAAGAAACAGCAAGAACTTTGTGACTGTGCGACCTTCAGGATTCTCTCTCTCTCACACACACACACACACACGTTTCCATATCTCAGTAGGGACATCTAATTGGCAAAATACTTTCCGTTTACCCTAACTCTTGGCCCAAACCAAACCATAACCTAATTGTAACCCTGACACTAAAAACCACAGTCTTAAAAATGCCTTCAAACTCCTGGGATGGGCAATTTGTCCCCACAAGTATGGTAGCATTCCAATGTTTGGTCCTCACAAAGACGTATAAACAGACGGAGGCACGTGTGTGTATATGTACACACCAAAACGGGGGAAAGTCCATTTTGGGGATGGATTTGAGCTCAGGTTGATATGGGGATGACACAGATAAACAAATGAAAACAGTTCAGCTCAGAGGTTTTATGAGGACACCCTCACACTGCCTGATAACACATACACAAAGCACAGAGTGTGGCTCTGGTCATTCAACTCTTCTTGTGACATTTGGAAGACATGCACACAATTTTGAACGGCAAACTGAGACTCAAGCCAAACACCAACAAACGAAAAAAAAGAAGATAATAAGAAGGCCAGCGCGGTGTTCAGTAATCACTGTGACACTGCAGACTGCTTTAAATGCAAGACTTAAAACAGCCATGCATACATCCACAGCCATCTTCCACAGGAAAAACAGTTTTTCCTGTTTGCAGCGCCTCTGCCTCTAAGGTAAGACCATTGACAACCTATGGATTTTCTCCAGTCCCCTGATGTAGAAAATGAACTAATCTATGCAGCCTATGTCTGAATAAACCGCCATATAACCAGATTAAAATGAGCTTCATTCAGCAATCTAATCTGACGTTGTGTGTGTGCAATGATACACACAGTGCAGGGTGCTGCATATCCCAGAGACATTTATAAAATACGACTCAATTACTGAAAAATGTGATTGGCTGTTTCCTAAATACACACACTGTATCTGTATGGACACATTTAACCTCTGATTGTCATATTATTCTACACACTCACAGGAAAGTTATTCCTCTGTGTTTATGAAGTTTTGATATTTATACTGTTCCCCCCACACACACACACACACACACACCCCTGGCTGTGTGTTTCTGGTGGAGTATGGCAGCCATTAGTTCCGGTGACCAGCGCTCACAGCAGCAAAGGTTAAAGGGCTCGGCAGCCTGGTGGGACCAGAGGCCGGCCGGTTTGATCCATCAGTGTCATAAAGAGACTCTTTGTGTCTCTCTGACATACACACACTTAAATATGAGTGAAAGATTAACTTCTTAATGTGCACTAAACGACCCTGCCCTTCTCCACTGAAACCTGCCTCTACCCCCGACCTACCTACACCCGCCCGCGATTCCTCACTCTCTGCACTGGATGTGCTTTGTGTGTTTACGAGCACCACAGATAGAGGGTGTATTGTATATGTTTTTACTCCTGTCACATCAAAGCTGCTTCTCGCTCTGGACTGCCATTCAAGGATTTTTTTAATAGAAGTCACAACATGTCATACGGAAAAAGACGAGACCGAGTTTCGCCGACGATCAGATCAAAATCACAAAAGCTTTTGTTTGATCACAGATGAAGAAGCTTTTTGGCATCTTGCAAGTAGAATAGATTGAGTTCTTATACGTATTAAGTCCCAGCTTATTAGGGAGGAATAATGGTTCTTTTTGTTTGCCTTTATCTGGAAATGAAAACGATCATTAGCTGGCAACGACTTGCTCACAGCAAACCTGTCATCAGGGGATTAAAACAAA
Source organism: Neolamprologus multifasciatus (assembly GCF_963576455.1). NCBI lineage: Eukaryota > Metazoa > Chordata > Actinopteri > Cichliformes > Cichlidae > Neolamprologus > Neolamprologus multifasciatus. Next base: position 30,010,134 of record NC_140441.1, read on the forward strand.
CCTCAAAAATCAACAAAACAGTCTCGAGCAGTTCATTTAACAGTTGAAGACAGATTTAAAGCATCTCCAATTAACACTTACTGCTTTAAAACTACCAATGGAAAACTATTTGATAGCTAGCCACAGCTCTGTTTATATGTTTTGAAGGCCAACAACACCTCAGTTTTTCTGTTTTTCCTTAGGAGCACTGACACTCTGTTTCTATCATGGGGTAGCAGCAATGTCTAAGGTGGCACCTAACATGCATGAGCTTACATCATAACTTTAATGTTTGTTGGATATCTAATAAAGCATGAGATGTTCTTATAGGGTAAGAAAAAACACCTTTACAATTTTATTTAAGAACTAAAAAGGTAAGTTTTTGAGTCCTCATCGTCAATGTCAATTTTTTGACATGAGTATTCACTCACCCATCCAAATCATTGAATTCAGGTGTTTCAGTCATAACCATGGCTGCAAGTGTATCAAATCCATCTAGCCATGCAGACTGCTTCTACAAACATTTGGGAAAGAATGGATCGCTCTCAGGAGCTGAGGGAACTCGTTGCGTGGTACCGTAATAGGATGCTACCTGCATCAAGAACAGTCGGAAAATTTTTCCACTACTAAATATTCCACAGTCAGCTGTTAGCGGTATTATGACAAAGTGGAAGCATTGGAAATGACAGCCATGAAGTGGTAGGCTACTTAAAATCACAGAGCAGGGTTAGTGGATGAGGCATACAATGTGCAGAGGTCACCAACTTTCTGTAGAGTCAATCGATCCAGACCTCCAAACTTCACGTAGCCTTCAGATTTGCTCAACAGAGAGCTTAGAGAACTTCACGGAATTGGTTATTTCCTTGTGGAATGTCTTCCCAGAAGAGTTGAAGTTGTTATAGATGCAAAGGGTGGTTTCATATGTGTGTAAAGGCAGACGAGCGAATACTTCTGGCAACCAGATAATCCTCTGGGGACCATCCAATTTGAAATCTTCACTCTCATCAAAATAAAAGTGATGCCATCCTTGAATATGCAAGTGTTGTGTGACCCACCTGCCACGGTGCAAGGTTTCAATGCAAGGTTAGTAATATTAGGTCAGAATAATGAGCAATATCACAAACTAAGCACCTACTGTTACCAGTAGTTAAAGAATATTTCTGGTATTACTGCTGCCCCCTGCAGTACCTCCACAGCACACCAGGGGGGTACGTTGCCCACTTTGAAGATCAGTTCTTCAGTTCTGGTGCCACACTTCACAGGTACTTTGTGTTTACTGACAGGTAAGCATCTTCAATGCAAACTACTGCCAACCACAGTAAACTGACCAAAGCAATCACAAGAAGGTTTTCAGTTCAGCTCTGTATATCTTTTAGTGATAACTTCATGCTAGCAATCGCTAACAACCTCCACCAGTGGGAATAAACACTTTGCAGGTGGTTACCAGGAGGCAACTAACCAATCTCTAGGACTCTGTGAATTTAAGTGATAGATTTCACTCTGACAGCCAGTAACTGTGAACAACCTCCAGCAACCACTTGCAACAGGTTAGGGAATACATGTTTCCCTAGCAACTGGTGGTTGCCAGATGGTTGCCTACAGGTCTCTAGGCCCGTGTGACCAAGGCCTTAACCAAATGCGGCTTCTAACTTTCTTTTTGAGTACACATTTTACATTCAAATGTTGCAAGCTGGGGATGTTGCAATTATAAATAACAGTTAATCCTCAGCTTATCCAAAATATCAAGTACAGCTGCTGTGGCTGAAAGATGAGTTGAGTGCTAAAGTCAAATATTTTATGTTATTATATGTTATTAAAGGTCCACAAAAACTCTTGTCTCAGAGACACAAACCAAACCTTATGTGAGTTTCTCAGAGATGTGTTCAATGACTCGTAGAAACAGATAGTTAGCAAAGTGTATCCCGAAACCTGAAACCTTCAGCTCCTTCCTCTGCAGTTTTCTCCTCCTCTATCTTTTGATGTATTATCTCTCCATCCGTCTGTTATCCATTCATCACCCTACAGCTAAAGGGACCGCAGACGACCCCGGTCTCCCCCTTTTCCCACTTAAATCAACTCTTCTTAGCTGACGTCTTTTTTGACATATTTGTAGGCATGACACATCCTGCCTCTGTCTTTACTCTTCATTCACCCCTTTATCCTCCTTAATCCACCATCTTCCTCCCTTCTTACATTTCTAAGCATCTGTCTGGTCCCAGTTTATCCATCTTTCCTACATTTCACTCCCATATACATTACTTCTTATCATTCTTATCCCTGTCCAACCTTACAATTGGTACATGTGCAAGCTTTACTGTCAAATGAAATGACTGAACTCATAATTCTACATCTAAAACCTGCTCTTTGAGGGTCATGGAGGCAGTTAGCTAAGTTAAAATTTTATCTAGAGTTGCAATGATGAGTTAATCAGCAAATAACTCCCTTTTCAAGACAAGTTCCCAAAAGGAATAATTTAAATTTGGGGCATTTGCACCATCTGTCACACAAAAGGAGACATTAGATGGATATTTTTCACAGTTATGTAAGGGTTTTTTTACACCACTACATAATTTAAGATGCAGTCTAGTGTAGTCTTTCATCTTTTCCTCTAAAAAATGTATTTATATGACTGGTTGATTTAATTAACATTCAAAAACCAATTTCCCCACTACAACAACAACAGAACCTGCAATATTTTCTAGTTTTGGTTATTTTAGTCGTTAAATTTATCACAGCTGTAGCTTTAGTGTCAGTAGGAGTTGTTTCAGTATTTATTTTGTCTCCCACAATGGTCCAAATGCTGTCTGAGGCATTTTTGTTTTTAATGTGAAAAATAGACTTGAGACACCACAATCCCTCTCATTTGTCTGTTTGGGCACAGTGACAGCGAATATTGATTATCAGCAGCTTTAATCAGCTTTCAGAAACCAGACTCCCACTGAAACCCAGCAGATGAATAAACAATCTGGGCAAAACTCCTCATAAATCCTAACCTAGAGGAATGCAACACACCCACTGTCACCCTCCTCCCTGCACCCATAGACTTTGGTTCCCTGCTCAGAAGCTCCACTCGTCCCATTTCCAATGAAGATAGAACATGAGGGGAGAAATCCCACTTAACATCCCTCTAAGTAACCCACGTTGCCTGACAAGGACGGAGGAGCAAGACGAAGGGATGAAAGGACTTTTCCTTCAGACGCCACCGATGAGAGACAGGAGGGACGACGATAGAGGAGCAATCGCACAAAGAGAGTTTTGTGTCATTTTAGACCTCAAACTGGAGTAGCCTCGCCAGGCTAGCTACAAGTATGGACCGCATTGCGTGGTGGAATTTGTGTGTGTGGTACATTCTTCGGTTTGGGGCATGGCTACGCTGCAATAAACTGTAAACATATAAACACAGATGCAGAGAAACGCACACAAATTATTCCTGTAACAGCCCTTCTTAATCCGACATAATAGCTCGGAAACTGCTTCTAAGAGTTGAGGAAAATAGCTGCGCTGCGGTCGGTGGAAAATGTTATAGAAAGGAGCCGAAAGCCAAGAACAAGGTGGGATTAAAGGAACGCGGTAATCAAGGCAATCCACTTCAATAAACTGTGAAATGAGGTAAACTGGGACCGCAACCAGAAACAACTGGGACTGCGATCAGAAAGCAGCTGTCCATTAATGTGACCATTGTTTTACTCATTTGTCAATCAAGTGTTTGGTCTATTGAAGATCAGAAAATATCTCTCATCGCTTTCAGTGTCTTGGTTTGTCCACAATGACTTGATTTACAGTGACTATAACAGAAAGCAACTAATCAACTAATGAACAAATCCATCAGAGTTTTGTGCAAATCGTTAACTTTGCTTAACCTTGTGTGTCAGCGCCAGAAGCACGAGTCTTTTAATTTTTTTTATCATTTTTTTACTGTTAAAAGCCAGTTAACTGCTGGATCTGTTAACATGCCACCAGGGTTAGGAAGGGAAATCACCATGACTATCACAAAACTAACATAAAATGTTTTTACAGTGGAGTTTTTTTTACTAAAGCCTAAAATAAAATAAAAATCACATTAGTTTAGTAAATAGGTTAGTTAATCAGATTTTGTTAAAAGATAATCAAATGCAACTTGTCACTATAAATATCCTGTTTTGTCCATTTAAAGTAGCAACATTTACAAGGGTTCATTTTGGAGTGATGAATGGCTAGAATAAGCTAATGGTGTCACTAATATCTCCAGCTTTTAATTTCAGGTCATGTTTCCCAAAATAAACATATTTTAACCATGTTACTGAAAAAAAAAACAATAATAATAAGTGGGCCTTGAATTGCCAACACTGGAGGAGCTAAAAACTGGCTTGCCAAAACTTGCTTTAAAAAAACAAAAACCTGATGATTGCATGCAGAATATTACATGTTACATTTTGGGACATGGGAAGCTCCAACTGTTAAAATAACTAATGTTGTCTGTGTGAGAAACCCCTTTCGTCTGGTCCCTTATTCACAGGGGATCGTCACAGAGGATAGCACCACATGTTTGATTTGGCAGTTTAGTTTGATGCTAGACGCCCTTCCAAACTGAATCTGAAACTTTTGCTTGTTCAATGAATGTACTAACCAGTACACAGTGAAGCCAATACACCTACTGCTGTTGCCTTCCTAAACAGCAGTACATAACAGAAATAACATCCGCTTGCTGGTGCTGTTTCAGCTGGTCCTGGACCTCAGTGTGTATGATTGGTTTTTAAGGATATGTCAGTGCAGAAGCTCAGAGAATCTCTGTGTTCTTTAAATCACAACAGATGAGACTTTCTTTGACTTCTTGACTTGATGCTGGTGCTCTGGCTGACGCAGAGGTTTTGTCTGCGTGGTGACCACTATCGTCCGGAAGTGGACTGCAGCATTGGAGTAAATGGTGACATCACCAGTTTGAGGGTGACACGGTGGATTTTTTTAGCAGAACATCAAAGAAAAAATTGAAAAAAAACAAACAAAATAAAAACAACAGGTAAACATTAGTCTTTACCCCCTATGTCAGGGGTGGGCAATTCCAGGCCCACGGGGCCTGGAATTGCCCACCCCTGCCCTATGTGTTCAGCTGATATTTGTCCACTCGTTCAGTGCTGACAGTAATTTAAATTATACATTATTATTAGTGTTTCTACACACAGTTTGCTTTAAACAAATGCCAAACCTACTCAGGCAGCATTTAAGTACTTTTTTTATTTTTTAAAAATCAATCAATTAGAATGTCACCATCCTTACACTTAATTTCAAAGTTCAGGAGCTTCTAACAAGCTAGTCCCAGCCCTTCCCATCTTATGTTTTTCCTATCAGCTGTCTCATTGGCCAGGTCGTTGTTATGGTGATCCTTGATTGTCTCACTTTAGAGTCATTTTAGAGTGACTCGAACGAGCAGCAGGTGGACAGCTCTCCACCTGCTGCTTTACTGCTGGCCACAGTTTATGAGGACGGTGTTGGAGTTTATCTGCAGCGTGACGGGTTAAATTCGGGAGGGCATACTTTTGTGCCCTTTTGTGTGTGTTGTTTTAGAAACAAGGTTAGGCATGACTCAGTGCTCCCCTCACTTGTATATTCTCATTATAGTCGTGTCCAAATTCATGGGCTGCATCCTCCTGAGGACTTTGCGGTCTACATGGGCCGGGTCCTCAGAAGGTCGGGTAGGCCGGAAGTAAACGGCTGTGAAATGGGACGGTCTAGCCTTCTGATTAGCGTCACCGCTGTCTTGGTGGAGTTTAATAAACTCGGCCGTCTGCTCCTTGCTATCCAAAATATAACAGGACACTGGCGTAAATTCTTGACCGTCTCACACTTCTGTTTAATCAGTTTTCTGTTTGACATTTATTCAGCTGTGTGAAAAGTTTGGCTGGGCCGCGCTATGAATTCTGGGATATGGTGGGCCACGAAGGACACACCCGACCCATCCTTCAAATTCGGGGAAAAGGAGGACGCATTTGTCGGCTGCATTCGGAGGAGTCTACGAATTTGGACAGCCTTCGGCGCGTCGCTGTGATGTAATTGGTCTACATATACGTCCTCAGGAGGATGCAGCCCATGAATCTGGATACGACCTGTGTCTCTCTCTTTCACCAACAGCACTGCTGTGTCTTCTTCTGTGGGATCCAGATGCCAAGGAAACACATTTGCGTGCACTGTGAGCACGTGACGTGTTTCTGTTTGCTTCAACCTCAGTCTCAGCTCTGATGCTGAATCTCAGCACAGTCAGCTTAACTCAGGGCTCTGCATTATGATTTTAGGACTGAACTCTGATAACAGAGCACACTTTAAAAATTTTGTTTTTATTTCTCTGAGCATCCTAAACAAGAACAAAGTCACTAAAATGAGACTGCTGTAGGTAAGCGATAAAGACTGTAATCACCCTGAGGGTGCGCTGCAACTGGAGAACAGCCTAATTTGCTTGTGCTTCGTCTATTTGCATGTGTTTTCCCCAAACAGAGGAGCGCTGAGCTCTCAGGGCCCTGACAGGAGAGGAGTGAGTGTTACTGTGAGTTCATCATGATTGTAGGCATGACGTGTTTAAGGTGACAGGGCAGTAATAGTGTTGAGGTTTACTGAAGCTCTATAAAGGTGAACGTAAAGGTGAGCTGTGAGAATGATGATTTAAAAGGCTTTTACACTGCAGCTGTAAAGCCTGCTGGCATTTGTGAAAATAAAAATAATAAGGCGGATTAAAATTCAAGCGATTGCTGTCAAAAACTGTTTTCCATCATATCAACATTTCATGTGTAATCTGAGCTAAGAAAAGATGGCTGAGGTGTGTGTGGGTATGTGTCCTGCCCCTCAAGTGAGGGGCTAAAAGGGGGAATGCCTGACAAAAATAACAAGAATTGCAGCAGCCTCGAAACTGCAATGATATAATTTTGCTCGAGGGCAAGTTTCACTACACAAACAGGGGTTTTCGTTGTGTATCTTCGTGAGCACTGGTCTCATTAGCAGGCCCTTACGTTGGGATCTGTTTTATGATTCAAGTGTAGGTTATTGTTGGGCACTTATTTGTGATGCTTAAGGTAAGGGCTTCATTGTGTCAGCACGGATCCTCACATATCTACAAAGTGTGTGTGTGTGTGTGTGTGTCTGTGAAGGTTCTCAGTCATCCAGGTCATCGTAGTCAAAGGAGCTTGCAAAGAAAAGCGTCTGGACTTCTTTAAGTTACTTGAAGACGTTTCACCTCTCATCCGAGAGGCTTCTTCAGTTCTAAGGTCAAATGGTGGAGAGTCCCAGATATAAACCTGGTGGGAGTGTCCCCCCTGTGTGTGTGTGTCTGTGTGTGTCTCCAGACGTAGCCTAAAAGAAACCACCAAAGGCTCCACAGATCAGAGACAGAAGCATTCCAGCCCCGCCCAAACACATGCACACATCTGTCTACAACTTCACCTACTCACAAGCTACATGTTTCCCTCAACCAACCGTTTATCTCAAACATTTCATGTGTTAACTCCATCTGGATTATTTTCTGTGGTCAGGCCTCACAGTGTGGCTACAAGTCATCTGTGAAACACGATAACCTACAAAGAAAAAAGGCATGAAAACCGGGGTGTTTATACCAGTTTCTTGCATGAGCTTTCGAGTGAAAATCAAGAATTCGTCCCGTAATATCAGAGCGAGCAATGCAGTGCTGAAGTAAATGCATGAGAAAATAAGAGAGGAAACAGAAAGGTGAACTCATGCTGTGTCCTTACTAGACCAAAAATATTTATCACGATATACATTTGAAAATTTGCGATAACAATATGACTGACGATATAATTGACACTAGACAAAATACTTTACAACTCCACAACTTTATTAGTGCAAAAAACCCCATCAGTGTATTTTCACTTAAACAAGCAGCTTTTTTTTAATGTGCATTAAAGTTATATAAAAATGTAACAGTGCAAATTCCTTGCTGACAGTTTAACCAAAAGACATTTCCAGTGGAAACTGGCCAACATGTCCTCAGCATAACCATGTTTAATATCCACAAAACTTAAAAAGAGGTATTACACACACAATACGGTAATATGTTGAAGCACAGTACGTATCACTCCACGGGGCTCCTGCCTACGATAGCCGCACTGCTCCGACAATCCATCAAGCGTTCGTAGCTTAGCAAAGTCGCCCTAAAACATTTGACAGATTTTTGAGCACCGTGTACGACATAAAATCGTTTCGAGGTCAGTAAACACAACCAGAATTCATACATAAGGCACACGGGATTATAAGGTGCTCTGTCGATTTTAAGTGTGCCGTATTTTCCAAATAACACGGTAATAACGACGGCCCGCTAGCATGCTCTACCAAAAATCGTGCTTTGTTGTGTATCTGACGGACAAAAGCTAAACCAGTTCCACACCACTGAAGTTGCAGCATTTTTACAAACCAATTCTGGTTCATCCGTTTCATTCAACGATCCACTTTCGCTCTTCTCATTCTACGTCGCTGCCATGTGCGTATGTAAACAAAGACACTGCGCATGCGCGTTTTACCCAGATTCTATAGCGATATTTCATTTTCCTATCGTTGCCCAACATTACACCGTTATTACCGTGAACGGTATGATATAGCCCAGCCCTTGTCCTTACTATTGCACCTTAATCATTAGATACACACTTGTGGCAGTCTGTCGTGAGAGGATGAGAGGTGAAAATGTCTTTATGAAACTTTAAGTCAAGTCGATTCCTTTCCAATCTGCTGGGCTGGAGTCTGCATGCATTCAGCTTTAAAATCACTCTGAGTTCTTGGCTAGCTTTACTTTAGCATGTTGTGTGTGCAGGTGCTTACACAGAGCCAAAGTTATCTCACCTTCTCTGAATCTGACTTTTAAGTTATCATGTCATGTGTACCTTTGCTGGAATGGCACCATCAGTGGCCATGTTATGTTGGAATAATTGCAAAAGTAAAGTTACTCCCTCAATTGGCAGAATGAAAGCAGGAAACTCAACTAATCACAAGAAAAAACTGTTACAGTGTCAAATTAAAACATGTTGTTCATTTTCACTAATTATAGCGTATTTTTTCATAATGTTAAGAGTTTGATTTTAAAATGGTCTGGTTTTGACTCAATTCAGTTTTGTTTTGTCTGAAAAATGGTCCAAAAACTAAGAAGAAAAGCTGAAAACTAACAAAAAATATTCATATCTGATAGGCAGTAAAAAGTGGATTTTTTTGGCTCTGCTTTTGCTTCATAAATGAACAAAAAAGAAAAAAATAAACCTCATAAAGTAAAGTTCAGTACAAGTTGCTGGAAACATGAATACTCCCACATTTTTTCTGCCGCCCTCTCATCAATGCACTCTACTGTGCTGCTGTGCGCTATGTTACTGCACAACATATGTTTTTGGTTAGGTAGGACAGTTTGCAAAGCAGGGCAGTGAACAGGAAAAACACACACACACACACACACACAGAGTAGGTACAATAGCATCTCTATCTGATGGCATCTTTATCTACCCCCCTCTGAGAAGACTGCTACTGCAGGCTACCTTTACTGGAATGCAGGGGGAAAACACACACACACACACACCAGCTGTTTACAACCCCAAGACAGCTGGCTGCATACCTTTGACCAAATGTCAAAACATTCCTTTGTAAAAATCCCTGAGTTTTCTGTTTCTGTCGTCAGCAAAACAAAAAGCAAAACAAGAAAGATATCAGCTGGGAATCTCAGATTCTTGCTGTTTTGAAACTCATTGTGCTGGAATGCTCCCCACAAGAAACGCAGCTTGATTTCCAGCAGTAGAAGAAGAAGGAGAAAAATCCCTCTTAGCCACAAATCGAAAACATCAAACACTTTTGGAGGCTCACCCCTTTGTGCCAACATGTACTGATTTACAGTTTGGATTAAGATGAGACGGTCTTAAAGCGCTAAAAACCCTGCAACAACGTGCCATTGCCTGCTCTGCTTCAACTGCACTAGATTAACAATTTTAAGCAGACAAAACTGATCATTTAAAGGAGTTTTACCAGTTTATATCCTTATTTATCCTGTGATAAAGCCATTAAATCGAGATCCTGGATCAGTTAAGGGCTTCCCAGATTTCCTTATGATCTCAACTGTTGTGAAAATAGTAGATTAAGTACACTACTGTGCTAATGCCAAACTTTGTTAATTACTCCTGATTAACTTCAAAAGTCATCCAGATCCACAAAAATGTGAGGCATTAGTGCAAAAACAGGCAGGAGTTCATGACCAGCCAGTAGGGTGATAATCAGATAAAAATAAAGAAACACCCAATGAAATTTTCTCCACTGCAGGAGTCATATCATGGTCTTTGCTGGGTTTGTGAAGACTCCACAAAGCTCCGCATAATTTTACTCTGAGGGAGCCCAACTTAAAAACAGCTCGGTCAGAGTTCAGCCGTTGGAAAAAAACAGCACCAAAGCTACCTCCTGCTGCCGGTCAGTGCAGCGCTGCTGGTTTCTGTGGTTTCGGTGATTGCGCGGCCTGGGAGATTGGCCGAGAGTTTGCGGGCTGACTGAGAGGAGACTGGAGATGGTGATGGGAATGGAGACCCAGCTTTATGCAACACCTGGACCACAATGAAAATGGACCGTAAACAAGCAAGAGTACAGCTCCCAGAACAGTACAGGCTCTTAACTCTTTTCCTAGGCTGACAACTGAAGGAACACCAAACCAATCTGAACGTGCAATTTGAATTACTCTTTGTTTTGGCATGCTTCACCCTCAAGTGATAGACTGTGGTCATTTATTACCCCAGCTGCTTATTCACATGATTCGTTCTTAAAATTTTAATCGAGAGTGTTTCCTTCAAACTATTTCTACAATTTTTCGTTTTTTTGCAGTAATGAGCAGTTTGGAGACAAAGTTAGAAAGTGTCAGTGGATATATTTGACAAAGGGTGTTGAAGATGAAGCTGCCAGGCAGGTGAAAAAGAGGAAGACCACAGAGAAACTTATGGATGTAGTGAAGAAGGACATGCAGAGGGTTGTAGCTGTTAAGTTCTACCAGAGGGCGGTGTCACAAACAACCGGTCTGTGGGCTACTCAGCTTGTGCTATTGTTGGTCCTACAGCCAGTCGCAGAGAAATTCTAACATGGAAGTTAAAACATACATTTCGTGCTTCCCTTTCATCTTCCACGCCACTTCTCAACCAATCAGGATTTGACCGACCCACAATGTCTCCACATCGAGCTCCACATTAGAGTTTTTTTGGAGGTCTGCGTGTAAAAATGTGTGCATGGGTTGCATACCCATAAATCTTTACTACGCGTAGGCAAATACAGCCATAGAATATTAGCTATAAAAGGTGATGAGCAGGCTACGGAGGCCACGCTGTACTCAATAAGGTTGCAATGCAGAATTGAATTAATTTGAATTAAATTGAAGTGAACTAAATTGAATTGAAGTCCTTCCCTGGGATGAGGAACTTTCAGGAAAAAGCTGATTTCACTGTTATTGTTTGATTTATTCATTTTCTTTTTTAATAAACAGGACGGGTGCAACTTCTGTGTGCACAAGCCATTGCATTACCACACGCACCAATCCAACATTTGCCAGTTCTAGTCCGATATCTGCCAAGCCGAACTACAGATCACTGCAAGTGTTAACTCAAGCTTTGCTCCCGAGTCTGGGAAAAGAGACTGGCAATCATCAGGCTCAACTTAAACATTTACGTACTGGCATTTATGATTAAGATAATAAATGACAACGGGAGAAAACTAAGTTAAATTTAAATATTTTAAAATGTTATTCACTTTACACCACATTCCAAATTATAATGCAAATGATATTTTCTCTGTTTTTCCTAAATAGTCGATTCAAATGACAGTCAGCATAATTTTCGAGTCATCGACCAACAGAGTATAATCCAAATGTTACTGAACAAAACTCCCAATGAAAACAGTATGTTTTTCAAAAATAAAACCTTAAAATACACTGTTCCAAATTATTATGCACACAGAGTTTCAAAAGATTTTATAGGTTGTAGAGAATTGAAAATGGTCATTTGTTGAATTTGCAGCATTAATACATCAATTTCACTAAAATTAAAAGCTTCAATCAAAAACTTAAATCTTAACAGGTCAAGTTACATATTAACATAGGACCCCTTATTTGATAGCAGTTTTATAATTCTTGCATCCATGGAACTTGTAAGTTTTTGGAAAGTTTCTACTTGAATGTCTTTGCGGGATGTCAGAATGGCCTCCCTGAGCTGCTGTTTGGATGTGAACTGCCTCCCACCCTCATATTTTTTTTGTTTGAGGAAGCTCCAAAGGTTCCCAATAGGATTGAAGTCAGGGAAGAATGGGGACCACACCATGTGTTTCTCTCCTTTTATGCCGATAGCAGCCAATAATGCAGAAGGGGTTTCCTTGTAGCATGAGATGGTGCATTGTCTTGCGTGAAGACGGTTGTGTTGCAGAAGGCACAGTTCTTCTCTTTCTACCATGGAAGAAAGTGGTCAGTCAGAAACTCCACATACTTTGCAGAGGTCATTTTCACACCTTCAGGGACCCTAAAGAGGCCGACCAGCTCTTTCCCCATGATTCTGGCTCAAAACATGACTCCACCACCTCCTTGCTGACAACACAGCCTTGTTGGGACATGGTGGCTGTCCACCAGCATCCACCACTGCATCCATCTGGACCATCCAGGGTTGCACTGCACTCATCAGTGACCAAGACTGTTTGAAAATTAGTCTTCATGTAGTTCATGGCCCACTGCAGCCATTTCTGCTAGTGAGCATTGGTTAGGGGTGGCCAAATAGAAGGTTTATGCACAACTGCAAGTCTCTGGAGGATCCTACACCTTGATGTTCGCAGGGCTCCAGAGACACCAGCAGCTTCAAATATGTGTTTGGTGCTTTGTAATGCCCTTTTAGCAGCTGCTCTCTTAATCTGAAGTATTTGTTTGCCAGAAACCTTCCTCATTGTGCCTTTATCTGCACGAACCCATGTGTGCTCTGGCTCAGCCACAGATCTCTTAACATTATGGTGATCACGCTTAAATTTTCGTGAAATATCTAAGGTTTTCATTACATGTCCAAGGCATTCAACTATTTCACTCTTTTCAGCAGCAGAGAGATCCTTTTTCCTTCCTATATTGCTTGAAAATGGTGGTCTGCTTAATAATGTGGAACATCCTTCTTTAGTAGTTTTTCCTTTAATTGGGCTCACCTGGCAAACATAGGTGTCCAAGATTGTTTTCAGTGATACAAAGAGTCCTGAGACACAATTCCATCCATGGGTTTAATTGAAAAACAACTTATTTAATCTTTATGACACTTAAACACAATTTGCATAATAATTCAGAACACGGTGTGTTTATTTGGCCCTGCATCTCCGCTGCTGCGTCCTGCTGTTACTGTATTTATATTCAGGCTAGATTCTCCTTCTCTCAGTCTCAGTGCACCTCCTGTTACTTGTCCTCACGCATACCTCACGTGTGGAACTAACCAGAGACAGATGAAGTGAAATAATGTTAATGGCCTTGGTGACAACACATTATGTTCCAGTAAAAGTTTCCAAACTAGCGTTACACCGAGCGTAACGACAGCAGGAGACAGAAAAGCATCATGTCTGACCACAGCTTGGTTCGATCTCGGGAGGAGACACAAATCCCTTTGGGGTTGCGTGAGGAGGGGCATCCGGGATAAAACTCACTGCCAAATCAAATATGCAGAGCTGCCCACTGTGGTGACCCCTTGTGAATAAGGGAGCATCTGAAAGCAGCTTTTAGTCTATGATCTGACTAACACCGGTCTTCAGGTGTTCTTTATAATGACCAAATTCTATTATTAAAGGTACAACTATTGTACATCTGAGTAAAAGACAACCTCAGTGACCGTGGTTTTTTTGGAGGAACTGAAGGCCTTTTTCCCCCTGAGCTGGCTAAAAGAAAGCATCAATTTATTATCAAGAAATTCAATCTGAATGAGCAGAGTTTGTTTTTTAAACTGCAACCAGTCTGGTTTGACTCATTAAGACAGATTTGTCTGAAAAACAGTCAAAACATTAAGCAGATTATGCTATGAATTCAAAAAAATAGCAAATATTTGTATATGATAGGCAGTAAACAATGAATTTTTGCTCTTTTTTTGCTTTATAAATTAACTGAAACATCCTCCAAGTAAACACCAAAGTAATTAAGTAGTAGCTAGTTAGTAGTAATAGTAGTATTAAATAATGGTAAAGTTCATGTCTTCACTATCTACTATAGAAATTTCTGTTTTTATAGAAGTTTTTTTTTCAAAGAAAAAAGTCAAATTTCAGAAAGACAGTACAAACATTTTTCTGTACAAAGAAAACAAGTTTCTTAAAATTTAAGCTCAAAGAGTCATGCTGAGAGATTTATTTCTCCAGCAAGATTTCTTTATCACACAGAAAAACAGATGACCTGTTGCCCTTCCTTTGGTAACATTCAGATTTCTCAGGCATTAAATGTGTAGTTAATCTTCTTTGCACTGACAGAAAGGAGAGTTTCACTGGTCTGGCTGTATTTGGCCCCTCCTGACTTACACAGTCTGCAATGGAGCACCTCATATAAGGTCAAAATTTGGAGGCATTCGGTAAAAATGCTAAATTGCACAATGCAGTCTGAGATCTTTTAGATAGCAAACATGTCGGGTGTGCAAGAGCTTCAGTGGGAAAAACAATCTAAAGCACAGCAGTAAAGTGGGCAACTGGTATCCATCTAAAAACCTCAGCAGAGTTGAAAACATGAGCCATTAAATTTAATTCTGAGCATAACCAATTACCGTGCTGTATGCAAAAAGACTCAATTAGCCACTATAACTTAAAACTGTGACCAAAGCAAGATCTTTAAAGCCAAAGACGGATTTCTTTTAGATGTGCAATGATCCCGTTGGAGCGTCGTCTCACGGTCAGCCACCGCAGAACAGCCTAAAAAAAACCTGTTGAGGAGGCACCGAGACAGAAACAGCAGAGAGCTCGCAGTAGATCATAAAACCACACATGAAAGCGAGCTGACAGCACCGCGGCAGCTGCTCTGTCAAACACAAAAATGAAAGGAACTCATCACTTAGTCTGCCAAAACTACAAAGGACATAACAAATGTCACACAACATACGGGTCTGACAACCAGTAGGGCTTTTAATGATACGTCACCCTAAAACACACCTGTGTGACTGTAAGTAGGAGTTTCTATCATTCGTACAATAAAATTCATGCTTCTTTGGCTGCGTTCTGTGCATTTTTATTCAGTTTAATCTCCGCTAACTGAATTTCATTATTACATTTCTCAGGAAACTATGACGTGTGGCAGGGAATTTCTTGAAGTTTGAAAAACAATATTTAAAAATACCTGAAAAACAAAGCTTGGCATTAAACCGACGCTCTGTCAACATGTTAAAAAGTTTGAAAAAGGGTCTGATGTTGGATTTTTATTGTCGGAAATACGTCGTTTTAATGGATAACCAGTGTGTTTGTCGAAGACTTGGCGGGCCTTCTTGAACTCTCTCCTCTGTGCACCATTGAAGTGCGCCAAGTTAAATCATTTCCGCAGCCAACAGGTGCTAATTTAAGACTTCTTCACGGGCTTTGTATTTATTTTAAAAGTCGAGTGGAAAGATTAAAATAATGAGGTGGTGAAAAGGCTTTTAACCGTTCAAGTTTTTGTTTTCCCTTCCTCTCTGGCACACCGATTCAGCTCACCTACCACATGGAGGGCGTTTTCCAGCTTCAAACTAAAATACCTCTATTTACTTCGTTCCTATTTTCACTCCTTACTGTAGTATGTTGAGCTTTTTACATGGCATTTTATCACTTATTAAGATTTTATTTAATTTCACCATTTCCCTCTACTTCATTGAGCTATAGCAATAGCCTAGGTGTTTACACATTCACTTGAATGGTTGCAAGTTTGATTCCAGATAGAGAGACAAACAGGTCTTCTTTGGATGTCATCCAAATCAAAACATGCAAGCCTTTATTGAGCTATAGGCTCTCAAAAGTCTGATTTACTTACCAACATAACCCTAAACCATCACCATCAGTGCCCTGGCCCCAATTAAACACATGAAGATGTAGAAACAAACTAATAAAGTGCTTTTTACTCGCCTTTAGGTTTTCCCAGATGCACCGTGACTCATTTTTCCTCACCTCTATTTTCACCAAAGCATGTTTACGTCTCGACTGACCGACTGGCTGAAAAGCACTGGTAAGAGGCTCAAAGACCAAGTCGCTGAACGGCTGAGCGAGCAGCAAAGCCAACGAGTGACCGACCAACTTTAAACAAAACCTCAAACTCACCGTGTCATCACACAGCTGATCACTGGCTGAAAGGACACCATAGTATTCCAGTCTGGGAAATGGACACACACACACACACACACAGACACACACCCACAGAGAGTAGTAATTAGTTATGCTCCTGGTGAAATGTTGACCAAATGGCTTACATCCCTCTGCTGTCTCAGACTGGAGAAGCCAACCCTCCCCCTCCTGCAGCACACTCACATTCTTCAAAACACAGACACTGTGAAAAGGGCACCAGGCTGTTCCATAAAGACACGCTGCTGAATGACACTTGTATCCACATTAAAACTTTTCAGGCATAAATCCTGAGAAAAGGAAACTTTTTAAATGTTAGAAGCCTGTAAGAAGTGTGCTGGATCTGCTTTAATGACCTACTGTTGCCTCACTCGTTTTTCATTAACTGCTTGTTAAATAGAGGTATTCTGTTGTAACCTACACACACTCAAGGGATTACCTATCTCATCTGATCTGGGAGCGCCTTGGGAACCCTCCCCAAGCAGGAGCTGAGGATAGTGTGGACAACAGCATTCAGCATAAAAGCAAGCAAAATGAAAGAAGGTGCACCCATGCTTCGCTTTTTGACAACATATATCAAAACAGTGATCAGCCGCCTCTCCACCAAATTCCTCAACCCAAAGACGAACTCCAACTCCACCATGCTGGACTGTAGCTGACTACTACAACTGAACTCTTGTTCTCCTCCAGTGAGCCTCTGATTGTACAGATAAGACGCCCGCTTCACACGTCACGGAGCCAGCATTTAGCTCTGTGTAGCACGAGTCCCAGCTCTCCACCTGCTTCAGGATCTGGTTGGTGTGACTTTAAAGTGTGCAACAGATTGCCAGAGTTGCACCATGCTCAACGCATCAATGTATCAACAATGTAATTTCATTAAAATGCCACAGCGACGTTGAGTTCAGCGAAGGTGATCAATAACTTTTAAGCCTCAACAAAATCTAAGTGGCGTTAACAAAAGGAACAAATCACCCCTTCAGAGTTCTTACAAAGGAAGAAACTAGCAATAAAGATCAAAACTGGTTTTCACGTGAGGCTGTTAACCTACTTATCTCTGCTCCATTTTAACATGGCGATTTATACACTTTTCAAAGCAGCCTCAAGTGGCCACTGGAAGAATTGCAGTTTTTGTCTTTAGGCATTGGCTTCATTTATCAGCCTGTAACCTGCTGCTTTGTACTAAGGCACAACCACAACACAGGCTGTTATCAATCTTAGAAAGCTGGAATGGGACCTTGACTTAAGATTGTTTTGTAAAACAGAAATCTGTAGACAGTAAATAGATAAGATAAAGAACGTCACAGGCTCACACGGTGCTCATCCCTCTAAATCTGTGGTCCACACAGACACCGTAACGCTCTGTGTGCAGGCCCTCCCTGACCCTAAAACACATTCCACACTCACGCCTTTCACACACCTCAGCTTTACCTGCTGTCCTTCTTCCCCTTCCTTCAAGGACTTAACACTTAATCATTAAACACCCCAAACACATTTCAGCACCACACTTCCCTGTCCGTCACTCACCTTCCGAGCTGATTTTATTGTGTATCCATCTGTGTGTGAGTGTCAGCTTGCCACCGGACACAAAACAGCCACAGAGCCCAGCTTTGATTTTTATCTCCTTTAGCGCTCTCAGTCACATTTTCCCAGGGGCTATGTTACTGTGTTTCCAGATGACTGAGCCAGGCTTTTCCATTCCTCCACTGTGGTCAATCTAGACGCACACCAGCCAACATTTACACCACTACCACTGCTGCCGCTGTGACTTCTCAACAGAGTGGGAAAGAGACCGAGAGAGAGAGCACGAGAGGCACTGGGAGCAGAGATTGCATGTCCTACTAATGCACGGACCACCCCCAGCAGAACACACAGCAATAATTGCTTGTAGTAATTCAAAGACGCCCTCCTCGGTTCTACCGGCTCACCACCCGTGGCATCAAACTGTGAGAAGAGAGGCTGGGAGGAAATCTTGCCCCCACCGAGCGACTTGATCTCGCAGCATGAGGTCACATCAGCTTCTGAAAACCTGAAGGTAAAACTGCTGTTTTTAGCTTGCTGAACAGCTCTTTCAGATAGGTGGCGTTTCTCGGCGATGATGCAGCCCGCCACCATTTATTACACATTTTCGTTCATCTTACTTGACAGCAAAAAGTAATAGATTCTGTAGTGCATCAAGACTCTTCAGAGGGGACATGTGCTTTGGGGGAAAAAAGGCAACTGTTGTTCTGTGCCTAAGAATTAGCAAATGGATTAAACTGTCTGAACTTAGCTGATTAGCTTTCAGTGCACAAACCTTACAGAGTAGCTTTCTACATCTTGGGATGGGAAGGTGGACCGGCGGATTGTCGCAGTGTCAGCAGTAAACCAGACATCATAGTAGACTGCCGCAGCAGTAAGAGAGCTGAGCCAAAAGGCCGTCTTCGTTCCAGACCCCAGCCGAGGATCATGAAGTCCGAGTATTGACCAAGAGAGTAACGCAGAAAAGTTTCCTCCACATAGGGTGGCTGGGCTAAGCCTTAGAGATGTCCAGAGGGTGTGTCAAAAAGGAGCCAGCTGGTTAGGATGCCTCCTTTTTAGAGGTTTTCTTTTTTCTGGCGACACCCAACTGGGAGGAGATCCTGAGGTAGACCCACTGGAGATATTATATATCGCTTGTCAGGCCTGGGAACGTTTTAGGATCTGCCAGGAGCAACTGGAAAGTTTAGTTGGGTAGAAGGATGTCTGGAATACCCTGCTGCTACTGCGATCTGACTTTGGATGGATGGATGGATGGATGGATGGATGGATGGATGGATGGGTCACTGTATATCATACTGCTGTTGCTGGCGGGGCAATAAATTAAAAAAGATAAAATGGCCTTTATTTTGTTTGTTTGCAAAAACATACAAATATCCTCATAAATATCATTGTAACAAACTTCCTTAAAGTATTGTGATTTAAGCTGAGGTTATATCACAAGTTGTGGATGCAGGAACGCAACCAAATACTTTTAGATGCCTTCTTGAATCTGTGCGGACACAACATCACACCGCACCAGTGCAAACTCAAGTAAAAGCATCTTAGAAACCATGTGAGGAACATGCAATGAGCACAGAGAATCACAGGATTTCATTTACAAGGATTCCCACATCCCACAAACAGCCTCACGCTGGATTATTTATGGCCCAGACCAAGTCATCTAAAGTATGACGTCTGTCAACACTTGGGCATCTTTACCTCACATTAAATGACGTAACAAGAAGATGAACAGTCTCCTTTCATCCAGGATCCCCCCAGGCAGGAACTTTTAACCTCCAGGTTTGAAAGCACAGTGGCATTACATTCTCTCTGTGTGTGTGTGTGTGTGTGTGTGTGTGTGTTGGGGTGGGGTGGGGTGGGGGATCAAAGACAGTGACAGCTGAGAAACATCAACCAGCACCGGATATCTGCTTTAGCCTTGGAGAATCACTTGGTTTTTTTTCTTCACAAAAAGAGCAGGACTTTAAACTAAGCTGTGCACAATCACTTCAGTGGAAAGTTCAAACCAGCAACCCAGGGAGCAGCTACACAGACCTGCGACAATAACCAGCACAACCGCTGCTCTGTTGGGTCTGGCCTGTTGCAAGAGCCACATCCTTATGAAATCCAATTCCTACATCCAATGAGAGTGCAGTGGCATGCGAGTAACAAGCCAAGGGTTTAAATCTGTGCAGAAAACTTTACAGAACGCAACGTGCATTTAACACAGTGCAGCACAAGCGACTTTACACATACTTTCAGCCCGTACAAACAGGGAGTTTTCACACACAAACACACGTATACACGCTGTCAGTTGTTATGGTCACTCACTTTGGTGATGATGAGCGGCTCCCCGTGCTCTAGCCCTCCTTTCAACGTGAACCCCCAAGGCGCGCCCCCGCTCAACTGGACCTGAATGTGGTGGAAGGAGACGAGCTGCTCCACGGTTTCCATCCTTCTCCTTCCGCTCCGTGTATCCGTTATCCCTCTCGTTTTCTTCGTCCTGCTGTCTGTGTTGTTACGGAGGTTAGCGGCGCCGGTGGCGGTTCCTCCGCTTCTCCATCACCGCTGTAACATCAACGACAAACGGATGGATTGGCTGAGGAAGAAGGACGGAGGGAGGGAGTGCAAAAGGGGGAGGGCAGAAAGTTTTCACGCGGGGCTCAAAGTTAGCAACAATTACAGTGAAATGTCGCTTTCCACTTCCGGTTAAAGTGTTTAACTTGACCGCAAAGTGACTTCTAGTCGAATTTTATAAAGGTAGATTTGTGTTATAACGTATCATAAGCATCTTTTGGTAATACCCCCTCATATACTTAGCTTTTAACGCGAAAATTTCACATTAAATTAACTTTTAGTTTTATATCCACACAACCTATTTCCGGTCTAATATTCACAAAATTCCCACGGCAACAAACTTTGGGAAAACTTTTACAACGCGAGGTAGGCGGGGACTTCTCCCTCTAGCCAAACGCCTCGATTTGACTGATGGAAAGCTCAGCCAATGAGAGACCGGCTTTCGGACGTATCTTCCAATAGGATGTGCCAAGGAGGCAGAAGTTGTGAGGGCGCCTACCGCTGTATTGTTAACAGCATCAGGCGGTAAGCAGCAGAACGAGAGGACAGTCCTGGGCTTTTATTTGAAACAGGAGATCCGCTGCGAAAACTATCAGCTCATTTTAACCCGCCATCTCCACATATAATTGCATGATTTAATGCAAGAGAGCTGCTTCACTATAATTTTGCTGTATAACTTAATACTGCAGGCCTCTGAAGAGCAGATTGTAGTCATATCCAAGGAAATCACTCCTAAGACTTACTTATTATGGACTATGTTAATAAGATTACTACAGATTTATATGTTTTCTGCCCATAAATGTTTGTGACAGTCATAGAGGATGTGGCTTTCAACCAAGCTGTTTTTTTTTAAACTGTGTAAAACACTTTTATTTAGCAAATATTGAGAAAGACAGAAAAAGTACAGATGCCTTTAAGTTCAATTTGTCTTGATTTACTAGCCAAGGAATCCCTTGGCTAGTAATTAAAAGAATTAAAGTTGATTTTGTTCGTCTGAATGCAGCGTTTTTAGCAGGAGAAACGTTTAGTCACTCATTCAAGTGACATGCAAAGTTCCTCAATGTGAGAGGAAAGTCATGGGCAGGTGGGTGACATAATAAAGCATATTTTATACCATAATGAAGTGAATATAATTTTTTTAAAAATTAAAAAAAAAAAAGATTAATTTATGTGGTCTGGACATTGCTGGAAACATTTGAGATATTTTAATAAAGTTCTATTTTTTTGTAATAAATATATATTTAATTTAATAAAGTAAATATTTAATTATATGTATTATTTATTTTATTAATATACATTGTATTTAATTATTTTTTATAGTTAAATATGTTTTTTTTAATAATATTTTTTAATTAATAACTTTTAAAAACTACCCTTTTCTCTGTTTTAGTGTAGAAAAAGTTGCACATTATAATTTAAAATCTTGTTCCCGTTGAGGCTGAGCTTACTAAAGGAATGGGAAAAGTGTGAATTAGCACTCAATCCAGATATTGAAAAGCCCTCTTATCTGCAGCTGGAGGAAACTATTTTCAGTCATCAGTCATTTGAAGTTATGAAAGGAATCTCTGAGTGCAGTTTAAACACAGGTTATCCGTTGTGTTTCTGCATTATGCTGACAGACATACAGACACTCCTGCTCAATCTCAATAGTTGAAGATGTAACTTCCAAGTTAGGCTTGTTATGAAAAGATCTTAACTCTGTTCACGGACTTCTATTCCTATCACAACAAAGACTTTCCACCCTCCACCCTGAAGCTCTGCAGACCTACACGAGCACCTAATTATGCTGGTTTGCAGGCCAACAATAACATTTAATCACATCCCACATTTTTCTAAATTCTTACCAGTCTTCTTATATAACAGCTGTATTAAGACACAATCAGTCAAGAATACACCACCAGTCAAAGCTGTGGTGTAAAAACAACACACAGCATCTTGTTTAACATCTTGTTAAAGTGTGTCATGAAAAAAATGTAACACATGGACATTGGTATATAGCCTAGTCTAGCATGAAGACTTAGAGAAGGGAGTTAGCTACTCTAGTTCTGCCTGGGGGAAAATACACCTAACTACACATCTAAAGGTTAAAATTAGCATATTATACATAAACAGTTGTTGTAAATGTAATAAACATGTTCCCATGCGTCTTTGGGTGTTAGTTTGAGTCAGATGTATTGAAAATGTCTAACAGATATCATACAAAGCGATGAAAACAGCCAAAGAAGCCACTAAAAGGCATGAAAAATGTCTGAAATGTTAAGTTAAGTGAAGGGTAAAACTATACTAATGAACTGCATATAGATACTTATATTCCTTACCCAAACAATAATTGTGCTCTCAAATAATCCCCAAAGTTTCTTACATAAGGCATCACACATGGTGAAAATAACTACACAGCAAAAAAGAGTACATTATCTTTTTCCTGCAGAAGTTTATGAGATTTTCTGTGTATGGTAAATTGCAAAAATTGAATCTGTGGTCAAAAAATATTTTTAAAAAAAGAAAAAAATGTATTTACTTTTGAAATAGTACATTGTACAGTATTTTTTCAGGGTTTTCAGTGTACATGCTATCAAAACTGGTAGCTCCAACACATAAAATGTATTATGCAGTTATATTATTCTGCAGAGTTTCTGTATTTTAACTTAAAAATAAACAATTAATTTGGACAAAAGCGCTCTTGTCTGATCTCGCAGCCATGCTCCTGTCTCCAGTCTGCTCCCTGTAGCCTGAAGTTTTCCCACTCTCTCCCTGCAGACAGAAATGATTGGACTATAGATAATCACAGCTGTGGAATGCCACCAAATTGCAACGCATTTAAGTACATGTGTGTGTATGAGTCTCTATCTTTGTGTTTCAATAGAAAGAACAAACGAAGGAGAAGTGATAGAGAATCAAAGAAAACAGAGACAACAGATGTGGACATGCCCAGACATCCCACCTTTCATCCAGACCACGAGGACTTTGTTTTGGTCAGATTCCTCTCGGCCTTGTTTTATTCTAAGAAACTCTGAGCTGGAATATTTGGTTTGGTGGTAAGTGCTGCTTTCATGTGAGGTCAAGTTTTTAAAAAACAGAAGGCGCAAGTGGAGATGGTTTATAGTTTCTTTCATTTATTTTGATTCCAATGGGTTTAGCGTTTGAGGCTCAAACAGAAACAGGATGTTACTATTCAGATTTACCTCGCTCAGAAGTGTGTAATATCTCTCTCTCTCTCTCTCTCTCTCTACATATATATATATATATATATATATATATATATATATATATATATATATATATATATATCCCTCTCTACATATATCCATCTATCTCTATCTATCCATCTATCTGAGCTTCCACGTGGTGCTGAGGCAGGTTATTGGCCGGTAGTTGGATGGGACCGGTCCCTTCTGGGGGTCCTTGACAATCAGGACTGTCCAGCCTTCAGTTAGCCATTCTGGGGTTGTATCCAAATTCATGGGCTGCATCCTCCTGAGGCCTCATTTGTAGACCGATTACGTGACAGTGACGCGCCGAAGGCTGTCCAAATTCGTAGACTCCTCCGAATGCAGCCGACAAATGCGTCCTCCTTTTCCCCGAATTTGAAGGATGGGTCAGGTGTGTCCTTCGTGGTCCACCATATCCCAGAATTCATAGCGCAGCCCAGCCAAACCCCAGTTTCCAACAATGGCGGCCGCTACTAAGTTTTAAAATTACTCTTACTAATTTTTCTGGGTCACAAAATAAACTTTTAACATATTTTCAGGGGAAAAAGTAGCTGTGTAAACATCAAATATCTGCTCGGTTTATCAAGATATTGCATATTTGCAAAAGTGCTTTGATGTTTTCGGAGACATCTGCTACCCACCAGCTCGATAGCTAGCTGGGAGTTCGAGGGTCACTGAAGCCGCCGAGAACGGCACAACTCCCGGCACATCACCGCGGAGTTTCACTACTCAGGTTAAACGTAATATATAAGTCACTTAGACAACCTAAAAATGTTATTGTTGGGCTCTTTTCAGTGTTTTGTTTGTTCGTGAGTAAATCGGTTTGGCTAAGTTATTAGATTAGATTAGATAAAATAAAACCAATAAAACTTTATTAATCCCCTGGATGGGTTCCTCCTTGGTTTTTACACAGCTGACTAAATGTCAAACAGAAAACTGATTAAACAGAAGTATGAGACGGTCGAGAATTTACGCCAGTGTCCTGTTATATTTTAGATAACAAGGAGCAGACGGCCGGCACGAGACAGCGCTGACGCTAATCAGAAGGCTAGACCGTCCAATTTCCCCAGCCGTTTACTTCCGGCCTACCTGACCTTCTGAGGACCCGTCCCACGTAGACCGCGAAGGCCGGGTCCTCAGGAGGATGCAGCCCATGAATTTGGGTGTCTCTCATCAACTAGCAGCTGGTTCATTTGTGCTGCCAGATGGTCATGGAGTGCAGTCAGCTTCTTCTTCCTAACCCTTTGAGAATAATGAATTTGAAATACACGGTTATAATTGTATAGGAAAGACAGAAGCAGATTTGGAGGGGGCGTAGCCCTATACATTAATGAAAATATGGCAAGCAAACTACGTATGGACTTAATGTTTGACGATCTGGAAATTGTGTGGGTTTAGTTACATCCGCTCTATGGCAGACCTGTGATAGTAGGTTGCTGCTATAGACCCCCAAGTAGCAATATGTTGTATGTAGAACGAATCTGTGAAATGCTGGAAAGAGTAACTGAGGAAAACAAAGACATGTTCTTATCAGGAGATTTTAATATTAATTGGTCATCTCCTTCTTGTCCTTTAAGGAAAAAGACAAGTTAATCAGCATCTGCTTGTTGCCTGTCTGAGATGGTCACCATTCCCACCCGGGTCACGGTCAACGCAGGAGGTCATAGGTCATCATCATGTATTGATCATATTTATACAAATGTTCCTGAGCATTGCTCAAATATTGTTTCTGTTCCAGTTGGTTATAGTGACCATAATCTTGTAGGCTTGACCAAGAAAATGAAACTGCTGTATGATCTATGAAACCACTTTTATAGATCATACAAAGATTTTAATGCAGACAAGTATATTGATGATGTAAAGGAAATTCACTGGACTGACATCTGCCTTGAGCGTGACCCTGATATGGCATTATCTATAATTATTAAAAACCTTTGCTACCTGGCTGACAAACATGGCCCCTTAAGAAGACGCACTGTTAAAAAGAACTACGCACCTTGGCTGGATAATGAACTTAAAGCTGCAATGTCAGAAAGAGATACAGCAAAAATAAAAGCACATAAGTCTGTCAACCCACAAGAGTGATCAGATATCATAAATTAAGAAATCAAGTAACTAATTTGAGGCTACCCCACCTTATCACGACGTCTTATACAGGATGCTACCATGAATAATAGGCAATTTCAATTTAAGTTTGAGGCAGTGAATGTTGAGATGGTGGAGCGTTTATTGATATCAGCAAGTGATATATACATACAATACATGTACATACCGGCACTGATAACATAGACAGTAAACTGCTCAAAGTTGCAGCCAAGTTTGTGTCCCTTCCTATGTGTCACATATTTAATAGATCTTTGGCATGCAGCTTATTCCCATTGCGGTGGAAAGAATCGAAAATAATTCCTATTCCTAAAAACAAGAATGACGTTTTTAATGGTGCCAATAGCAGACCTGTTAGTAAAATTATGGAGAGGATTGTCTATGAGCAAGTTCAACATTACTTAACAGAAAATCATCTACTCAGTTTCAACATGCTTACAAACCGCGTAACTCCACCAGCTCAGCTCTCATTCACATGACACATAACTGGTATAAACATCTAGACGATGGGAATTTGGTTGGGGTGGTATTCTTGGACTTTAGTGCTGCATTTTCTTTGATAAATTATGATCTTTTGATAGATAAACTACAATGTTATGGATTTTCACCAGCTGCTTTGTGCTGGATGAAATGTTTTTTGTCTGGAAGAAGGCAAAAGGTTTATTATAATGGTTATTTCTCTGAGGGCTGTGAAATGAACTGTGGTCTACCCCAAGGCAGCTGCCTCGGTCCACTTCTCTATTCAGTTTTCACGAATGATCTATGTCTTGGATAAATCTCATCTTGTAATGTATGTTGATGATTCCACCATGTTTTATTCAGCCAGTGACAACTCCGAATTGACCACCGTATTACAACTAGATTTGCTGAACGTGTTTGACTGGATAAGTAAAAACAACATGATTTTAAACATGTCTAAATCCAAATCCATGTTAATAGGAAGTAGAGTACAGCGTAGAGTACGCTTAGTCAACAGCCCACAACTAAATCTTTCCATAGCTGGATCGGTATTAGAACAGGTCACCCAGATTAAATTACTTGGTGTTACCATAAATCACCATCTTTCGTGGTCTCAGCACATCAACTCTGTTATTAAGAAAATGGGACAGGGCATAGCTATGGCTAGGAAATGATCCTTTTATATTACTTTTTCAATTATGAAAGATGTCATTAATGCACTAGTATTATCTCATCTAGAGTACTGCTTAATCATTTGGTCAGCAGCTAATAAGACAGATCTGAACAGACTTCAGCTCAGTTGTAGTATCCTGATGAAATACATAATCATACTACATGATCTTCAACAAATCGCAATTTAGTAATTCCTTGAGTTAAAAGCAACTTTTGAGCATCTTTTAAGTGGAATAAATTGCCTTATGCAATTAGACAATTGGCTTCTATTTATAATTTCAAAAAACCCTTAAAAGCCTACTTACACAGCTTTTAATTATTGTAAATATTGTAAGAGGGCAATGTCATTTGCAATGGAAATTTGTGTATTTTGTCTCAGTGTTATTGATATTAATATGCTCATATTTTCACAATTGTAAAACCTCACTGTGGATGTAAGAGCCAAATTACAGTGGGGCAAAAAAGTATTTAGTCAGCCACCGATTGTGCAAGTTCCCCCACTTAAAATGATGACAGAGGTCAGTAATTTGCACCAGAGGTACACTTCAACTGTGAGAGACAGAATGTGAAAAAAAAAATCCATGAATTCACATGGTAGGATTTGTAAAGAATTTATTCGTAAATCAGGGTGGAAAATAAGTATTGAAGGACTCCACAACTGAAGGAGCCAGTTGAGGTGGTTCAGGCATCTGACTACTAGAACTCCTGGAAGCTCCAATGTGAGGTATTCCTGGCATCCCCTGCCAGGAGGAAGCCCCAGGGCTTGCTGATAAGATTAACATCTCTCGGGTGGCTTGGGAATGTCTCCGTTTCCCTGCAAATGAGCTTGAGGAGGTGGTGGGGTGAGGGAAGTCTGGGTTTCTCTGGTCAGACTGCTGCCTCCGCGAGCTGAACCCAGAAAGAATGTTATGTTTAAACTTGTGCACAGACTGCTTTTGTCTAACGTTAACGAGCCTTATTATTTCATTTACAAAATTCTTACATTCAAAGCTGATTGTGGGTGAATGGCACAACAACAGGCCTCAGGATCTCGTCACGGTATCTCTGTGCATTCGAAGTGCCAGCACTAAAATGCACCTGTGTTTGTTTTCCATAACATACGCCTGCCCATACCAGGTACGACAAACTCTTTGGTTATGCAAATCGATTGTTACTGCAGCTGTCCGGGTGTCTGGTCTCAGATGATCCTGGAGGTGAGCATGCTGGTTGTGGAGGTCCTGCGTTGGTGTGTGGTTGTGAGGCCAGTTGGATGTACTGACAAATTCTATGAAATTCCTTTGGAGACGGCTTATGGTAACAGCAATGGGCAACAGTGGTAAATGGTAAATGGACTGGTTCTTATATAGCGCTTTTCTACTCATCTGAGCACTCAAAGCGCTTTACACAACTTGTGCATTCACCCATTCACCCATTCGCACAAGCACATCTCTCTAAGTGCTTTTATAGCTAACATTCACACACATTCATACTCTGATGGATGCATCGGAGAGCAATTTGGGGTTAGTATCTTGCCCAAGGATATTTGGCATGCAGACTAGGCGAAGCCAGGAATCGAACCACCAACCTTCCGATCAGTAGATGACCTGCTCTACCACCTGAGCTACAGTCACCCCAGTCATGCTGACTGCAGTCAAAGCTGCAGTCAGCATGTCAATTGTACGCTCCTTCAAAAGTTGCAACATCTGTGGCATTGTGACCAAACTGCAAGTTTCAGAGTGGCCTTTTATTGTGGGCGGTCTAAGGCACACCTGTGCAATATTCATGCTGTCTCACAGATTTAGAGAGATTTGTGAACAATATTTGAGAGTAACGGGCCTTTTGTGTATGTAGAAAATGTTTCAGATCTTTGAGTTAATGGAAAATGGGAGCAAAAACGAAAGTGTTGCATTTATATTTTTGTTAAGTGTAATTGGATTCAATAATAATTAAAACAACAGACACAAAACAATTTGATATATGCATCTAATTACATACCTAAAGGAGATCACATTAAAATATCTGAAACATATACAACTTTTAATTTGACACTGAAGCACAACTGGAAGATAAAACACTTTCATTTTCATTTTGTAATATAAAACCTAGAAAAACGTAACATGCACGTTTTTCTAGGTTTTATATTACAAAATGAAAATGAAAGTGTTTTATCTTCCAGTTGTGCTTCAGTGTCAAATTTTCTGTTCACAAACACACACACACCCCTGTAGGAACTGCATTTGTAGCTTCACTTTGGCTCCACCTAATGGCACTTTTGATACCAGGCATGTTTACATCTGGTCTTAAGTTGTTCATTTCCACACTACCTCAAGTCTCCAACTGAACAGCTGCAGACTTTTGCACTTCAGTGTTTGTTTCATTTTCAGCCCTTAAATTTGTCTCTTGTCTTTTGTTTTTTCTTTATAAATAAGTAAAAAGCATCATTTATTAAATTATCACTATCACAATTCTGACCAATCACAATAGGCTATAACACAACAACTAGTACCTGTTAAATGTGAGGCTGTTCAGTGGAAGATGAAGAAACTTTCCTTTAGGATACTTTATCTGCATTTTACTGCTGCAGTTGCTGCGTTTTGTAATGTTGGCATGATGGTTGACTTCAAGTCTGAACCTGCAGTAATAATTTGTTGTAAGAATTTTAAATTTACTTTACCTTTTACATGAACAGAAGAAACAACAATTTCATTAATTCACTGGTGGGGTTTCCCTTTTAAACTATGTTTTAATGTGCCTTTAGGTGGAGCCAAAGTGAAGCTAGAAACGGAGTCCCTACAGGGGTGTGTATGTGTTTGTTAGCAGAAAATTACTGAGCATGTCTTTCTAGGTTTTATATTGCGAAATGGAAATGAAAGTGTTTTATCCTCTAGTTGTGGTTTAATGTCTAATTAAATAGTTGAGTATGTCTTCACATAAAGGTATAATCAACATTTCAATGCAGTCTCCTTTAGGTTATTTATTCATTAGTTGTGAGAACAACTGTGAGCACTCAATTATTTGATACCCTTCACAGGATTTTTTTTTTTAAACTCTTCAAGTTTCTATTTTTAACTGCACTGGAAGCCACTGAAGTGACGCCAAAACAGAAATTACATGTGATCACACATCCGTATGTTTTCCCAGTATGGTCTCATGCAAGTTAGTGAAAGAGTCATGTTTTTTTTGTATTTGTTATTAAGCACAAAGTAATGCATTTCAGTAGGACATGTATTTTGTTTTATTTGTCTTTATTTTATTGTATTTTTTGTTGTAGAAAAATCAAGGAGGTGTCACTATAACAAACATTATATTTTTGTAAATTTAATCAAGTAGAGTTTAATGTCCAACTCTAACCAAATAACTTTTAATTGTGTAACCACAAACTAACAAGACATTTGTAATTAATAAGATATTTAAAAATATGTGAAATACTATGACAAGTAGACCTACTGCAAATAATGTCAACATTGGGTGAAGGGTTTGTGTATTAGAAATCTAAGACAATCTGAAAGAATTGTAGTTAACGATGGTCTTGTTGCATGCTCAATCATCCAGGTAAGTCAGGGGTGTTGAACTCCAGGCCTCGAGGGCCGTTGTCCTGCAGGTTTTACATCTCACCCTGGGTCAACACACCTAATCAAATGATTAGTTCATTACAAGGTCCCTGGAGAACTTCAAGACATGTTGAGGAGGTAATGAGGAGGTAATTTAGCCATTTAAATCAGCTGTGTTGGATCAAGGACACATCTAACTCCAGGCCTGGAGTTTGACACCTGTGAGGTATAAGTAATCTCCAAAAGTTGATTCTGTTCATCGTCACTCATCCAAGTGACTTCTTTGGTCTCAGCTGACTGCAGGTTTCCCCAATCTTATAAACAGTACATTTGCATAATGACTGAACTAGCACCACTGAAGGAAGAATGTCTTGAGTGTTCTGCCCAAGTGAAAACCTGTAGTGATCCCATATGTGTCAGGAGTATCGGAACAGTTGAGACGCATTTTTTCTAAACACCGGGTCTCTGTGGCTTTTAAACCCCAAAACACGGTGCGCCAAAAACTGGTCCACCCCAAGGATCGGGTCCCCTAACACAAACAGAGTAACATAGTGCACGCTGTTAAGTGCCAGGAGGATTGCCAGGATTTATACATCGGGGAAACCAAACAACCTCTGGCGATGTGGATGGCACAACACAGAAGAGCCACCTCGTCAGGCCAGGACTCTGCAGTCTATTTACACCTAGAGGCCAGTGGACACTCTTTCAAGGATGAGGATGTACACATCCTGGACAGGGAAGAACGCTGGTTTGAGTGTGGAGTCAAGGAGGCCATTTACGTGAAAAGGGAAAGACCATCTCTGAATCGAGGAGGGGGCCTAAGGGTCCATCTTTCGGCATCATACAATGCTGTGATTGCAGCCATTCCCCAACTCTCTGTGAATGGTACTCATGGCCATTGATCAGTGGGCTTTGATCAGTGGTTGTTGATCAATGGTCATGAAAATTTGCATAATTATGATGAAGGAACTGACCTCCCAGCCCATTGTTCCTCCAGTGGTGCTAGTTCAGTCATTATGCAAATATACTGTTTATAAGACTGGGGAAATCTGCAGTTAGCTGAGACTGAAGAAATCACTTGGATGAGTGACGAAACGTTTCTCCCACTGAAAATGTTATGTCCAGATGAACAGAATCAAATTTTAGAGTAGTTAATGATGGTTGTCGATCAGTTTGTATGCTGGTTCACTGTGATGTTCATTCTATTTTTGCAAAAGACAGAAAATAAGGTTATTTTTTCTCATTATTGAGGTTATATCAGTAGTGGAAGAAGTGCAAGATTGATCAGAGGTACAAATGTAGGCTTTTCCTACTAAAATATTCCACCAGAATACTGTTAAGGGGAATTCCACCTGGAAGTTGCCGCAACAAAGGGAAAAAGAGTCAAAGCAGTTCTGTCATTTTTCTCCTGGAGTTTTAAGTTTGAGTTAAGTTAAGTTTTTATTATTAATCTTAGTTTTTACTAAATACCAGACCACCTCCTCTATCTGCTGGTGGTACATACAGTGCAAAGGCCTGTCCTTCCATCATTGTTCCTCCCCTTCCTCCTCTTTCTTGGGTTTCTGCTGCCTGCCTGCTGTATTTCCTGAGCATGCGGTCGGCTTAGCGATCTTCCCGATGTATTCATGGATGTTTGTTGTCTCATTGGGGACCGTGGTGCTGACAATCACCAGTCCCTGGCCTCCTTCCTTCCTCTTAGCATACAGTCTCAGGGTGCTGGAAACCCCCCATGCATGGTCAGGAGCAATGTTCCTTCTAATTTTTCATGTGTCTGAGCGAACACACAAACTCCCTGAGCGGTCCCTTGGACCACTGTGAGCAACAGTAGACGTGTGCTCACATCGAATCCATCCAAGTTACATGGTTTATTAAAATAATCAAATGACAGCATTTACATTTATGTTAGACTACTTTTAATTAACTGCTTTAGCCCACTTACAATGAAAAAAAAATCTAGTTCATGACCTGTGTAGTATGCTAACACTATTGGAAGTAAAAATAACTTGAACTCCAATTTTGAAAACAAAACTTTCTTTTTCTTTTTTTTTTTTTGATAAAGCTCTGACTTGTATTATGAGTATGAGTCTGTAACTCTCTGTCTGCAAAATACAGTATATAATGACCAATGTTGGGCAATTAATTATAAAGTTACTTCTTCAAAAAAGTAACTGAGTTATGCAAACAACAAAGTTTTTTGCAGCTCTTTACCTAAAAATGCAGCCAAGGCATTTAAGACTGATGGTCTTATGTCCAGATCACACGCTGCTCCGTCTTTTCACTTTCATTTCTGTGTTTGCGCATGCGCAGTGTGAGAGGCTGCGTCGTCGTCGTCGTCGGCCGACAGGATTTCAAACAGGTTTGATTTTCTTACGACCAAACGAATAGTGACCGGGAGCTGGTCGTGAGGTGTTAATCGCTTCTCGTTACCCCATGTATACTACACGATGCACGACACACGATTAAGGCGAAACTCGGGCCGATCCCCAAAACTCAAAATGGGCCAAAAATCGCACAGTGTGTGCCCAGCATTAAGAGTCTCTGCTGGTCCCTGGTTGGACTGGGTGAGCTGTTTTGGACTTGTTTTGATATGACAGCTACTGATTTTCCATTAAAAAAAAAACTGCCTCCAGCAGCCATTCCTCTTGCAGCAACTGGCAGCAGCAGCAAACCCTTTATTGTTTAACCCTGTGTGTGTGTGTGTGTGTGTGTGTGTGTGTCTGTGTGTGTGTGTGTGTGTGTGTGTCTGACGCACAAGGGGTAAACTGCCTATTCATCTTAGTATGAGGGTATGATGGTATGAGATGCGCTTGTCTTTTGTTTGGCTTTTGTTTCTCGTAGGGTTTAGGTAGCACTTCTGTGGAATAACTTGTTTTGCTTGTTGTTTTGACCTTGTTTAACTCTGGAGGTTATGCTTTCAGTTTTGGTATGATTAGTATACTCAACCTTCAACCCTATCACCCTTTTTTTAACCCTTGCTCTCCTGTACCCCCAGTCTAGGGTGCAACATGAGGTGGGGGCTTGTATGCATTTTTTCTGGGGGGTAATGCCATGCAGGGTTTTCTGGCGTATCAACCATTGGCCAATGGATTACTATAATTTCCTTATGTATATTATCTTTGCTCATAGTGGTAAATAAACTGCAATAAAAATAAACAGGATTTATGAAGAGCTCATATATAAAATAGAGATGGCACGATACCACTTTTTTATGTCCGATACCGATACCGATATTATAAATTTGGATATCTGCCGATACCGATATGAATCCGATATAGTGTTTTTTAATCAACAAAACGTTTTTTTAATATCTTGCTGCATTTTGTATAAGTTTATACTCAAGTTTAAATAAATAACAACACTAAAGCTATTCTGTTATACCTGTATGTAAAAAATACACTGCGTCCAAAATATGTCATAGTTCAGCAACACTGATCAATCTAATAAAGTTAAACCTGCTCCATCCTCCCTATTCTGGTATTTTAAAGAGTACTTAGAAGAAATTTTAAGCAACCTAACTAATAGGGTTGCAAACTCCCAGCAAAAAAAAAAAAAAATAGGGAACCACCCTCCACCTCATGATGCTTAATCGATGTAATCAAATTTAATTTGATGCAGGGGGAAAATGCACAAAAATAAATTATTTTTCAAGAATAATTAAATAGATTCAACATCTTTCTTCAACAGAATTGCAGACTGCACAGATGGTATCTTCCCAAAGGAAAAAGTACTATAGCTTACTAGGGTAATTAGACTTAACAGTTACTATATACAGTAATGGACTTCTATATATTTTACACAAGATTAAAACTTTGGGTGTAAGAGTCAGATAATTATTTATTAAAAACTAGACATTTTAAATGAGAATAAGAAAGAAAAGTATGTCTTTGTGCCCCCTTTTCCCTGTTCATGCCCTATCGGCCCCCCTGGCTAAACTTTGCTAGATCCGCCCCTGCACAATTACCAGCCGTCAGCTACGTAGAAAAAGATCCTGGTGTAGAAAGTAATATTAAATAAATTCTAACAACAGCTTATCAAGCTTAAACGTGCTGCTGTTGTTCAGCCGCTGGTTTCCTCTTTCTGGTGAGAAGTGGGCCAAAAACTAAGAAGAGAGACGGACTCGCGACAGAAAAGCCGATCAGCTGATCATTAATAAGCAGTTTCACGATTGAAGTAGCAGGAGAGAGAGAGAGAGAGAGAGAGAGGCAGTCGCTCCAGGTATGGTTGTTAAGCTTAACGTGGGAACGCTTTACAAACATTCAGAGATGAACTTACACACTTGCTTTACTTCTCTCTTGGAAAACGTCCTCATAGATGAAATGCTGGTTTGCTAGCAAGGCTACAAATACACACAGCCACTCTATCACGTGATGCACACTGCTGCTACGTGCTACGGTTATGAGCCGAGTTATGCCGGGTAGCAAGTTTTGTGAGGTGCGTTTTTGATATTTAATGGATCGGATTACATTTTTTATTTCTCGCCGATATCCGATCCAGTAATTTAGGTCAGTATCGGACCGATACCGATACGTAATATCGGATCGGTCCATCTCTAATATAAAATAGAGCAATTATGCATTTGCAAGTGTCTTTTATGACTCCACCCAGTCATTTTTGGCCACTTAAAGTATCTTTGCAAAACTGTTATAATTGTTGCTTATATTTCTGCTGCCCTCATGGCCAGAGTGCTCTTAAAAGACATTTTAATGTCATGTTTTAATGTCAGTGACGCTTTTTCACCCTCTTTTCATCATCCAGTCCTTAAGTGGCTGGAAAAACTAGAAGCTCTAGCAGCAGGCGGGTGCATGCAGCAAAAACAGCCAACTCACAAGTACGTGGGAAGAGAGAGAACAATACACGAAACTAAGATTGGGGAGTGGACCCCAGGAAGTGCTGGGACCATGACTATCCAATACAAGTTGCCAATACTACTGACAATAAAACAAAAACAAACCTGCATAAAAAAACAAAAAAACAACAGCAACAATAGTAAAAACAATCATTGCTGAATCGTAGCTTTAAAGACTAGAACCTTTGAACTTTAAAGAACCTTTGTGTAGAAATGTGGTCCAACTGGCTACACAACATCACAGTGAATGCATTCTTTCACCAGACCAAGTGAAAGTATGAAGACCATTATGTTTGATCTTTATCTCATGAAGCTAAAAATGGTTTACGAGTCATGGACATGGAGTGCCTTCAATCATGAAGTGTACATTATCAATATCACATGAACGTTTATGAGTATCTGCTTTGAACTATGATATTAACCAACATTTTTTTTTAAATTTAGCAACCTGACCTGGGCTGCTACAGCGGGTCAAATATAAGCTCTAACAAAGTGTCTCAGACAGTGGAAGATTTAATCTGGCATCCAGCATTCAACAACATCACGTACGAGAATGACATTTGTCTTGTGAAGCTGTCAGCTCCTGTGACTTTCACAGACTACATTCAGCCAATCTGCTTAGCCTGAGAAAGCAGCACTTTCCACAGTGGGACAAGCAGCTGGGTCACTGATTTTGGTGAAACTTGTAACTTACAAAATATTAATTTTATTTAATAGGAATATGCAGGATTTTTTAAAGCTGTTGACTATTTTTTTTATTTTTTACAATTAGGTAATGGTCCATTCCCAAACATCATGTGAAAATGTGAGAGTTTTGTATTACTTTATATATTACTTTCACACTGAATTGTTGGGGTGTGTGTGTGTTATTGTTTCAATTTCACTGATATTATAGACTGTTAGCTTTCATGACTTGCCCAAGATGATTTATTACTCATTCATTTGAGTTTCAGCAGAGCTGGATACATCTGTAGCATATAAAATACCTTCCAATAACTTCCGGGAAAAATGAGCTCCTTAGTTCAACATGTCAATCAGAAAAAGAGGCTGTGATGGACCGAGTTGAAAAACAGGAGAAGTCCCAGGAATTATTAGAAAAATATAGTTTCCATTTATTTAACCCCCAAAAATTATATTTACAAGTGTAATAAATGTTGAGCTCATAAAAGAGGTCAAAGAAACAAAACTGAACTCAGGCAAAGACTGCAAACTTAACGAACCAAATGACTGCTACAAACAAACATAACTGGCCTAAAACATGAAATGACATACAAGGGTATATATAATGGCTGATCAGACCATTGTGACACATGAGGGGTAACAAACAAACACAATCATAAATCACAAATGATGCAGTACAATCTAGTTTGTTAATAAACTAAACACTAAAGAAGAAAACCAAAACCCATTAAACCCTAAACTCAAATATTTAATTAAATTCTCTCTTGGCTCTTGGCGAAGGCGGTCGCACTTTTTCTCCTCTCCTCCTTCCCCTTATCTTCCCTGCTTAGCCTCTTGTGTCCTTGTCTTGTCTCGTGTGTATTACTTTCCCTCAAACAGTCTCTCACTGTCGTTCTCTAAAACCTAAAAGAGAATTATGGATTTGGTCAACTGGTCTCTGAATGCTATTGACACCCTTTTCTCAAGGAGAAGTCTGGGCTCGGGAGAGCCTGAGGGCCCTGGAGGGACTTTCCCTGCCGGATACACGATGGACGGGTGGCAGAACTGGAGGGTCATGTGCCTGGCGGGACTGTCGATCGAGGACGCTGAAAATATCTACCTATTTGGAACCATGATAGCAGGGTTCTTGCTGATCGGAGCTGGCTTGGCCCTGGCTTATCGGAGAAATAATAGAACGGAACCGGCTGTTCAAACCCCCCCCCCCCCCCCCCCCCAAGGCTGCCCGCTGGAATCGAAGCGATGGGACGAGGCGCGACCTCTCACAACGAACGCAGCATGGTTAACACCTTGGAGACGCTTACAGCTGCCGTGAAGACTCAAAACAACACCATTGAGCGTATGTTGGGATACATCAGAGAGGGCCCTGCTCAAAATGAGACCCTTGAGCGAAAGTTGGATCACATCGCAGAACGGCTCACTGCAGTTGTGGGGTCTCAGAATCAAAAGAATGACAACACCATGGAACAGAAGTTTGATACCATCATGGGGAGGCTCGCGGCTCTCCAACGGGAGATTGAGAGACCAGTGTCAGAGTGTTAAATGAACAGCTTGAAATTCTCCTGAGCTGCTCGCATAAAAGAAAAATCAACAACATCAACATGCAGACACCACGGCGCCAGCTGCACGGGCCCAAGGCTGGAGCCGAACAAAAACTCCCTGATAACGACTGTGTGATGACTATTCTTCCCATCTCATGCAAGGCCACCTGGGTTGGCTAGCAGACTGTTTACTTAGCCTGATAGGGTGAAGGACACTGTCTCAGCTGAACTATGGACACGCACACACATACACTTACACTGATAAGCACTCACTCATCCCCCCTCCCCTTCCAACGCCTTCGATGCTTGTTGCCTCCTGGGGAGCACGAGGCGGGTCTGGGCCCGCGCTGGAGAGTCGGCGCAGTGGCAGGATGGCTGCTGTGTTGCCTGGGATTACTCCTTATCCCCTACCCAACCCTGTTGCTGGTCACGTGCTCTATAATGTTGTACTGTGGACATTTATGTGCTTTCTGTGCAGAGGAGTTTTTTTGTTTCCTGTTCTCATGCTGTCCTCCTGTAGCCCAGCATGAGTAGAGGTCTCTTTTTTTCCTCTTGTACTTTCCCATTGTAGTGTCCATTTCAGTGTTTTTTCTGTAATGCAACCGTTCTCTGACTTGTATCCCCATGTGATGTCTGTGTTGTGTGTGTAAGGTCGGGGGGCGGGCAACCTGCCACTGCATGTGGCGAATAAAATTTGAACTTGAACTTGAATACAAATACTTTGTTTTTAAATTAAAGAAAACACACATTCTCCCCTTCAGCAGGAAGTGGTGGTGTGGTCCAATTATCCCTCTTTGTATGTAATGGTATCAAACCCTGGCTACCATCTTTTGTCCAGCAACTCCCAGGGATGATGGCAGGTAAGAAATAAAAAGACAAAGGTTAGTCAGAAAGCAGAGAAATGAAGAAGTATGAATACATAAGTAAACTAAATGTGCGCGCTTACAAATAGAACAAGTGTATCCACACCAATCAATAAAGTTATTGGTAATGTTGGATTATAATATTATTTTATGCCATGTTAGACCCCTAATTAAAGATTGTGAATTATTATGTAGTTTTAGTTTGCATTATGCTCCTGAATTAGAAGAAGGTGATAACTATTACATTTGTTAAACTGATCTGCATTACATTAGACTGCTGATTTATTGTGAATGAATGATATTGTTTTATGATGCATTATACTGCTGAGTTATAAGAAATACTGTTCCAGAAAGTCATCGCCTTATTTGTCTGGTTAGAAGAGAACAGAGCATACTGCCCCATCTCAGCAGGAGCAGATAAACAGGGAGCCAAGGTCGTAGCTTAGGCGCTGTGTGAGAGAAAGAATGTGAATGTTTAGGCTTTTATGATTAGGTGGGGGCCACTAGAGGCTATAAGAGTTTGATCAAGGCTCCACCATTTTGAGATCTGATGCTGTCTGCTGTATGGTGTCCATCTCCCACGCGTGTATTCATTAAATCATCGTTTGACTTGACCCGGCCGGACCAGTGTGGTTATTTTTGGTTTTCCTCTTGTATCCATCCTCAATATTTGAATCCGTGACAGTAACTAAAATGTATTACTATGTTCAAATGAAGAATGAAAATACAAAAGTTACCGACTTTAAAGTGTGGCCATGGGTTTGGCCATCACAGAGGCTTTAAAAGTATGTCTCTATTGAGACTGTTCAGTGTCTGCTTAGTTTTTCAGCACTGGAAGCAGCCTCTTGGTCAAAAGTAACCAAATCTTCAATATATCTTCAATATATTTATGATTAGCGTGCTAGCTATTAAGGTACAGCTCTGCCCTGTGAGCTCACTGCACCACCCTTCCTCTGCAGCAGGTCCAAAGACCACACCTCCACCACACCAAAGCCCCCCAAAAAGGTAGGAAATGCCCTGTAACTTACTTTCAAATGAAATATGTTCCCTAAAACAGTGGACAGAGCTACAGTGGCATGAGGCAGTTACTTACCCAGTTAGTTAGCAGCTATGACCCAGCACTACTTGTGCAGTTAATAAAAGAACAGGTAATGTTTTGTCGCGCTGTTGCACACACAGCATGCTAATTTCTTTCATTTCATCAGTTGCCACAGGACAACTCACCAACGTGTAAGTAATAACCTAATACTCCTTTGTGCTATAGACTACAGTATACGCTTATATATACCTTGTCACGGTACTGGGTCTCCGAACCAGTATATGTGTTTCAGCCCTTGTAATTATATTTCTTGACTATTGTTGTCCATAGTTTTTGGTTTTCATTAGTTCTTAGTGATTTCTTCCTCCCTTAGTATTTATCTTAGCCTGTGTTTAGTCTCTGTTTCCATGTGTACTCTGTACTTTTCCTGTGTCACTCTTGTCTCTATCTTCCCTGCTTCCAAGTCAGCCATGTGTCTGTGTGAAGCCAGTGTCTCTGTGTCTGTAGGGTTGCCAACTCCCTGAGAAATAAATAAGGGACACCTCATTATTTTTTTAACCATTTGACTTGAATTTGATTTAAGTAGATGCGTATTCTTTGTGATATCAACACATGGGAAACAAAAATCATTTAGCCATTTATTTTTAGCTCAAAATGACAACATTAACACAATAAAACAGGCCTCTTTCTTAAACAGAAGCTTGTCATGCTTAACTTTTGAGAATAAAAGTAAATCTTTCTTTAAAAGAACTCTGTCCTGCTTAATTTAAAATTATATAAATTAATAGAAAACAACAGAAAGAAAAATATTCTTGTAACAGTGCACATTTAGTGCATTTAGTGCAATTGGCTTCAGTAGAGGCATTATTTCAGCTTTTGCTCCCGTTTGTAAACCCACTTGTTCCCATGATTACGCATCATAACTCATCATCATTATTCATCTATGTATTACTTTTATGTATTACTCATCTATTTGTTGTAATCATCTATCCTTGCAGTTGTTTATTACACAAAATAAATTATATTATCACACTTCTGGCCAGATAGCGCTGATATTCACTGCACATGCCCATTTTAACCTTAACCAGAGGGTTTAAAAACAAACAAACCAGTGTTTACATACCATATCTGCTTCTGCCGTGGCCTGGTGGACAAAAATTGGTTAAGGGTTTCCCTGAGCTTTCACGCCCCTCATGTTCTTCATGTGCCCACCATTAGAAGCATGTCTATGGAAAAAGTGCGCCGGCACACAGTGCAGTGCGCTTAAGGTGTTATCGTGCACTTTTCCAGCCAGGTGTTTTCCTTTTCCCATTCTTCCCTGTACTTTTGCAGCCTTTTTGTCTTTCTCTGAGAGGAACAAACATTGCTGGTCTAATGCTGGGCTCACACTGTGCGATTTTTGGCCCATTTTGAGCCGATTTTTGAGTCGTGCGACCAATTTGGTGATCGGCCCGATTTTGGCCTTCATCGTGCATTGTGTAGTATACGTGGGGTAACGAGAAGCGATTAACACCTCACGACCAGCTCCCAATCATCAATCGCTCGTGAGGGTGTCACCGCAGCCGCTCACACTGCTCACGCACAAACACGTAAACGTCGTTGAAAAAGACGGAGCAGCACGGCAGTGCAGCGTGTGATCTGGACACAAGCGATGGAGGCACAACTTGTAGAACTTTGGAAAGCTCATCCGAGCCTTTTCGATGTGGCATCACCAAATTATCACGACCACAACAACCGTGAAAATAGTTGGATGGACATTGCTGCTCAATCACAGCTGCCTGATCAATGTTTTTCATTAGCAATTTAGCAAAGTTGATGGTGGTTGTGTGTGTGTGTGAGTGAAAGACAGAGAGGGAGAGCGAGCGATAGAATTTCTGTTATAACCTTAATTTTATGGATGCACAGTGTGAGCACTTGGGTCGCATCAGAGCATCGGGCGGTATAGTGTGAGACCCTGCATCGTGACCTACGAACCTATAACCCATGCGAGCCAATCGTGCAGTTTGAAAATTGCACAGTGTTTGCCCAGCTTCAGGTGTACTGTCGTCTGAGACTTGCACTGCAGTGTCGCCGTTTGTTTCCCTGTTGGCCATGCTTTTTGTTGTGGTCATCTGTTGTCTTCTGGTATTTTCTCCGCAAGCGACCTTTCCTCAACCAATGAGATGAGCGGTAATCTGAATTGTCATACTCGAATTGTCATAAGCGTGCTGTCAGCTCATTGGTCACAAAGCAGGAGCGGGGCTGGGAATTATGTTTTAAAACAAAGCGTTAATTACATTAAAACTTATAGACTACTTTTGATTCTCACTGTATTACGGGACAAAGTGCGTCCCTTTTCAGCTCAATACGGGACGTGTACTTTTGTTTCTAAATACGGGACGATTCCGTTTTTTAAGGGACGGTTGGCAACCCTATGTGTCTGTGAGTTCAGTTGGTGTGTTTCCTGTCTTACTCTGAACGTCCGTGTCTTATGTCAGTGTAATCGGTTTTGCTTCTCCTGCCCAGTTACTCCCAGCTGTGCTCTCCTCCTGTGCCTCATTTCCCTTGTTATCCCTCAGCGTATTTAAGCCCTGTGTTTCTCTCTGTGTTGCATCATTAACCTACCTCCTCAGTGCCGTATGGGTCCTCTGTGTTGCTAGTCTCTGTTGCTCTTAGTTTCTAGTTTTTTGGTTTCCTGTTTTCCAGTGCCCTGAGACCTCAGTTTGTTTAGCTCTAGTAATTCTTGTTTTCTGTACTCAAGGTTTTAACAGCGTAATAAAGATGCCTCTTTAAGTTAATTCCTTTGTGTCTCCGAGTCTTGCTATTGGGGCCTACATCCTGCCTGCTACACAGCACTCACCATGACACACCTACTTACTGGTTTTTTGTTGCATTAGTATGTGTCTCCCAGTGAATTTGTGGTTCTCCTACAGCTCCACACCGCTCAGCTGTCAAATTTGTGAGAAAGCATTTTTATTGGAAACAAAACAGATCCATTTTCGGTTAGTATGTTTAATTATTTTATTTTAAAATAAATAATTTTGTAACACCATCGTTGGTTTTAATCTAGCAGCCACGCTTTTGCCTGCAGGGTTTTCTGGCATATCAACCATTGGCCAATGGATTACTATAATTTCCTTATGTGTATTATCTTTGCTTATAGTGGTAAATAAACTGCATATATAAAATAGAGCAATTATGCATTTGCAAGTATCTTTTATGACTCCACCCAGTCATTTTTGGCCACTTAAAGTATCTTTGCAAAACTGTTATAATTATAATTGTTGCTTATATTTCTGCTGCCCTCATGACCAGAGTGCTCTTAAAAGACATTTTAATGTCATGTTTTAATGTCAGTGACGCTTTTTCATCCTCTTTTCATCATCTAGTCCTTAAATGGCTGGAAAAACTAGAAGCTCTAACAGCAGGCGGGTGCATGCAGCAAGAACAGCCAGCTCATAAGTACATGGGAAGAGAGAGAACAATACACGAAACTAAGATTGGGGAGTGGACCCCAGGAAGTGCTGGGACCATGACTATCCAATACAAGTTGCCAATACTACTGACAATAAAACTAAAACAAACCTGCATAAAAAAAACAAAAAAACAACATCAACAATAGTAAAAACAATCATTGCTGAATCGTAGCTTTAAAGACTACAGTCCGTTGAGGAGCTTTGTGTAGAAATGTGGTCCAACTGGCTACACAACATCACAGTGAATGCATTCTTTCACCAGACCAAGTGAAAGTATGAAGACCATTATGTTTGATCTTTATCTTGTATAGGAATTTCTTTTACTTATGTATTAATCACATTATTTTATTGTATGGTGCCTTGGTGCCACTGGATTTTAACAAGTCTCACACTCATACAGTAAGACAAATGGTGGGGGTCTAGTAAGGAAGTTGGGGGAAGCAGACAATTCCACAGGAAGAAACTTTTGTCTCTTTGAGGACTCTGGGAGTTAGCAAGGGAGTGTGAACCTTAAGGTGCGAAACAGCTGTGTACTGCCTTTTGTTCCTGAAGGAGGTATTTAACTGAGAGCTATGCTAGGCTCAGTGAGACTCTGCTGACCGTCTGCCCCGCGGTCATGTAGGCTCTCCACAAGCTTGGTTGTCTGTTGTTTGTGTGTTTTGATTAAAGATTGTTAGCTACCGCTCACCGCTCGTCTGCAGGCTTTATTTAAATGGAAAAACTTCCACAACAAAATGGCGACGAGGATGGGATGGTCCTTAAGTGGCTGAACAACGGTTCCGTGGACGGGCTGATCACCCTTGAGGGAAAAGGTACCTTTGTCCTACCGGCTGTTGAAGCAAAGGAAATGGAGGAGTCACGGAGCCGTGTGTTTCAGCCACCACCGAGACCATAAATTTTGAGGGGACTCCTGCAGATGGGTGAGTTTTTTGTGCCGTGAAGTGCTGAGCCGTGAAGTGCCTGCTGCTTCGAGTTCGAGTCTCCGGAAGGAAAATCCTGGGGTTCAAGTCCCCAGGCTTGTGTTCGGTTCCGGTGTTGTGCAAAAGAAAAGCAGTCGTCTGCCAGAAAGTAATTGCAAAAACACCGGTCCATCACAGGGAACGGTGGTTCGAGTCCACCGTTGATAATCATGTCTGCACAATACAGTGTGTGGAGTGATGGTATTTTAGCACTTTTCTGCCAGTAAGGGAAGAAGGCCATTGCAGAGGACGCTCTGAATGTAAATATGGGATCTAGATCCAGTAGCAGCAGACGTTTCACCCAGCGGCCAGAGATAAAACTCAATATCTGACTGTATGGTAAGAACTGAGTAAATGTGTGGTGTGTAAGATTGCAGAGAATGGTTGTGTGGGAAAAGTTGATGTTTGTGTAAAAACAGAAAAAATGGGGTTAAAAAATGTTGAAAATGGGGAACAAAAACAAGGACAAAATAAAGAGAAGAGAGGAGTGTAGAAATGTGTGTAACAGTTGTTTCCAACTAGAGGGAGAGGGTGGTACTGCAGGCCACCAGCTCCCCTAGGGTGGACACACAAAAATTTCTTTTTTAGCAGACTTGTTGATGAAAATAAGCAAAAAAATCAGAAAGAGGGAAAGAAAAAAAATAGGAAGAGGGTTTGGTGTTTTTCAATGTAGAACAGCTACAATCTCTCTGGGTTTTTAAGAAAG
This sequence comes from Neolamprologus multifasciatus, assembly GCF_963576455.1. Taxonomy (NCBI): domain Eukaryota; kingdom Metazoa; phylum Chordata; class Actinopteri; order Cichliformes; family Cichlidae; genus Neolamprologus; species Neolamprologus multifasciatus. Next base: position 30,054,507 of record NC_140441.1, read on the forward strand.
ATTCGGAATCAGAGAGGGGAGACGTGTTGTTTTAAGCAGTGATAAGAATGAAAAATGTCTCAGTGTGTACTTGCAGGTGAAGAGCAGACCCGGATCAATTTTCCACGTGCCGCAGTCGGAAGAAAATTATAGGTTAACATCATTAGAAACACTCAAGCCAAGTTTTGGCTGAATTATTTTACAGCTTAACTTCCATGTGTTTGTCACCCTGAGAACACAAGCTCCAAGAATCTCTCCCTGGAGACAAGAAATGCAGTTCCAAAACAACGAGATGGATCTCAAGAGCTCACAGCAACATCCTGAGCAGTGAAGAAAATGTCCAGCAGCAACTGTGCAAGACAGCAACAGCAAGGAGAAAAATGGCATCATCATGACTGGATGGATGGATTTGCATTTCCAACGAGCTGCAACTTCACAGTGTGTGAATGGACTTTGAGAGGACTGCCTGAGTTGCACATTTGCCACTTTTGGAGCAAAATGGCAAGATGAGACAGTGGAAAACACAGGACAAAGCTGAAAGACAACTGACTCTCACTGCTGCAAGGGGGAAGATGAGATGAGACCACAGTGGAAGGAGCAGGGGACTACATGTAAGGCTGTTGTAGTGTGGGAATTAAATTTGGGTTTAGAAAACTGGGAAGGAAAAAAACGACTGCCTTGTGTGGAGAATTGAAAAGTGTCTGGAGCACCGCAAAGAGGAGAGGTACACAAAAATTACACAAACAGAAAAATGCATTAATCCTACTAACACATACACACATGCAATGAAGCTCATAAAGATGAAATGGTATTAAGCATGCATTTCTGTTACCATCATCTTGTCCGGTTCACTTAGTAGGTTAAGAAGTGATACATAGACTAGTGAACTAGTATTATTTTTGGGGAAGGATGATTGAATCATAGCAGTTGTGAACAGAATGCTGCAGGGGGTCAGATGAGTGGAAACTAATAGTTTCTTGTTTCTGATGTGTGGGGGAGGTCTTATCATGACACACATCTGGGTACATGGGGGAAAACAAAAGCTCATTATCTAATAGAATATTGTCGTTGTGTGAGGTGTGTGACTGGTGGATGAAAGTTTTGGAGATTTACTGATGCATTTTCCTTTGGTACCACTTTGAACCTGCCAATTAGTTGTTTTGAACTATCATTCTGAGAGAGTATGCTTAGACAACGTCTAAAAAGAGGCCTTCATATTTTTTGATTTTTAACAATGCACTGAGATTTTTTGTTTGGCAATTTTCTCTTTTTCAAGCAGGCCTGCAAGATCGGAATTGAAAGCGCTACACAACATGTTGAACAATCGCAAGTGAGTTTCTCCAAAATTAAAAGGGGCTCGGGAGAAAGCCACTTATTTGGGACAATCAGAAAACAAGTACCTGTCAAAAAGGATTCAGCGAGGTAATCCAGTCTAAATTCTTTTTTTGTTTTTTTTGATATGGCGTCATTGCTGGCAGTAGAAACTTATTGCATCACGAGAGGTTCTACTGTCAGCAAATAAAAAATGGGGACTGACTGGACTGACAAAAAGCTTGACTGACTGCACCTCCACCCAGAGTGACAAAAGGGTGGATGTATGTATGTATGTTTCTTTTTACAGGAGCAGAAAGGTGACAGCAACAGGTTGCATGAGCTTTTGGGCCGTGCTGACTTAACCTTTTAATTGCCACTTTCTGTGTCTTTGTGAATTTACCAGCAGTGTGTTATTCATGACCTTGTATTGTTTACAGTGCAGAGGTCACTGTGAGAAAGTGTGCATACAGATGCGCTGCGCTAACATCTACAACACTTTTTCCACAGCAGAGGGTTAATCGTGGGATCTAATCACATGATTTACAGCAGGACACACCGCTGGCTAATGTTTTACTTTTTCTTACGACAGTGCCTTGAGTGAATCTACTCCAGGGGAGAATCCCTGGAATTTTTAAGAGACAATGCACAACTTTATTGTGCATGTCTAATTGTGCTAAGCCGACATAGGGCAAAAGAGGGTTTTCCGGGGAGCTTTCATTTTTAAATTGCAGAGACCGTGACATGAGGGATATGTAAGAAGAGGGGTGCAAATGCAGACCATGACTGGGAGAGAAGGCTTCAAGAGGACCAGTGAGAAGCAGGGACCATCTCCAGGACAACTGACAAACGACAGTGGGCTGCACCACTGGGCTTCCAAAAGATTGTCATGAGGAGAACAGCAAAATCTTAAAATAAAAGGAAAGAGTTTCTACGTTGGCGTTGAGGAAGATTACAGGAGTGTACGACTTGCTCTGCTCCTAATCTACAGCCGCGTTGGAACAGAAATCGAGGGATGAAGAGAGCGTGCTAAGCTCCAAAAGTGACAGCGCAAGGAAGATCAGCATTGGAATTATGACTCTGTAGATGGTACAGACACCAGGAACCATGACTGTGACTGAGAATGACCACCTAATGCTGTTTCACTTTGCCATGCAAAGTATTTTGACACTCTGGAGAAGACCTTTCCTCTGTATCATTGTTGTTTCCATTTGCATGTGAGAGCTTAGATTGTGGGGAAGATTAAAGATGAACAAAGGGTGGTGGGAGAACAGTGAAGTGAGGATACACAGTGTGAAACTCCTTTAAGTGTACAATAATGCTTATGTGATATACAGACAGTGTTGGGGAGTAACGGAATACATGTACCGCCGTTACGTATTTAAAATACAAATTATGAGTAACTGTATTCCGTTACAGTTACCGTTTAAAAAGGTGGTATTTAGAATACAGTTACTTTGTTGAAATAAATGGATTACACGGCGGTACTTCCCTGTTTCATATTGTGGCGGGTCAGGACTGTTTGGGTTTTGTTTGACAGCTATGTTCTGTTGTTCCAGGCGGCAGTGTTACAGTTGCCATGGTTACAGGGTGACGCTCTCTCTGCGTGTTTCCTGGGTGAGAGAGGCCTTTTTGTTGTTGTTGTGCTAAGCTAATAGGCAGAATGCTACCGGTATAGCTCTAAAGAATGTAGCATCATAGGCAGTGTAGTCCGTGCTGCAGGGAGAATGGACTGCCATACACGTTATGTGTCTGTGAGCGAGGGAGGGAGAAAAAGGAAAAGTACGAGCTGTCATCGAGCAAAAACGGGAGCTGGAAGCATGTAAATATAATAATAACCACTGCAGCCAAGAAGAGTGCCTGACGAGCCCAGTTGTAAGTAAGCTATTAAGACTCGACTGTACACCGTGTTCGTGTTTTCCTCCAAAAACAATAAGTTCCGTTGGAGCAGCCTTTCAACGCCTCTCTCTGTCTCTCACTAGCAAAGTTGACCCAGACAACAAAGTAAAGCTAGTTTTCGGCTACGAGCCCGACACAGAACCCACCGTATTAGCCAGAGGTCCCTTTACTACGGTTCGGAGCCGCGGACCTTCAGTAACAGTAATAAATCACAGCAATAGTACATTCATGTAGTTGTAAACAGCATGATAATATATTAAGTAATCCAAAGTATTCAGAATACGTTACTCTCATTGAGTAACGTAACGGAATACGTTACAGAATACATTTTGGGGCATTTATTCTGTAATCTGTAATGGAATACATTTTAAAAGTAACCTTCCCAACACTGTATACAGAATGTCAGGAAAGAAATTCTGGTATTAATGTGATTCTTGATTTAAGAATCAAAGGGTGGAATTGTATAGGAATTTCTTTCACTTATGTATTAATCACATTATTTTATTGTATAATGCCTTGGTGCCACTGGATTTTAACAAGTCTCATACTCATACAGTAAGATAAATGGTGGGGGTCTAGTAAGGAAGTTGGGGGAAGCAGACCACTCCACAGGAAGAAACTTTTGTCTCTTCGAAGACTCTGGGAGGTAGCAAGGGAGTGTGAACCTTAATAATGAAGAACATTAAAACATTACTGTTGGCCACATGTCAGCAAAGTTACAAACATTAGTGATGTTTGTACTTTCAGCGTGAACTTGGTTTTAAAGCCTTTACTTTAAAATATACGCCGTTCAATAGTTGACGTTAATCTTACAGAGAATGTGATGCTTTTATGGATAATTAAAGTCAGTCATATATCCACAAACACAACAAGCTGAAAGTCAGTGATGCTGCTCGGTTTGCAGTCCTGAATATCACGGCACAAGCAGGATTCACTGCACTGTTAATGTTAGCTCTGTTATATTGCTGCCTCTGTTCGGTGGTGTCGAGCCAAACGGACTTTAACGTGTGTTTGAACGAGCTGACGGTTCACTCGTTAAGCTGAAAGAAAGATGCTTTAATCACAGGAGTCACACATGTGTCCACTGTACCATCTGGGGACTCTTCTTGTTTAGCACTCGTAATAACACAAACACTAAATCCTCCTGTTTGTAGCAGTGTGTACACCTGAGACTGTCACCTGTCTGTCTGTCCTGCACTCTCTCTCTGTTTCTTTCTCTCTGACTGTGGAATAAAAGTATGAACATTCATTTATAAGTTACACTTGTGTTTGAATCCTGCAGCTTATCACACATTTAATTTCCATGTGTCACAACTGCAAGTGTCCAGAGTGAGGACAGACTGAGGGACCCACTGCTGCACATCATCTGTGAGGCTTTGCACCCCTGATGATCCACCAGGACAAACTCAGCAGTGTGTGAGGAAGAGGAGGAGGAAGAGCCAGCAGCAGCTGACAGATGGAGAGAATAGACAGACTGTTCCCTGTTTGAGAAGGACTGCTAGGAAAGTTTAGAATAACTAATTGTCTGTCCTGAATCAGTCTTATTAGGAAATGTTCAAATAATGTTATCATTCCAGTGTTTTCAGTGTGGGAGAAAGTACTCAGGGCCTTCAGGTTACACACTATGAGAGGCAGCAACAAGTTTAATGTTCAGAAACATAAAGTATGTATCAGCAGCAGAATGGACCTAAAAATAAATGTTTGTTTCAGTTCTATGAAGCTTTGAGTATTTTGGATTAGTAGCAGTGCTGTGTTTGTTGCATCATATTGCTGTAATTGTTTATATGCTTTATATATTCTGAGGTAAGTTGATCTATAGTGTTACATCATATTCTATAAGGATCTTATGTGTTTGTATACTTTCTGCCCAGTTTGACCCATTTAGCAGAAGTCAGCCTGTGGCTCTGATATCTATTCTGTATGACTTAAAGCAGTTATGACATGGTCTGATTTTCTCACCCAATAAAGGAATATTTAATATATCAGTCTACTCTTCATTCTATCAGAAACAGTTATCACAGCTTGTACATTTTCTTTTTACACATATATGTAAGCATTGAGCCAAATTTAGTAATGCCAACATATTAAAAGAACAATATTTGTCTCTTATGTATAACACATCTATATATGCACTGTCACAGATACTTGTCTTTGAGTGAAGATTTAAGGTGACAGGAAATATAAATAACTGCAACTTGAATCTTTGACCCAGAGTTCAAGCTCACTGCTGTAATATATATATATATCATAATAATCTGACAATAACTATAATATTGGCCATATTATTTACATTACCACAGTGAGATGATTTTAGTCTCATGAACAACATTACCTAATTGTTATTTACTAACTACTCTTGAAATGACTGTTCAGTACAGAAATGAAGCCCAACAATCATGTTTTACAGTCCCGTCGTCTCAGCCTCAGATACTCAACTAATCGAAGTGATGTCATGACAAAACATTTTTTCTCCTTCATTTCTGTCACACAATGCTGTATGTCACGTTTATCGCGGTTAGTATCATGGTTGCTAGGCAACCTGAACAGCGCGACGAAGGCTAGACCATCCCATTTCACAAGCCTCTTACTTCTGCACTTCTCGTACTTATACTACGCACCGTACGTAGTACGCGTAGTGCGTGTACTTCAAGCGTCCAGACCCTGAATTGGGACACAGCCTAAGATTGGGGAGTGGACCCCAGGAAGTGCTGGGACCATGACTATCCAATACAAGTTGCCAATACTACTGACAATAAAACAAAAATAAACCTGCATAAAAAAAACAAAAAAACAACAGCAACAATAGTAATAATGGATTGCATTTATATAGCGCTTTTCGGGCCCCTCAAAGCACTGTACAATTCCACTATTCATTCACACTCACATTCATACACTACAGTTGTAGCCACAGCTGCCCTGGGGCACACTGACAGAAGCGCGGTTGCCATATTGCGCCATCGGCCCCTCTGGCTAACTCCAGTAGGCGGTAGGTGAAGTGTCTTGCCCAAGGACACAATGACCGAGACTGTCCGAGCCGGGGCTCGAACCGGCAACCTTCCGATTACAAGACGGACTGCCAACTCTTGAGCCACGATTGCCCCAATAGTAAAAACAATCATTGCTGAATCGTAGCTTTAAAGACTAGAACCTTTGTGTAGAAATGTGGTCCAACTGGCTACACAACATCACAGTGAATGCATTCTTTCACCAGACCAAGTGAAAGTATGAAGACCATTATGTTTGATCTTTATCTCATGAAGCTAAAAATGGTTTACGAGTCATGCACATGGAGTGCCTTCAATCATGAAGTGTACATTATCAATATCACATGAACGTTTATGAGTATCTGCTTTGAACTATGATATTAACCAACATTTTTTTTTAAGTTAGCAACCTGACCTGGGCTGCTACAGCGGGTCAAATATAAGCTCTAACAAAGTGTCTCAGACAGTGGAAGATTTAATCTGGCATCCTGCCTTCAACAACATCACGTACGAGAAAGACATTTGTCTTGTGAAGCTGTCAGCTCCTGTGACTTTCACAGACTACATTCAGCCAATCTGCTTAGCCTGAGAAAGCAGCACTTTCCACAGTGGGACAAGCAGCTGGGTCACTGATTTTGGTGAAACTTGTAACTTAATATTAATTTAATTTAATAGGAATATGCAGGATTTTTTAAAGCTGTTGACTATTGTTTTATTTTTTACAATTAGGTAATGGTCCGTTCCCAAACATCATGTGAAAATGTGAGAATTCTGTATTACTTTATATATTACTTTCACACTGAATTGTTGGGTGGGGGGGTGGGGGGTCGGGGGGGATTTATTACTCAATACCTTCCAATAACTTCTGGGAAAAATGAGTTCCTTAGTTCAACATGTCAATCAGATAAAGAGGCTTTAAAAGTATGTCTCTATTGAGACTATTCAGTGTCTGATTAGTTTTTCAGCACTTGAAGCAGCCTCTTGGTCAAAAGTAACCAAATCTTCAATATATCTTCAATATATTTATTGAAGATATATAAATATATATATATGGTGGAGGTGCAGGCCAAAGACCACACCTCCACCACACCAAAGCCCCCCAAAAAGGTAGGAAATGCCCTGTAACTTACTTTCAAATGAAATATGTTCCCTAAAACAGTGGACAGACCTACAGTGGCATGAGGCAGTTACTTACCCAGTTAGTTAGCAGCTATGACCCAGCACTACTTGTGCAGTTAATAAAAGAACAGGTAATGTTTTGTCGCGCTGTTGCACACACAGCATGCTAATAACCTAATACTCCTTTGTGCTATAGACTACAGTATACGCTTATATATACCTTGTCACAGTACTGGGTCTCCGAACCAGTATATGTGTTTCAGCCCTTGTAATTATATTTCTTGACTATTGTTGTCCATAGTTTTTGGTTTTCATTAGTTCTTAGTGATTTCTTCCTCCCTTAGTATTTATCTTAGCCTGTGTTTAGTCTCTGTTCCCATGTGTACTCTGTACTTTTCCTGTGTCACTCTTGTCTCTATCTTCCCTGCTTCCAAGTCATTTCCCTTGTTATCCCTCAGCGTATTTAAGCCCGCACGCACGCACACGCACTAACACATCCTCCAACCACACACACCCATATTTTGCTCCACTGCGGTTTATTTCACACCTCAAACATTTAGTAAACAATTAAGCAAATACAAGTAATCTGCAATAAATTACAGGTAGTAATAAAATAATCGGGGCAGCACGGTGGCACGGTGGTTAGCACTGTTGCCGCACAGCAAGAAGGTCCTGAGTTCAATTCCAACATCAGGCCGGGGTCTTTCTGTGTGGAGTTTGCATGTTCTCCCCGTGTTTGCGTGGGTTCCCTCCGGGTCCTCCGGCTTCCTCCCACCGTCCAAAGACATGCAACTTGTGGGGATAGGTTAATTGGAAAATCCAAATTACCACTAGGTGTGAATGTGCGAATGAATGTGAGTGCGAATGGTTGTCTGTCCCTGTGTGTTGGCCCTGCGACAGACTGGCGACCTGTCCAGGGTGTACCCCGCCTCTCGCTCTATGACAGCTGGGATAGGCTCCAGCGCCCCCCGCGACCCTGAAAAGGAGAAGCGGAAGCGAATGGATGGAATAAAATAATCGACTAACTCTTTTACGCTACATCCACACCTACACATTTTTGAAAACGCAGCTGTTTCGTCCACACATAAACGGCGTTTCGAATCACCGAAAACTGAGATTTTTAAAACTCATTTTTTGCGTTTACGTGTGGATGAGGAATACAGAGTTTGTCATGCAATGTCAAAGGTATGTGCCTTTTTTCACGTCACGCTGTGCGCCATGTTATTGTTTACATGAGATGAATTGCAGAATGGCAGATAGAGACGAAATACTGTTTCTGTTAATCTGACTATCTGCAGGTTTTCCTGTGTAATAATATTCAACATTGCTATCAATACATTTTTCAAAAAATGCCTCTCTGTGCAAAATGGGTTTAAAAACATAAACAACTGTGGGATACTGTTTGTCCGTGATTTGAACTGAGGGAACAAATCGTGGCAGGATCAGCCTGATATTATTTGTATCCCACTGTAACTTTCCTGTATAAAGAGCTAACATCTCCAAAATGTCAGGAGTAACTACTCCTCTTGTTATTATAACAAGTGTTTGTGAACTAAAAATCAAGATACTGTTTGTCTGTGATTTAAACAGCCCAGCGGTGCTCCCAACGAAGGGACAACCAATTCTGCAGGGAGACCTACCTTGGCACTTGTGCAGGTGAAACCAAAGGGCAGATATGCTTCACCATATTTTTTAGTCTTCGGCTTAGAATGAAGTTGGTTTGGAAACCTATTCAGCTACGCTTCCTCTTCTGCTTCGCGTTTCTGTGGGCGCCCCGTGCTAGCAGTGTCCAAGCGTTTTGTTTTTTTCCCCTTTTCATACCGCACCCCCCCTGCCATGGCTCTGCGCCCCCCCTAGGGGGTGGGCCCCACACTTTGGGAAGGTCTGCTCTAGCAGATCATTACATGAAGTAACCTTTTAAATACAAGCACGCTCATGCTCACAGGTGTACACACAGGTGCTCACACACACAAACTACATCCTTTTTGGCTCCTACCTCAAAGCACACTGTGCGCTGTCAATCTTACAATAATATTCAATATTTAGTATTTACTGTTATATTCACATAGATTCAATTCAATTTTATTTATATAATGCCAAATCACAACAAAAGTCATCTCAAGGTGCTTTATATTGTACAGTAGATACAGAGAAAAACCCAACAATCATATGACCCCCTATGACCACCACTTTGACAACAGTGGGAAGGAAAAACTCCCTTTTAACAGGAAGAAACCTAATCTTGAAAGTAGAGATAGTGTCTGTCTTCTGAATCCAAACTGGAAGCTGGTTCCACAGAAGAGGGGCCTGAAAACTGAAGGCTCTCCCTCCCATTCTACTTTTAAATACTCTAGGAACAACAAGTAGGCCTGCAGAGCAGGAGCGAAGTGCTCTAATAGGGTGATATGGTACTACAAGGTCATTAAGATAAGATGGGGCCTGATTATTTAAGACCTTGTATGTGAGGAGCAGGATTTTGAATTCAATTCTGGATTTAACAGGAAGCCAGTGAAGGGAAGCCAAAACAGGAGAAATATGCTCTCTCTTTCTAGTCCCTGTCAGTACTCTTGCTGCAGCATTTTGGATTAGCTGAAGGCTTTTCTGGGAGTTTTTAGGACATCCTAATAATGATGAATTACAGTAGTCCAGCCTGGAAGTTATAAATGCATGAACTAGTTTTTCAGCGTCACTCTGAGACAGGATATTTCTAACTTTAGAGATGTTGCACAAATGGAAGAACGCAGTCTTACATATTTGTTTAATATGTGCGTTGAAAGACATGTCCTGGTCAAAAATGACTCCAAGGTTCCTCACAGTGTTACTGGAGGCCAAAGTAATGCCATCCAGAGTAAGAATCTGGTTAGACACCATACTTACTAAGATTTTCAGCGCCCAGTACAATAACCTCAGTTTTATCTGAATTAAGAAGAAGAAACTTAGCGGCCATCCAGGTCTTTATGTCTTTAAGACATTCCTGCAGTTTAACTAATTGGTGTGTGTTATCTGGCTTCATGGATAGATAGAGCTGGGTGTCATCTGCATAGCAGTGAAAATGTATGCTATGTCTTCTAATGATGCTGCCTAGGGGAAGCAATTCTGTAAACAGAATTGGTCCTAGCACTGAACCCTGTGGAACTCCATAATTAACCTCAGTGTGTGAAGAAGACTCTCCATTTACATGCACAAATTGGAGTCTATTAGATAGATATGATACAAACCACTGCAGTGCAATACCTGTAATACCTACAGCATGTTCTAATCGTTCTAATAGAATATTATGGTCAACAGTATCGAACGCTGCACTAAGGTCTAGCAGGACAAGCACAGAGATGAGTCCACTGTCAGAGGCCATAAGAAAATTATTTGTAACCATAGATCATCGCAATGATGTTGTTTATTATATTGCTCTCTTTTTTTTTGCTTGTTTTCTCTTTTTTCTTTCTCAACGGGTGATCCAGGTGATTGATGTATGCATTTTTTGTCTGTTTGTTTTGTTGGTTTTTGTTTTTTGCCCTTTATCACTGTTCCTCTTCCCCGCTGTTTTTCTTTCCTTCTTTCTTTCTCCCTTTTCTTTTCCCCAGTCAAGTCTGTCCCGTGTTTAGCAAGTGAAAATAAAATAAAATAAACAATAAAAGCAAAGGTGAATCAAATAGACAAATACGGCAAGGCTGGGATGGTCCATTTGGTAAAGCAAATCCATTGGGCATCTTTCTTTGCCTTTAGACAATAATTCTGATGGCAAAAGAACGGGACAGGAGAAAAAAAAATGGTGGTAGTCCGACGTAATGTTCCTTGCACAGCGTAATCCCAAACTCAGAAGGTCCTGACGTAAGTGGACTCTACTCAATGTATAATAATAAAAAACACATACTGTCACGGTTCTGGGTCATTTTGACCCAGCATTTTCAGTTCTTATATTACTTTGTATTATGGTTTGTATCCTGATGCTTTTGTTATGCTTTGTTTATTAGTATTCTATGTTTCTGTTATTCTTAGTGAGGGATTAGTTCTTAGGTTGTGTCTCGTGTTTAGTATAGGTTCAGTGTCAAGTCTGCATCTGTTTCTTGTTTCCTGTTTTATTGTGAAGGGTTGTCTCATGTCAGTGTGTTTAGCTTTGCTCCCAGTGTCTCGTTAGCCCAAACTCTCAAAGCTGTGTCTCCCTCCTGTTTCTCATTCCCTGATTACTTCCCTGTGTATATAGGCCCTGCGTTTTCCTGTGCTCTCTGTCGTGTCGTACCCTCAACAAGCTGTGTGTTTTGCCTCCGTGTTCCCAGTCTTATGTTTCCCGGTTCCAAGTGTTTGTTAGTAGCTTTGTGTTTTCAGTTTAGGGTTGTTATTTTGAGTTATGTTTGGAGTTTCTGCCACAGCGCAATAAAGCTGCCTTTTTCCGTTTACCGAGTCCAGCGTTTGGGTGCATTTGGTGGTCACGTCGTTCTGTCATGGTGTGCTCTGTGAGGGCAGGAGAAGAGGACCCAAACCAGGAGACATAATACTGGGAACACGCAGACTTGACACTGTAATCTTGACAAAGTAATATAAGAACTGAAAATGCTGGGTCAAAATGACCCAGAACCGTGGCACATACAGCCACACATATGCACGTAGAAAAAGTAAAAAACAAAGCACACTATATGCAGAGCAGTGAGCCGCTGCATCTGTGCACGCTGCCATCTTGCTTGGATACCACTTACTTACTTACTTACTACCAAGTAAGAAAGGAGTGTGTGCAAAAGGATGTAACTATTGCAGCGTTTACAATGTATTAGATGGATGAGTTGTACAGAGAGATGCCACAGGCAGGAATGATTTCCTGTGTATGGGGATAGTGCTTGTCTTTTGCTTGTCTTTGTTTTGACATAGGGTTTAGGTAGCACTTCTTTTGAAAAGCTTTTTTTGTTTGTTGTTTTGACTTTGGTTCACCCTGGAGATTATGCTTTCAGTTTTGGTATAAATAGTGTATTAATCAACATCACCTCTATCTGTGAATGAGCTATTAAGTTTCTGGCTTTGGGGACCGAAGTGGAGGCACTTTTTTTAAACTCTTATGTTGCTCTCCTTTTCCCCGAGACTGGGCATAACATAAAGTGGGGGCTTGTATGTTTGTCTTTTTCGTGTTGTTGTTTGTTTGGTTTTTTTTTACATGCAGCGTTTTCTGGCGTATCAAACTTTAAGTTACTATAATTTCCTTATGTGTCATATCTTTCCTTATATTGGTAAGTAGACTGTAGTGAACAGGATTTTTGAAGAGTTTATATATAAAATAAAGGAATAATGCATTTGCAAGTGTCTGAAAATATCTTTATAAAACTGTTATAATTGTTGCTTATTTCTGCTGCTCTCATGACCAGGGCGCTCTTAAAAGACATTTTAATCATATAATGAGAGATATGTTTGGTATATGTTTCACAGATCATAGTCCAACAAGTCACAATAGTTTTAAATACCGGAAATTATCTTTTGGTACAACACCTGCTGTTGCTGGTCTGTCTTGGTTTCTGTCAAAAATATGTATAGACTGTGTTCTATGGACTTTTTAAACCGTGTCTCATATTTTTATTGAGAAAAAGTTCTTTCTGGAATATTATCTTTATTGTTTTATCATCCAGTCCTAAGGAAGCAAGAAACAGGTATAACAGCTATAGGCTGGAAAAACTAGAAGCTCTAGCAGCAGGCCGGTCCATGCAGCGAGAACAGCCAGCCCATAACTACCCCAGAAGAGAGAGAGCAATACACTAAACTAAGATTGGGGAGTGGACCTCAGGAAGTGCTGGGACCATGACTATCAAATACAAGTTGCCAATACTACTGACAATAAAACAAAAGCAAACCTGCTTTAAAAAACTAAACAACAGCAACAATAGTAAAAACAATCATTGCTGAATCGTAGTTTTAAAGACTACAGTCCGTTGAGGAGCTTTGTGTAGAAATGTGGTCCATCTGGCTACACAACATCACAGTAAATGCATTTTTTCACCAGACTATACAGGTACCAAGACCATTGTGTTTGACCTTTTTCTCATGACACTAATAATGGTTTAGGAGTAAAGAATGTCGCCATGGGCGGAGCAAGTTTTCTAGAGATTTAAAGTCTAAGACAATGTGAAAGAGGTGTAGTTGGCAATGGCTCTACAACAGCTTGTGTGCGGGTTTAATTTGATGATCATACTCTTTTGCAAAGGTGAGGATTTTTCTTCACTTATTTCTTTCTCATTAACTAGTTTAATTAGAATTAATTAAAAGTATAAATGTTAACTATTCTAAACTATTCTAACTATTCTAATAGTGTCATAATAATAATAATAATCATCGTCGTCGTCTAATATTATAATGTTATAAAAGTAAATTAGTTAAACTCACTGACTGTTTAAAATCTGAAACCATATGCAAATGTTCACACTGAGTGACTGAGTGTTTGACTCCGTTTAGCCAGTTTCTTCTTTACTAGTTTAGATTTCAGGTTAGTATGTTTTGTCAGCTGTGCAGGTTATATTTTGCAGTGTTCATACTGACAAGTGATCACTAGCAGTGCAGATTTAATAAAATTTCTAGTTTACTTAATTCCTAATTAAACTTGGGAAGATTATTTTATTTTATTATCCTGTTAACAATTTGTTGATTAACTATTAACATGATCCGTTGTGTTATTGTATAGTTGAAAATGGTATTTGTAATATGGCTAATGATTTTTTTGGATAGCTATCACAATAATGAAACTGAGGTTTGTAATACTGTTATTATCACAAATGATTTATGGTCCTGGCGCTGGTGTATGATCCAACAGTAAACCTGGAGGTGGTACAAATTCTTTTGGCAATTCAAAAATCTAAATAACTTTTTCTCTTTGTAAATGCTGCTGTAAATATCTCCATGAGATATGTTAGTGATCAGACAAGTCTCACCTTTGGAGTGTCACAGTACCAAGGACAAAGCACACTTTGTCTGTGAAACACTTTGACAAGAGAGTGAGAATGAGCTCACTATAAATCTGTCACAATTACGTTACCTTATTAAGTTTTTATTAACAAATGCATAATATATAAAATAAAATAATTGTCAACCTGAGGCCATCAGAATATTATTAAGATAATTATTATTACAATACTGGACAGACTGACCTAAAACAACCATAAATTATTACTTAAGTGATAATTATTATTGAATTATTCAAATGTTTATACATATATACACAAATGTCACGTGAGTGATGTCAAACGTTTTCTTCACTGTAGCATTTGGCATCTCCCAACAATACAATTTGATACCCAAATCAAAACACAGCCAATAAAACACAGTTCTCTTCATGTAAAAATCAATAACTCAAAATTAGCAGCCAAAGGGTTAAGTCTGCAGTTCCACACACTCATGTGAAGCTACAGTTTTCCCCTGGTCTCTCGTCCTCCTGCTCCTACTGAAAACACACGTAAATACACTCTTTTTACCACTAGGGTGAATTAGGCATTGGAAATGACTAATCCTAAAATAAGTCCAGTCTTTTATCTCAATTTTCAAGTCTGTCAAAACTTTAGTCCACATCGTCAGTCCAGTCACACGCATTCATTGACACGCATCCATACCAGGTATTGCTGATAATGGAGTCTCACGCACAAAATTTTTGCGTATCCATTAACAGCAAGACGATGTCATCAGTTTTAAAAGAAAAAACAATTCTTTATGATTTTGGACTGGACTGACTTGCTGCAATCCTTTTAGGCTGGGACTTACCATCTAATTGTGTCCCACATAGATAACTTTCTCCAAAGCCCATTGTAATTTGGAGAAGCTCACCTTATATTTGATCTCAAGTTTTACAGCGCTGTTAATTCCAATCTTGCAAGCCTGCTTAAAAGAGAAAGAGAGAGAGAAAGAGAGATGATTATTCAATTATCAACAAGACATCACCACCGGAGGAATGATGCCTGACCGGTCCTTCTAAGTGTACTGTTATATATAAACTATTAAGCCTATTTCAGGACACGCCCAAACATAAACTATTTTCCTGTCACCAAATGAACCATAAAAGCTTCCACTCCTAATAAGACAATATGATGTAGGGTCTAGAACTCTCGCTACCATAACAGGCAGTGCTATTGTCACTGCTCCTTGCTTTATTTAATTGCTGATGCTTACCTGGTCTGAACTCAGACTTGAGAGTCACTACCTCTGTTCATTTTCCCCACATCATATTTACTGGTTGCCCACAAGTGCTCCACAATTCTGGAGAGTATGGGGTCAGCTGGCATAGTTCCACGCAGGGCTGGACTGGGACTGGAGACCGGCCCACCAGGTATTATAGTAAAAGCCATAAAGCCTTTGAATGAAAGCAAACGCTGTTGTGACAGTGATGTACACTGTCTTGTTGGTATATGTATGATTTCTATTCATTTTATATCAGATAAAAACTTTGGTTGTAAGATTCAGATAAGTATTTATTAAAACTTAGATATTTTAAATGAGAATAAGAAAGAAAAGTATTTCTTTGTGCCCCCTTTTCCCTGTTAATGCCCTACCTGGACCCAAGAGAGAAAAGCTGATCAGCTGATCATTAATCAGTTGCATGATTGAAGTAGAAACAGGAGAGGGAGGGGGAGAGAATGAGAGGAGAAGAGGCAACTGCAGCGTAAAGACAGAATAACTCCAGCTTTGTTCGTTTTCACCTCAATATGAAATGTGTAATATTTTCTCTGAATACAGGACAATTTCGTTTTTTTATGGGACGGTTGGCAACTCTACTAACTAACCTTATGAATAAAATAAAGTTCACTATCAGTAACATCATAGCACCCACCCAGCTGTATAGAAACTCAGTCATGCTAGCTAGTACGCAGTACAAGTTACTGTAACTGACTGTAAAAAGTCAGCACAACGAAAATAAACTCCACCTAAACTTGGTTTATATCTGACCCAGATAGACTGCAGGTCATAACTTCTTACCTGAAGTTTAGTTCACCTGACACTCAGATCGGCGGCCGCCTCGGGTCTCTCCTCCTCCTGCCTCCCATCTCACAATTTACTATATTGAAAGTGCATTTATTACCTAATCACCAGTTGGTCATACCAGTTTTCCTCTTTTCTTTTCTCCTTTTCTCCTTTTCTTTTTTTTCTTTTCACACATGTCAACCTGTTGTTCTGCAATCCAGAGAGTTACGTATTAGCAGTGGACTCAGCGTTTGATAGGAAGTGACTGTTGAGTCTATTTTAGCATTAATGAGAGATATGGGCGTGTTTATGAGTGTAAGCTGGTCTTCTTTGCATGTATGGTTAGTAGGCGGAGGTGGAGCTGTGGATTGAAACAGTCTCCCCCAGCTCCTTATTCTCCCCAAAAAGCATTTCATGTCTGTGTGTGTGTGCTGTCTTTCTCGCTCTCTCTTTTTTTCCCATTTTATTGTGATAATCTGGACACTTTATCAATCCTCCACAAGTCCATCTGCCTTACTTTTCAACTCAGTTTTCATATTCTCTCACTTTAACAACATCATCCTTCATTTTCGTCCATGTTCTCTTCCCACTCCTCACAACTGCTGTCTCCTCCCCCACATCTGCGGCAGTTCTCGGTTGTTGACATGTCAGAGGCCCAGTGGGCCGTTCCTCTTCAGCTTTGTCTTATGTCTTTCACTCTTTTCTTCCTTAGCCATTTCAAATGTGAGACTCAGAGCGTCTTCTCAACTCCATTCACACACAATGATGTTGCAGGTGATCCTCTCAGCCTGTGATCAAGAACGCATGCTTCAATCTGCAATAGTATTTGTACATGCTGCTGAACTCTTTGAAATTTAGGGCAGCGCTGTTATCTGTTCACTTGGTGTTGACTCTTAACGTTGATGCTTTTGCTCTGAAGCTGCCCTTTGTCTTCAGGGAGAGATTGACCGTCCTAGAAGCTTCTTTTCAGAATAACATATACATGAAGGTGAAGCTGTGAATTTTCAGCCAAAACATGGCCTCGTTGTGGTTCCAATTATTATATCTATCATTATGCTCTGGCCAATGTGCTTGTGGAGGGGGTTGATCCAGGTCCGTAGTCACGTGTATTAACACACTAAGAGATTTATTTAATATTTCATCCCTAGTTATTTGACACTCTTGAAACACATTTCTCCTTGTTGCTAATTTAAATATTTTTCCAATTCATCCTGTTCTTCTTCAGCTTTTGTGCACAATTCATAATAATCCCCCCCTTTTTTTTTTGCTCTTGACTCTCTGTTTTAGGCACTTTTCCCCTGCAGTCACACAGACTGCTTCTCCTAGCTCCTCCTTGGTTCCACCTCACACTCAGCTCCTCCCCTCTGAGTTGGGCCGTTTGCTCTTCCTCCTTCTGTCAGTCTGGCTCACTCCACTCTGAGAAACACTTCTCCTCTCCTAGAATGTGACACGATACCTGTCACATTCTATTCCACACACACACAGAGCTGCGGAGATCTACTATGCCAATCCAACCCGCCTCTTTTTTCAATGCAGCTGCTATTTAACAACACAAAATAACTCACTTTCCTGTGAGACAGGTCACAACATATGAGACTCTTAAAGTCCTTTTAATCTAAACAGTCACAGTCAATTTTACACTTTATGGCCAGCAGACATCAACCTGCAGTTGTTAACAAAATTCTCTTGCTCCGCACTATTGTAGTGCTCACACACTATTGCAGAGCGCGTCTCACTTTGCACACACCCAAACACACGGTTTTAGACGCAAGTTTCAACTTTAAGCCTAATTTACTAACCCAAAATTGACCCACACAGTCTTTAGGCACTACAGCAGGCTATCTCAGCTCGGAATCTAACCAGCAAAAGAACTTAACCCCACTGTCAAGCAGACTGTCAAATTTTAACTTTTCTTTTTTATACACACACACAGTCTAAAGGCACTTTAGCGGGCCAACGATCTTAGCTTGGGATCCAACCAGTGAAAGAACTCGGGCCTACTCTCATACATGCTGTCAACCGTGGCAAATTTAACTACTCAATTTCAATCGAGACGCAACCTTTCGCTCTTTCACATTCACACACACAATCTAACGGCGCTGCATGGGCTCGCCGCTCCCCGCACAGAATCTGGCCAGCGGAGAAACTTTGGACTGCTCTTGTGGAGGCCGTCAACTGTGACGATGATACCTCACCTCGATTTAGCTGTTCGGGGGTCCACACCTGCCCAGGTTGCCACCCTAGTTCCAGTCCCATGGGTCTCGCCTCACGTCCAAAGCGAGTGGAGCCACCACGCCTAAGGATAATTACTCTTACTCTTTTCAGTCGCTATCCACAACAGCCAATTAGTTTTACTCGGCTTATTACACCCACAATTTAGTTGCTCTAACACACTGGGACAGATCATACATCACCTCTTTGTCTACTGCAGCAAATTGACACTGAGAATTCCATCAACTTAGCGAACACACAATTTAGATAAGCTCCAACATGAAAGCTTTGATTTAACAGGTGGTGCTTACCTTTATTTTAAAATGAGAATGAGGGTGTCTGTTCGCTTTGCTGGTTGACCCCCCCAAACCACTTAATCTGTCTTCCTTAGCCTAGTATTGGAATCCCGGATGAGCCCCCAATTGTTAAATATCAACACTTCACCAAGTTCTTTTGACTCGTCATAGGCATCTGATGGAAGACAAAACACTGTTCAGTAGACAATTTCACACTTTTTTCTCTTACACAATTACTCCTAGAAGGGAGAGGCGTCCTGTAGTGATGGGATTTATGGCTCTTTTTAGAGATCCGGCTCTTTCGGCTCGACTCACTAAAAAGAGCCGGCTCTTTCGGCTCCGACCCGGCTCTTCGGGTTGTTTTGTTGCTTTAATTATTTAATCATTAACAATAATATAAAATTATGCAGAAAAGGAATTACTAATGTTAAAAAAAAGTGGTTTTATTTATATATGTTTATATATGGCCCCTAGAGACAAAGCACGTACAAACTCTAAAGAATATACAAACTCCAAAACACATTTCTAGCGTTTACTGAACTTCCAAAACAGAGCTACCCAGATCACTTAAATTACACAATTGAAAGCATGTGTGTATTGTTTGTGTATTTATAGACAAGCACTCATATTTATTCAAATAATTAAAAAAAAAAGAAGTTCATTTACCTGTTACTACCACACACCAAATCTGGTTGTTGATACTTCCTGGCTTGTGTAGCCACTAGGAAACAAAAGCTCAACACTGCGCCCTAGCATCACGGAGCACTTCTGTTGTCTTTTGTACGTGCTTCTGAGTTTTTACGTGTTTTGGAGTTTGTACGCGTTTTGGAGTTTGTACATGCTTAGGAGTTTGTACGTGTTTTGGAGTTTGTACGTGCTTTGTCTCTAAGGGCCACCATAAATATACTTTATTTATTCACTCCACATAAAATGTAATAAATAAATCATGTAATACAAAAAACAACTATTTACATTTTAAATTTTTAACTATTTAAATTTTCAGCTTTTTCCTTTTAAACAAATTTAACGTGAAACAACACAAAACACTGCAAACCACCACACAATTAAATATAAATTAAAATATTAAAACAAAAAGAAGATGCACATTCTCTGTCATATGGGCCTGCATGATTTCCGAATCCTTTATCATCTGCAACTGAAAATAGTGGATGATTACTATACCTTTCTAATGTGACGTTGTTGTCCCTCGCTCTCTTTCTCTCTGGCTCTGTTCCTGTGCTACTGCGAGTGTAACTAACGCCCCTCCCCCCTCTGCCCAGCGCAAAGTACAGGCCGGGCGTGTGGAGTTTAGCGGAAAAAAGGGCGAGAGAGAGGGTGAGAGAAAGAAAGAAAAAACCTCACGGCTCCCAATAAGGAGCCGGCTCGCGTCGTTCACTTCAAAGAGCCGGCTCTAAGAGCCATTTCGTTCGCGAACGACCCATCACCAGCGTCCTGCATGACACAGTGCAGCAGATCTCAAAATGAGGGTGTACCCCTAACAGTTATTACTAGCTCTCTCATTCTAGTCTAAACAACAGTGCTTCAGTAACTTTCCACTAGAAGATGGAGCCCTGTTATCTACTTTTTTCCCCAGGCAAGCGTGGGTGAGAATCTACCCCCCAAGGACACGTAGTCTAATGCCTTTATTTTTCAGGGCTGTGTCCACTTAATACTATATGGTTATATGGCATTTTAGTTAATCCAACGCATAGAATTGAGGTACTTCAAATAATTTAATCTCAACAGTATTCAAGAGTTTAACCAGTTATTAAATAATATATTATTACGTGCAATTTTTTGTAATCGGTGGTGAGAAAAACTGTGCCAAATTCCTATCAGATATGCCAGGGTAGCAGTTTAAAATTAAATGGAGTTTGTCAGATTTTTATTTTTTGTGAAAAATATTTTGATTTAAGAATTATGAAAAAAAGACTTTACTGTTAAGTTTCACATATTTGCTTTCTCACAAGTGCAAGACATCTTCTGCTCTAAACTGGTTTTGTCTTTTTCCACTTTTCAGGTTGTCACGCACAACTGCCTGGTGAGCAAAAAAAAGCATTGTTACAATTTACAAAATCATCAAGTTTCATTTTTGATCTTTTTTTTTTTTTTTTTTTTTTTACATATTTGATAACGAGACAGAAATGCCACCATCACTTACATTTTCTAATACAGTCCGTGACTTAGTGTGCAATCTTCTAAATTAAACCTTGCATTTTTCATGTAAATTTTTGGTGCTACGGTGTAATTTTAGTTTCCTTAAAAAATAATTCAGCGGACATTAAGGCTAAGGATGTCTTTTTAGTAGAAAGAAACAAAGTATACAAAGTATTTTTCAGCAATAAATGGGTTCAGAAAGTAAAAAAAAAAAGAAAGAAAACAGTTGCTATAGCCTACTGTATGCAATTTTTACGTTTTTTATGGTTTGCTTTTTCAGGTGCATCCACAATCAGATTAACTGGATCTGGATCGACTCGATGCTCTGGCAGAGTTGAAATCTTTTACAATAACACCTGGGGAACAGTTTCTGATAATAACTGGGACTTAAAGGATGCTGAGGTGGTTTGCAGACAGTTAGACTGTGGGTCGGCACTGAAAGTTCCTCAATCAGCTCAATTTGGTGCAGGAACTGGACAGATTTGGCTCAGTGATGTAACCTGTTCAGGAAATGAAAGTTCTCTGACTGAATGTCAACACACTGGATGGGGAAACTACTACAACTACTATGGACATTCTTATGATGTTGGTGTCATCTGTTCAGGTGACAAAACTTTTTTATATGGAACATACTACATAGGGGTGGGTTGTTAAAAATCATAGAAATGTAAACTTAAAATTATGCCAAAGTGCAAAACGTTCAGCTGTGTCTCTAATAAACCTCTGTAAAATTCCTCTGCTTCACTTCAGCAGCATCAGGTAATGTTCATATGTTTATTTGTGGTATTCTTCCGGTTTTGACCTACTGCAGAGTATTTTTAGAGGTTATCTGCTATTAAAAGCCAAGCCAAATCCCCATCATGCTTTTCTGTGTTTTAGCTGCAGTACCTTTGACACAAAAGCATCTTGTCATGGTGAGCTGTGTGACAGGCAGAGGTTTGACCGACGCAAAGGACTCAGACAAGGAATATTTAACTTGAAGGCGACAGTTTTTATTCACTGGCAGAAAACAAACTTAGAAATACAATACACGAGCACAAGAATTAAAAGCTAAATTCAAACTAGGAAGGATGATCAAAACTGGGATTTCATGATGTGGCATGACATAACCTGACAAAACAGATAACAGAATTCCAGAACTGAAACCATAAACAATGGAGAAGGACTACCAAAGCAAAAAAGGACACTTAGACAAAGTACCAAGATGCAGACTAGACACTAAGATGTGGAAACTAGAGATGGCACGATACCACTTTTTTATGTCCGATACCGATACCGATATCATAAATTTGGATATCTGCCGATACCGATATGAATCCGATATAGTGTTTTTTAATCAATAAAACTGTTTTTTTAATATCTTGCTGCATTTTGTATAAGTTTATACTCAAGTTTAAATAAATAACAACACTAAAGCTATTCTGTTATACCTATATGTAAAAAATACACTGCGCCCAAAATATTTCATAGTTCAGCAATACTGATCAATCTAATAAAGTTAAACCTGCTCCATCCTTCCTATTCTGGTATTTTAAAGAGTACTTAGCAGAAATATTAAGCAACCTAACTAATAGGGCTGCAAACTCCCAGCAAAAAAAAAAATAGGGAACCACCCACACCCCCCACCTCATGATGCTTAATCGATGTAATCAAATTTAATTTGATGCAGGGAGGAAAATGCACAGAAATAAATTATTTTTCAAGAATAATTAAATAGATTCAACATCTTTCTTCAACAAAATTGCAGACTGCACAGATGGTATCTTCCCAAAGGAAAAAGTACTATAGCTTACTAGGGTATATTAGAATTAACAGTTACTATATACAGTAATGGACTTATATATATTTTTTACATCAGATTAAAACTTTGGGTGTAAGAGTCAGATAATTATTTATTAAAAGCTAGACATTTTAAATGAGAATAAGAAAGAAAAGTATGTCTTTGTGCCCCCTTTTCCCTGTTCATGCCCTATCGGCCCCCCTGGCTAAACTTTGCTAGATCCGCCCCTGCACAGTTACCAGCCGTCAGCTGCATAGAAAAAGATCCTGGTGTAGAAAGTAATATTAAATAAATTCTAACAACAGCTTATCAAGCTTAAACGTGCTGCTGTTGTTTAGCCGCTGGTTTCCTCTTTCTGGTGCAAAGTGGGCCAAAAACAAACAAGAGAGACGGACTCGCGACAGAAAAGCCGATCAGCTGATCATTGATCAGTTTCACGTTTGAAGTAGCAGCAGGAGTGAGAGAGAGAGAGAGGCAGTCGCTCCATATATTGGTTGTTAATCTTAACGCGGGAATGCTTTACAAACATTCAGAGATGAACTTACACACTTGCTTTACTTCTCTCTGGGAAAACGTCCTCGGAGATGAAATGCTGGTTTGGTAGCACACAGCCGCTCTATCAGGTGATGCACACTGCTGCAAGTGCTACGGTTATGAGCCAGGTTACGCCTTGTAGCAAGTTTTGTGAGGTGCTTTATTGATATTTAATGGATCGGATTACATTTTTTATTTCTCGCCGATATCCGATCCAGGAATTTGGGTCAGTATCGGACCGATACCGATACCTAATATCGGATCGGTCCATCTCTAGTGGAAACATAGGAACCTTAGGAACAGGTTTCATAAAAGGAAGGCAATCATCAGCAAACACACATAGATTACTTAATTTAATAGACTACTCATACAGTAAAAACATTTTAACCACAATATTATCTCTAGATGCAGAAAGCGTTTGACAGGGTTAACTGGAAATTTTTATTTGCAACTTTAAACAAATTTGGCTTTGGAAACTTTCATAAACTGGCTAAGAATATATAATTCCCCAACAGCTCATGTCAGAAGAAATGACCAGACATCCTCCAGCTCCTGTCTCCTGAGGAGCACCCGAAAGGGTGCCCACTCTCCCCTTCACTTTTTGCAATTTTTATCGAACCACTAGCAGCAGCACTTAGACAAGCTACAACAATTAAGGGCATAAAATGTAAGAACGTAGAACATAAAATCAGTCTCTATGCGGATGATGTGTTGCTTTTTCTCCAAAACTCACAAACCCACCTTTCTGAGGTAATTACTCTAATAAACTGGTTTTCAAGAGTTTCAGATTATTCAATTAACTGGTCAAAATCTACAGTTCTTCTGTAGATTTTAACTGCTCCTTCCATAATTCTTCTTCTGCCCCACTACAATCTGGAAATATTAAATATTTAGGTATTAATGTCTCTCCTAAGCTTTCAGACTTAACTAAATTAAACCACATCCCACTTCTAAAGAAAGTAGAAGGCGATCTGACTAGATGGAAATCTCTACCCATATCACTCATGGCAAGGGTCGCCACTATAAAAATGATGATCTTGCCAAAAATAAATTACTTATTTTCAATGATCCCGAACAAACCATCACAAGATTGGTTCAGATCTCTGGATTCATATATTTCTAAATTCCTTTAGAAAGATAAACCCCTGCGTATCAGTCTAAAAACGCTACAAAGAACCAAGGATAAAGGAGAATTAGATGTGCCAAACTTTCAACAATACTTCCAGCCAACAGGCTTCAGTTAATCTCGGGATGGTTAAAACATACCTTCTTAGATGAGCCCTGGCTAGATGTTGAACAGGCACTTTGCAATAATCGAGATTTCAGACCTACCATTTATCAGCTCAAACATCAAAAGACATGAATGCTTTAAAAGCATCAGCATCAGCTCTTCTCTGACAGCATGGTGGGAGTTTCTAACAATAACGGAGTCTTCATTAATCCCATGCAAACGCACATCTATCTGGAATAACCCTGACATATTACAAAACAATAATATGATTAATTTTCCAGAATGGAGTTGTAAAGAAATTAAATACTTAGAACATATATTAGAAGGAACAGACTTTACTCCATTTGACAGACTAGTTACACAATATGGGATCAACAAGAAAAGATTTTTAGAATATCAACAAATTAAATCCATAATAAAAAATAAATTTAACCTCAGTCAAGTTGAATTACAAACACCACCAAGTGCGGTACATTTTCTTACTCTTAAGTGCCCCAAATTATTGTCTAAAATATACAGAACACTTTCTAAAATAGATGAATCAATATCTCTTCCTATTGCAAAGTGGGAAGCAGATTTATCAGTCAGCTTAAAAACATTTAAATTGATTAGAAATCCCAGTCTGCAATTAATACAATACAAAATACTACATAGAGTGCACTATACAGGTCATCGGATATTCCAGATGGGCTTTACATCTTCCAACAACTGCTCACACTGTCAAGGCAATACACCAGACAATTACATGCACGCTCTTTGGTTCTGTCCACCAGTGCAGAAGTTTTGGCGCGGGATATGTAAAGACTTATCAAAGTGTCTGAAATGTAAAATTCCAACCTCCCCTTTAGTGTGCTTGTTGGGCAAATTGGACGATGTCACTACAGAAACTAATACAGCCCACATGGTTTTTACTGCCCTATGCATTGCCAAGAAAACGGCCCTCATGAACTGGAAAAACTAAAATAATCTTAATTCTAGCTAATATAGAAACGATCTAATAGATCACATTAGTCTCGAGACAGCCTCTGCCACCACATTAGATCAATCCCTCTGGACTCCTTTGATCGGGGTTGTGGTTTGGTCCCGCCTTTGCCTGGAGGGCTTAACCTGGGGGTTGTGGTCATAACCTGGTTAGTGGCTCTGGTTGTGGCTCGGGAGGGGCCGTGCTAACACCTGCTGATCTCTGGCAGCAGCACCATGCTCTCCTGTGTTTCAAATGCACTTTAGAACAACACGCAGCAACACTACACATGAGCGAGAGGAGGGAGCCCCCGTTCTCTGCTGGCCATCAGGGGCAGGGGGGCTGGGAGGAGGTGTTGACCGTTTGTTTGGGATCTGGGATGTGGGGGCCTCCCTGCTGCTGTGGAGCCTGGGGCAGTCTGCTTGCCTCCACCCCGGGGGAAAGGGTAACATCTCCTGGGTCTAGGTGCCGTTTCCCCTTCTGGGGGCGTGGATACCTGGACCCGGGGTATAGAGTTTGTTTGGGGAGTGTGATTGTGTGTACATGTCCATTTATGTCTATCCTTACATTGGGTGAGTGCTGAGTGTTTGTATATGTGTGCATGAGGGTGGGAATGCATGTTTGTGTCTGTGTATGCCTGTTTGTCTGTGTCTATATGTCAGGTCGGGTCTTAGACTCCACCTCTCTGGAGCCTATCTCCCCCGTCACCACACTCCTTGCCGGTGACTGATGCCCTCAGGGGTCGGTGCGTTGGTGGTTCTTGGTGTCCGGGCTGGGCGCTCAGGTAAGCACCAGCTCACACCTGGTGGCTACTTGGCGGGGCCTGGCGACTGTTGCTTGGTCAGGCCTTTTCCGTGGTGTAGGGGGCCTTCGGGCCTCCGGCCTCTGGGCCTGAGGCTTGATTCACTCTGGCACAGCTGGCTGCCGGCAGAGCCGGCGGGCATGCCAGTGCAGCCCCCTCTGGTTTCTGCTACGTGGCTAGTGGGTGACCCCTCATATTGGGCTCTCCTCAGCTCTTCCCAGGAGGGTGGCACAGATGCCCCTCAGGTGGTCCTCCTTGGGCTCTCGCACTCTGGGGCCTCTGGATGTCTGGAGCCTGGATATCCTCCATGCCTGCTTCATGCCCTAGGGGGTGGGGCTATGGCTCTCTACACCCTTTAGCAGACCGTTACATGGGGAAACCTTTTGAATATGAGCGTGCTGATCCACACAGGTGTGCACTTGGGTGTTCACTGTTCATAGAGATAAACTACATCTTTCTTGACTGCTACTTCAAGGCACATTGTGCGCTGTCGGTCCTGCGTGCTGCACAACAGCATTCAATATTTAGTATTTACTGCTGTTTACACTTTACACACTACAAAGAAAAGAAAAAAGAAAAAGGAAATATAGGAATCTGAAGAACAGAGATGACACAAAACAGAAACCACAATCCAGGGATGTACCGTAACCAGAGAACCATAACTCCTAATAATAATCTGAACTGTCAGTTCACCAATAAACACAAACCACTGGGTCCGTGACCCAGTACAGTGACACATCTGCTGTGGTGTTTACACCTCTTATGAATTCATGCATGTCAGCTTTGTTTTTATACATAGATATAAAAATATGGTTATGTACTGATAGATGATCATGATAATTATAATATTTCTGATATTTCTGGGTCAAAATTGAATTGAATCGGTATTGAATTACTGTAATTATAGAAATCAATTGCGATACCAAGCCCTAATACTGCACGTCACTGTGTTTTTGACTGTTATGCATC
The DNA here is from genome assembly GCF_963576455.1 of Neolamprologus multifasciatus. NCBI lineage: Eukaryota > Metazoa > Chordata > Actinopteri > Cichliformes > Cichlidae > Neolamprologus > Neolamprologus multifasciatus. The sequence goes on from NC_140441.1 coordinate 30,081,656, forward strand.
TATATTTTCTTTAAGGGATGTATATTGAAATATAGTTTGTGTTATATCTTTTACATACAAGGTGTGATCAGATTAATTGGATCTGGATCAAGTCGGTGTTCTGGCAGGGTTGAGGTTTATCACAATAACAGCTGGGGGACAGTCTGTGATGATGGATGGGACTTAAATGATGCTAAGGTGGTTTGCAGACAGATAAACTGTGGGTCGGCACTACAAGCTCCTCGATCGGCTCACTTTGGTGCAGGAACAGGACAGATCTGGCTTGATCATGTGACCTGTTCAGGAAACGAAAGTTCTCTAACTGAGTGTCAACACAGTGGATTTGGATCAAACAGATGTGAACATGGTCAGGATGCTGCTGTCATCTGTTCAGGTGTGAAAACTGCTGGATCAACGTGATATTGCAAGATAGTCTTTTTTGAGGTAAGGCTGTATTTAAATGTTTTTCATGTTCTTTGCCTTTTAGATCTGATCAGGTTGGCTGGTTCTGGATCGAGCCGATGTTCTGGCAGAATTGAAATCTTTCACAATAACGTCTGGGGAACAGTCTCTGATTATAAATGGGACTTAAATGATGCTGAGGTGGTTTGCAGACAGATAAACTGTGGGTCAGCACTACAAGCTCCTCGATCAGCTTACTTTGGTGCAGGAACTGGGCAGATTTGGCTCAGTGGTGTGAGCTGTTCAGGAAACGAGAGTTCTCTAACTGAGTGTCCAAACTTTGGATGGGGAAACTACTACTACCACAACTACAATGGACATGATTCTGATGCTGGTGTCATCTGTTCAGGTGACATCACTTTTTGGCATGGGACATACTCCATGTTAATGTATTTTTGTGTGATATGTATCTTTGTTTTCTTTAAGAGACATATATTAAAACATAGTTTGTGTTATGTCTTTTTCATTTAAAGGTCCAATCAGATTAACTGGATCTGGATTGACTCGATGTTCTGGCAGAGTTGACGTTTACCACAATAACAGCTGGGGAACAGTCTGTGATGATGGCTGGGACTTAAATGATGCTGGGGTGGTTTGCAGACAGTTAAACTGTGGGTCGGCACTGGAAGTTCCTCAATCAGCTCACTTTGGTGCAGGAACTGGACAGATCTGGCTTGACAATGTGACCTGTTCAGGAAATGAAAGTTCTCTAACTGAGTGTCAACACAGTGGATTTGGATCAAATGGATGTGAACATGGTCAGGATGCTGCTGTCATCTGTTCAGGTGAGATATTCTTTTGATCATCTGATGAATGTTAATCACTGTAAAAATAACTTTTTTTTTACACTTCCATCTTCCACTTATTAGTGTGTTTTATAATGAAATTCAGTGTGAACAGTCAAATTCATCTGTACAATAAACACACTGTAGAGTATTTAAGCGGTAAAATGTTTGCATCTTTCTCTATAAATGCGGCTCAGATCCAGAGAGCTATACATTACTTGTTAATAACTTACAAGATTACAAATTTCATTTTAAATACCTTAAAGGAACATTTTAAAAGTTTCAAATGATCATTTATGAGCGACACATGGAAGACATTTTCAGAGAGGGAAAGTCAGGCAGACATGTGTGTGTGTGTCTGTGTGTGGGTGTTTGTGTGTGTGGGTGTTTTTAAGGGAGACCATACCCCTGAAAGATATGTTAAAGTCTGCAACTTGAAGTTTTCTAGTTCTTTTCAGGTCTTTTAATTGAAACAATTCAAACAAAGTCTCCTGCTTCAACTTTCTTAATGTGGATGTTCTGCAGTCCTCACAAACTCTGTCATAATACAAATTTTTGAGCTGAATGTCTTTCTAGGTCAGGAGTGAATCCATTGGACTTTTTATAGCCTGTCTTTTAGGGTTCAAGCTGTTTTGACTGACAGTATTACACCTTTCAGTTTACCATTGTAATCTATGGCTGGACACTAAAAGAATTCTATGTTTGGTCACCTTCACATCTTCTCTGTGCTTTGTTTGCAGCTGTGCCCATCATTTTAACTGGATCTGGATCGACTCGATGTTCTGGCAGAGTTGAGGTTTACCACAATAACAGCTGGGGAACAGTCTGTGATGATGGCTGGGACTTAAATGATGCTGGGGTGGTTTGCAGACAGTTAAACTGTGGGTCGGCACAGGAAGTTCCTCAATCAGCTCACTTTGGTGCAGGAACAGGACAGATTTGGCTTGACAATGTGACCTGTTCAGGAAATGAAAATTCTCTAACTGAGTGTCAGCACAGTGGATTTGGATCAAACAGATGTGAACATGGTCAGGATGCTGCTGTCATCTGTTCAGGTGTGAAAACTGTTAGACACAGTGGCTTGCAAAAGTATTCGGCCCCCTTGAACTTTTCCACATTTTGTCACATTACAGCCACAAACATGAATCAAGTTTATTGGAATTCCACATGAAAGACCAATACAAAGTGGTGTACACGTGAGACGTGGAACGAAAATCATACATGATTCCAAACATTTTTTACAAATAAATAACTGTAAAGTGGGGTGTGTGTAATTATTCAGCCGCCTTTGGTCTGAGTGCAGTCAGTTGCCCTTAGACATTGCCTGATGAGTGCTAATGACTAAATAGAGTGCACCTGTGTGTAATCTAATGTCAGTACAAATACAGCAGCTCTGTGACGGCCTCAGAGGTTGTCTAAGAGAATATTGGGAGCAACAACAGCATGAAGTCCAAAGAACACACCAGACAGGTCAGGGATAAAGTTATTGAGAAATTTAAAGCAGGCTTAGGCTACAAAAAGATTTCCCAAGCTTTGAACATCCCACGGAGCACTGTTCAAGCGATCATTCAGAAATGGAAGGAGTATGGCACAACTGTAAACCTACCAAGACAAGGCCGTCCAAGGCCGAACAAGGAGAGCGCTGATCAGAAATGCAGCCAAGAGGCCCATGGTGACTCTGAACGAGCTGCAGAGATCTACAGCTCAGCTGGGGAAATCTGTCCATAGGACAACTATTAGTCATGCGTTGCACAAAGTAGGCCTTTATGGAAGAGTGGCAAGAAGAAAGCCATTGTTAACAGAAAACCAAGAAGTCTAGTTTGCAGTTTTCCACAAGCCATGTGGGGGACACAGCAAACATGTGGAAGAAGGTGCTCTGGTCAGATGAGACCAAAATGGAACTTTTTGCCAAAATGCAAAACGCTATGTGTGGCGGAAAACTAACACAGCACATCACTCTGAACACACCATCCCCACTGTCCATTATGTTGGTGGCAGCATCATGTTCTTGGGGGGGGGGGGGGGGGCTTCTCTTCAGCAGGGACAGGGAAGCTGGTCAGAGTTGATGGGAAGATGGAGCCAAATACAGGGCAATCTTGGAAGAAAACCTCTTGGAGTCTGCAAAAGACTTGAGACTGGGGCGGAGGTTCACCTTCCAGCAGGACAACGACTCTAAACACAAAGCCAGGGCAACAATGGAACGGTTTAAAACAAAACATATCCATGTGTTAGAATGGCCCAGTCAAAGTCCAGATCTAAATCCAATCGAGAATCTGTGGCAAGATCTGAAAACTGCTGTTCACAAACGCTGTCCATCTAATCTGACTGAGCTGGAGCTGTTTTGCAAAGAAGAATGGGCAAGAATTTCAGTCTCTAGATGTGCAAAGCTGGTAGAGACATACCCTAAAAGACTGGCAGCTGTAATTGCAGCAAAAGGTGGTTCTACAAATTATTAACTCAGGGGGCTGAGTAATTACGCACACCCCCAGTTTTCAGTTATTTATTTGTAAAAAATGTTTGGAATCATGTATGATTTTCGTTGCACTTCTCACGTGTACACCACTTTGTGTTGGTCTTTCACATGGAATTACAATACAATTGATTCATGTTTGTGGCTGTAATGTGACAAAATGTAGAAAGGTTCAAGAGGGCCGAATACTTTTGCAAGCCACTGAGGTCTGTTCATTTGTCTCTTCCATTAAGTCTTTTTTGATATAAGAATTTATTATAATTTTTTTCATGTTCTTTCCCTTTTAGATCTGATTAGATTAGCTGGTTCTGGATCATCTCGATGCTCTGGCAGAGTTGAAGTTTATCATGATAATGTCTGGGGAACAGTTTCTGATTATAACTGGGTCTTAAACGATGCTGAGGTGGTTTGCAGAGAGATAAACTGTGGATCTGCACTAGAAGCTACTCCATCATATAAATTTGGTGCAGGAACTGGACAGGTCTGGCTCAGTGGTGTGAGCTGTTTTGGAAATGAAAGTTCTCTAACTGAATGTCAACACACTGGATGGGGAAACTACTACAACAACTACTACAGTTTACATTCTTATGATGTTGGTGTCATTTGTTCAGGTGACATGACTTTTTGATATGAAAAAACTGCATGTTAATGTGTCTTTGAGTGTTATGCATATGAATTTTCTTTAAGATATATATTGAAATATAGTTTGTGTTATGTCTTTTACATACAAGGTGTGATCAGATTAACTGGATCTGGATCGAGCCGATGTTCTGGTAGGATTGAAGTTTATCACAGTAACAGCTGGGGAACAGTCTGTGATGATGGCTGGGACTTAAATGATGCTGAGGTGGTTTGCAGACAGATAAACTGTGGGTCGGCACTGGAAGTTCCTCAATCAGCTCACTTTGGTGCAGGAACTGGACAGATTTGGCTCAGTGATGTGAGCTGTTCGGGAAATGAAAGTTCTCTAACTGAGTGTCAACACAGAGGATTTGGGTCAAACACATGTGAACATGGTCAGGATGCTGCTGTCATCTGTTCAGGTGTGAAAACTGCTGGATCAACATGATATTGCAAGATAGTCTTTTTTGAGGTAAGGCTGTATTTAACTGTTTTTCATGTTCTTTGCCTTCTAGATCTGATCAGGTTAGCTGGTTCTGGATCGAGCCGATGTTCTGGCAGAATTGAAATCTTTCACAATAACGTCTGGGGAACAGTCTCTGATTATAACTGGGACCTAAATGATGCTGAGGTGGTTTGCAGACAGTTAAACTGTGGGTCGGCACTACAAGCTCCTCGATCAGCTTACTTTGGTGCAGGAACTGGACAGATTTGGCTCAGTGGTGTGAACTGTTCAGGAAATGAAAGTTCTCTAACTGAATGTCAACACTCTGGATGGGGAAACTACTACTACTACTACTACTACTACTACTACAATAGACATTATTATGATGCTGGTGTCATCTGTTCAGGTGACATCACTTTTTGACATGGGACATACTCCATGTTAATTTTTTTTTTGTGTGATATGTATCTTTGTTTTCTTTAAGGGACATATATTAAAACATAGTTTGTGTCATGTGTTTTTCATTAAAAGGTCCAATCAGATTAACTGGATCTGGATCAAGTCGGTGTTCTGGCAGAGTTGAGGTTTACCACAATAACAGCTGGGGAACAGTCTGTGATGATGGCTGGGACTTAAATGATGCTGGGGTGGTTTGCAGACAGTTAAACTGTGGGTCGGCACTGGAAGTTCCTCAATCAGCTCACTTTGGTGCAGGAACTGGACAGATCTGGCTTGACAATGTGACCTGTTTGGGAAATGAAAGTTCTCTAACTGAGTGTCAGCACAGTGGATTTGGATCAAATGGGTGTGAACATGGTCAGGATGCTGCTGTCATCTGTTCAGGTGAGATATTCTTTTGATCATCTGATGAATGTTAATCACTGTAAAAACAACCTTTATTTTAGACTTCCATCTTCCACTTATTGGTGTGTTTTATAATGAAATTCAGTGTGAACAGTCAAAGTCATCTGTGCAATAACCAAACTTTTGAATATTTAAGCGGTAAAATGTTTGCACCTTTCTCTATAAACGCTTCTTAGATCGAGAGAGCTATACATTACTTGTTAATAACTTACAAGATGAAAGATTTCATTTTAAATACCTTAAAGGAACATTTTAATAGTTTCAAATGAACATTTATGAGCGGGACATGGACGATATTTTCAGAGGGAAAGTCAGGCAGACGTGTGTGTGTGTGTGTGTCTGTGCGTGAGTCTGTATGTGTGTGTTTAAGGGAGACCATACCCCTGAAAGATTTGAAAGTCTGCAACTTGAAGTTTTATTATTTCTTTTTAGGTCTTTTAATTGAAACAATTCAAACAAAGTCTCCTGCTTCAACTTTCTTAATGTGGATGTTCTGCAGTCCTCACAAACTTTGTCATAATACAAATTTTTGAGCTGAATGTCTTTCTAGGTCAGGAGTGAATCCATTGGACTTTTTATAGCCTGTCTTTTAGGGTTCAAGCTGTTTTGACTGTCAGTATTACACCTTTCAGTCTACCATTGTACTTTAACTTGGAATCTATGGCTGGACACTAAAAGAATTCTATGTTTGGTCCCCTTCACATCTTCTTTGTGTTCTGTTTTTAGCTGTGTCCATCATTTTAACTGGATCTGGATCGACTCGATGTTCTGGAAGAGTTGAAGTTTACCACAATAACAGCTGGGGAACAGTCTGTGATGATGGCTGGGACTTAAATGATGCTGAGGTGGTTTGCAGACAGTTAAACTGTGGGTCGGCACTGGAAGTTCCTCAATCCGCTCACTTTGGTGCAGGAACTGGACAGATTTGGCTTGATCATGTGACCTGTTCAGGAAGTGAAAGTTCTCTAACTGAGTGTCAACACAGTGGATTTGGATCAAACAGATGTGAACATGGTCAGGATGCTGCTGTCATCTGTTCAGGTGTGAAAACTGCTGGATCAACATGATATTGCAAGCTAGTCATTTTTGAGGTAAGGCTGTATTTAACTGCTTTTCACGTTCTTTGCCTTTTAGAGCTGATCAGGTTAGCTGGTTCTGGATCGAGCCGATGTTCTGGCAGAGTTGAAATCTTTCACAATAACGTCTGGGGAACAGTCTCTGATCATAACTGGGACCTAAATGATGCTGAGGTGGTTTGCAGACAGTTAAACTGTGGGTCGGCACTACAAGCTCCTCGAACAGCTTACTTTGGTGCAGGAACTGGACAGATTTGGCTTGATCATGTGACCTGTTCAGGAAATGAAAGTTCTCTAACTGAATGTCAACACCCTGGATGGGGAAACCCCTACTACTACAACTACAACTACTACTACTACTACTACTACGACTACCACTACAATAGACATCATTATGATGCTGGTGTCATCTGTTCAGGTGACATCACTTTTTGGCATGGAACATACTGCATGTTAATGTATTTTTGTGTGATATGTATCTTTGTTTTCTTTAAGGGACATATATTAAAACATAGTTTGTGTCACGTGTTTTTCATTAAAAGGTCCAATCAGATTAACTGGATCTGGATCAAGTCGGTGTTCTGGCAGAGTTGAGGTTTACCACAATAACAGCTGGGGAACAGTCTGTGATGATGGCTGGGACTTAAATGATGCTGGGGTGGTTTGCAGACAGTTAAACTGTGGGTCGGCACTGGAAGTTCCTCAATCAGCTCACTTTGGTGCAGGAACTGGACAGATCTGGCTTGATAATGTGACCTGTTCAGGAAATGAAAGTTCTCTAACTGAGTGTCAGCACAGTGGATTTGGATCAAATGGATGTGAACATGATCAGGATACTGCTGTCATCTGTTCAGGTGAGATATTCTTTTGATCATCTGATGAATGTTAATCACTGTAAAAATAACTTTTTTTAGACTTCCATCTTCCACTTATTAGTGTGTTTTATAATGAAATACAGTGTGAACAGTCAAAGTCATCTGTGCAAGAACCCCACTGTAGAATATTTGAATGGTAAAATGTTTGCATCTTTCTCTTTAAACGCAGCTCAGATCCAGAGAGCTATACATTACTTTTTAAATAACTTATAAGATTAGAGATTTCATTTAAATACCTTAAAGGAACATTTTAATAGTTTCAAATGAACATTTATGAGTGGGACATGGAAGATATTTTCAGAGAGGGAAAGTCAAGCAGACATCTGTGTGTGTGTGTGTGTGTGTGTGTGTGTGTTCCTGTATAGCTATTTTTGTGAGGACCGACATCTTCATTCTACTACACTTGTGAGAACCAACAGTCACTTGTGAGGACACATAAACCGGTCCTCAAAAATTTGAAGGCTTGTAAAGGCGTTCTTGATGCTCAAAATGTGGTTTTAGTGTCAGGGTTACAATTAGGATATGGTTAGGTTTAGGGTAAGAGCTAGGGAAAGCATTATGTCAATGAAGGTCCTCACTAAGACTGCTGAACGGGCTTGTGTGTGTGAGTGTGTATGAGTGTGTGTGTGTGAGTGTGTGCATGTGTGTGTCTGTGCGTGAGTGTGTGTGTGTGTGTTTAAGGGAGACCATACCCCTGAAAGATTTGATAAAATCTGCAACTTGAAGTTTTCTAGTTCTTTTCAGGTCTTGTAATTGAAACAATTCAAAGAAAGTCTCCTGCTTCAGCTTTCTTAATGTGGATGTTCTGCAGTCCTCACAAACTTTGTCATAATATTAATTTGCGAGCTGAATTCAATTCAATTCAATTCAATTTTATTTATATAGCGCCAAATCACAACAAAAGTCGCCTCAAGGCGCTTCATAGATACAGAGAAAAACCCAACAATCATATGACCCCCTATGAGCAAGCACTTTGGCGACAGTGGGAAGGAAAAACTCCCTTTTAACAGGAAGAAACCTCCGGCAGAACCAGGCTCAGGGAGGGGCGGCCATCTGCTGCGACCGGTTGGGGTGAGAGAAGGAAGACAGGATAAAAGACATGTTGTGGAAGAGAGACAGAGATTAATAACAGATATGATTCAACACAGAGAGGTCTGTTAATACATAGTGAGCGAGAAAGGTGACTGGAAAGGAAAAACTCAATGCATCATGGGAATCCCCCGGCAGCCTACATCTATTGCAGCATAACTAAGGGAGGATTCAGGGTCACCTGGTCCAGCCCTAACTATATGCTTTAGCAAAAAGGAAAGTTTTGGTTAGATACCATATTTCTAAGCTTTTCAGCGCCGAGTACAATGACCTCAGTTTTATCTGAGTTAAGAAGCAGAAAGTTAGTGGCCATCCAAGTCCTTATGTCTTTAAGACATTCCTGCAGTTTAACTAATTGGTGTGTGTTATCTGGCTTCATGGACAGATAGAGCTGGGTGTCATCTGCATAGCAGTGAAAATGTATGCTATGTCTTCTAATGATGCTGCCTAGGGGAAGCATGTATAATGTAAACAGAATTGGTCCTAGCACTGAACCCTGTGGAACTCCATAATTAACCTCAGTGTGTGAAGAGGACTCTCCATTTACATGCACAAATTGGAGTCTATTAGATAGATATGATACAAACCACTGCAGTGCAATACCTGTAATACCTACAGCATGTTCTAATCGCTCTGATAGGATATTATGGTCAACAGTATCGAATGCTGCACTAAGTTCAAGCAGGACAAGCACAGAGATGAGTCCACTGTCAGAGGCCATAAGAAGATCATTTGTAACCTTCACTAAAGCTGTTTCTGTGCTGTGATGAACTCTGAAACCTGACTGAAACTCTTCAAATAAACCATTCCTCTGCAGATGATCTGTTAGCTGTTTGACAACTACTCGTTCAAGGATTTTTGATATGAAAGGAAGGTTGGAGATTGGCCTATAATTAGCTAAGACTGCTGGGTCTAGAGATGGCTTTTTGAGTAAAGGTTTAACTGCAGCCACCTTGAAGGCCTGTGGTACATAGCCGATTATTAGAGATAGGTTGATCATATATAAGATCGAAGAATTAATCAATGGCAGGACTTCTTTGAGCAGTTTTGTAGGAATGGGGTCTAAAAGACACGTTGATGGTTTGGAGGAAGTAATTATTGAAGTTAACTCAGAAAGATCGATTGGAGAAAAAGAGTCTAACTTAACATTAATGGTACTAAGAGTAGCTGTAGATAATATTACATCTGTGGGATGATTATTGGTAATTTTTTCTCTAATGATAAAAATTTTATTTGTGAAGAAGTTCATGAAGTCATCACTAGTTAACGTTAAAGGGATGTTTGGCTCAAAAGAGCTCTGACTTTTTGTCAGCCTGGCTACAGTGCTGAAGAGAAACCTGGGGTTGTTCTTATTTTCTTCAATCAGTGATGAGTAGTAAGCTGTTCTGGCTTTGCAGAGGGCTTTCTTATAAAGCAACAAACTATTTCTCCAGGCTAAATGATGATCCTCTAAATTTGTGACACGCCATTTCCTCTCCAGATTACGAGTCATCTGCTTTAGGGTACGTGTTTGAGCTACAGTATCCAGAGTCGTACGTAGTGAGGAGGTGAAATTATTAACAAGATAATCGACCTCTGTTGGGGTAGCGTTCAGATAGCTGCTCTGCTCTGTGTTGGTACAGGGCATTGACGATGATAACAGTGGCTGGATTATATTCTTAAACTTAGTTACAGCGCTTTCAGAAAGACATCTACTTTGATAAAGTCCACTCTCCACTGCTGCGTAATCAATTATTGTAAATGTAAATGTTATCAAGAAATGATCAGACAGGAGAGGGTTTTCAGGAAACACTGTTAAATGTTCAGTTTCTATGCCATATGTTAAAACAAGATCTAGAGTGTGATTAAAGTGGTGGGTGGGTTCTTTTACATTTTGAGAGAAACCAATTGAGTCTAACAACAGATTAAATGCCATATTGAGGCTGTCATTTTTAGCATCAACATGGATGTTAAAATCACCCACAATAATTATTTTATCTGAGCTCAGAACTAAATTAGATATAAAGTCTGAGAAATCAGACAGAAACTCTGTGTAAGGCCCAGGTGGACGATAGATGATAACAAGTAAGACTGGTTTCTGAGTTTCACAGCTGGGGTGGACAATGTTAAGCATCAGGCTTTCAAATGAATTAAAAGTCTGTCTTGGTCTTTCATTAGTTAATAGACTGGTGTGAAAAATTGCTGCCACACTGCCCCCTCGACCTGTGCTTCGAGATTTCTGGTAGTTAGAATGACTCGGGGTGTTGATTCATTTAAACTAACATAATCATCCTGCTGCAACCAGGTTTCTGTAAGGCAGAGTAAATCAATTTGTTGATCAATTATTAAGTCATGTACTAACAGAGACTTGGAGGAGAGAGACCTAATATTTAATAATCCACATTTCACTGTTTTACTCTTTGGTTCAGATGTGGATATTGTTCTTTCTTTGTAAATGTTTAAGTTGTTTGTTGCTGGTTTTTAGTTTGTTTTTTGTCTTTTTGGAAGCTGACACAGTCTCTATGGAGATGGGTTTTTGGGGGGGGGGGGGGGTAGCAGGAGGAGAGAAGCTGCAGAGAGGCGTGTAAGACTGCAACTCTGCTTCCTGGTCCCAACTCTGGATAGTCATATTTTGAGGGGTTTAATAAATTCGTCCATATTTCTAGAAATGAGAGCTGCTCCATCCAAAGTGGGATGGATGCCATCTCTCCTAACAAGACCAGGTTTCCTCCAGAAGGTTTGCCAATTATCTATGAAGCCCACATCATGAATGTCTTTCTAGGTCAGGAGTGAATCCATTGGACTTTTTATAGACTGTTTTATTAGTGTTAAAGCTGTGTGGACTGACAGTATTACACCTTTCAGTTTACCGTTCTGCTATAACTTGGAATCTATGGCTGGAAACTGAAAGTATTCTATGTTTGGTCCCCTTCATATCATCTCTGTGTTTTGTTTTCAGCTGTGTCCATCATTTTAACTGGATCTGGATCGACTCGATGTTCTGGAAGAGTTGAAGTTTACCACAATAACAGCTGGGGAACAGTCTGTGATGATGGCTGGGACTTAAATGATGCTGGGGTGGTTTGCAGACAGTTAAACTGTGGATCGGCACTGGAAGTTCCTCAATCAGCTCACTTTGGTGCAGGAACAGGACAGATCTGGCTTGACAATGTGACCTGTTCAGGAAGTGAAAGTTCTCTAACTGAGTGTCAACACAGTGGATTTGGATCAAACAGATGTGAACATGGTCAGGATGCTGCTGTCATCTGTTCAGGTGAGAAAACTGTTAGTTAGTCTGTTCATTTGTGTCTTCCATTAAGTCTTTTTTGATATAAGGATTTATTATAATGTTTTTCATGTTCTTTCCCTTTTAGATCGGATAAGATTAGCTGGTTCTGCATCATCTCGATGTTCTGGCAGAGTTGAAGTTTATCACAATAATGTCTGGGGAACAGTTTCTGATAATAACTGGGTCTTAAACGATGCTGAGGTGGTTTGCAGAGAGATAAACTGTGGGTCTGCACTAGAAGCTACTCCATCATATAAATTTGGTGCAGGAACTGGACAGGTCTGGCTCAGTGGTGTGAGCTGTTCAGGAAATGAAAGTTCTCTAACTGAATGTCAACACACTGGATGGGGAAACTACTACAACTACTACTACAGTTTACATTCCTATGATGTTGGTGTCATTTGTTCAGGTGACATGACTTCTTGATATGAAAAAACTGTATGTTAATGTATTTTTGAGTGTTATGCATCTGTATTTTCTTTATGATATGTATTGAAATATAGTTTGTGTTATGTCTTTTACATAAAAGGTGTGATCAGATTAACTGGATCTGGATCGACTCGATGTTCTGGTAGAGTTGAAGTTCATCACAGTAACAACTGGGGAACAGTCTGTGATGATGGCTGGGACTTAAATGATGCTGAGGTGGTTTGCAGACAGATAAACTGTGGGTCGGCACTGGAAGTTCCTCAATCAGCTCACTTTGGTGCAGGAACTGGACAGATTTGGCTTGATCATGTGACCTGTTCAGGAAATGAAAGTTCTCTAACTGAGTGTCAACACAGAGGATTTGGATCAAACAGATGTGAACATGGTCAGGATGCTGCTGTCATCTGTTCAGGTGTGAAAACTGCTGGATCAACATGATATTGCAAGATAGTCTTTTTTGAGGTAAGGCTGCATTTAACTGTTTTTCATGTTCTTTGCCTTTTAGATCTGATCAGGTTAGCTGGTTCTGGATCGAGCCGATGTTCTGGCAGAGTTGAAATCTTTCACAATAACGTCTGGGGAACAGTCTCTGATTATAACTGGGACCTAAATGATGCTGAGGTGGTTTGCAGACAGTTAAACTGTGGGTCGGCACTACAAGCTCCTCGATCAGCTTATTTTGGTGCAGGAACTGGACAGATTTGGCTCAGTGGTGTGAGCTGTTCAGGAAATGAAAGTTCTCTAACTGAATGTCAACACTCTGGATGGGGAAACTACTACTACTACTACTACTACGACTACTACAATATACATTATTATGATGCTGGTGTCATCTGTTCAGGTGACATCACTTTTTGGCATGGAACATACTGCATGTTAATGTGTGTTTGTGTGATATGTATCTTTGTTTTCTTTAAGGGACATATATTAAAACATAGTTTGTGTCACGTGTTTTTCATTAAAAGGTCCAATCAGATTAACTGGATCTGGATCAAGTCGGTGTTCTGGCAGAGTTGAGGTTTACCACAATAACAGCTGGGGAACAGTCTGTGATGATGGCTGGGACTTAAATGATGCTGGGGTGGTTTGCAGACAGTTAAACTGTGGGTCGGCACTGGAAGTTCCTCAATCAGCTCACTTTGGTGCAGGAACTGGACAGATTTGGCTTGACAATGTGACCTGTTCAGGAAATGAAAGTTCTCTAACTGAGTGTCAGCACAGTGGATTTGGATCAAATGGATGTGAACATGGTCAGGATGCTGCTGTCATCTGTTCAGGTGAGATATTCTTTTGATCATCTGATGAATGTTAATCAGTGTAAAAACAACTTTTTTTTAGACTTCCATCTTCCACTTATTAGTGTGTTTTATAATGAAATACAGTGTGAACAGTCAAAGTCATCTGTGCAAGAACCACACTGTAGAATATTTGAATGGTAAAATGTTTGCATCTTTCTCTTTAAACGCAGCTCAGATCCAGAGAGCTATACATTACTTTTTAAATAACTTATAAGATTAGAGATTTCATTTAAATACCTTAAAGGAACATTTTAATAGTTTCAAATGAACATTTATGAGTGGGACATGGAAGATATTTTCAGAGAGGGAAAGTCAGCCTGACATCTGCGTGTGTGTGTTCCTGTCTAGCTATCTTTGTGAGGACCGACATCTTCATTCTACTACACTTGTGAGAACCAACAGTCACTTGTGAGGACACACAAACCGGTCCTCAAAAATTTGAAGGCTTGTAAAGGCATTCTTGATGCTCAAAATGTGGTTTTAGTGTCAGGGTTACAATTAGGTTATGGTTAGGTTTAGGGTAAGGGTTAGGGTTAGGCCAGGGTTCGGCAACCCGCGACTCCGGAGCCTCATGCGGCTCTTTAGTCTTGATTTTGCAGCTCTGGGTGGTTTGGGAAATTAAATTAGAAGTATTTAGCTGAAGTGTATTTTATTTGTGTTTAGTTCTTTTTTTAACTTGTAGTTCTAAATTGGAAGATCATTGTGATTTTGAAATAAAAAAATTAAATTATATCTTATTATTTTTTTCATCGCTCAAAATAAGCGTCACACTCGCGGAAGCCGGTATACCCGCCGAAACGCCGTGCATTTATCGAGACTTTCGACCCCAGGTAGGCCAATTATTGATCTTCTGATCCTTATTATGTCGTTAGCTGTTCTCCACCGTGAACTATGTTAAAAACAAACACCGCTCACGCCTCACAGATGACAGTTTACAGTCCTGCATAAAGATGAAAGTGACTTCGTACAGCCCCAATTTGCAGGCACTGTGCGCAGAGGTTCGGGACCATAAGTCTTATTGTAAACATATCACTGCAGACCCGACGATGTTTGCATGAACATGCTTTTCAGCATCTCTTTATCGACCGCTTTTCACACACGGTTGTTGTACGCATACAGCCGGCTGTAGCTTTTCAGTTCACAGCCCGACAACACAACAGCAGAGAGAGCACAGACTTTGAGGCGGCGAGGCGTGATTGCAGGTGCTGCTCAGGTGAGTTCGACTCCCATGCAGCGGCACTGCAGACCACGCCCCGCCACACACATTAACCAGGTAAAATACATATTTAGGCAGAATTATGCAAATATCTATTTTTTTTTTAGCAGCATAGTGCTTTTTTTCCAAACATTTTTTAAAAGTCAGGTTAAGGCTCCAAAAGCCCAAAGGCGATATAAGGGTGGCAGCTCACAACAATTTTTGTTTGCTACATGGATCATTTTAGTTCAGCTGGGTGTCTTTCCTTTTGTTATATTTCTTTAAGAGTTCAAAATGTGTTCATTACATAAATAAAATGTAATTTTCTCTGTAGCACTTCATGGAGTTCATAAGCAACATGCCTTAGTTGCTCTGTGGATTCTTTTAAAAAGCAGTTAAAAAAATTTCTGTTCAAACAAGCCTTTTGTTGATCTACGTATTTTATATTCTTTACATTATTTACATTTGATCTTTACATTGTGTATAATGTCTACTGATTGTATTGTTTATTTTAATATTTGTGTACAGCGCTTTGAGACTGCCTGTCTGTGAAAAGCGCTTGATAAATAAACTTTACTTACTTACTTTAGTTGTTCACACAAAGCATAAAGGTAAAAAAAACAATATATACAATGTTATCTTCATTTTAGATGTAAAAAAGTATTTGCGGCTCCCAGTGTTTTCTTTTGCGTGGAAACCGGGTCCAAGTGGCTCTTTGGGTGTTAAAGGTTGCAGACCCCTGGGCTAGGGAAAGCATTATGTCAATGAAGGTCCTCACAAAGATTGCTGAACGGGCTTGTGTGTGTGTGTGTGTGTGTGTGTGTGTGTCTGTGCGTGAGTGTGTGTGTGTGCGTGAGTGTGTGTGCGTGTTCAAGGGAGACCATACCCCTGAAAGATTTGATAAAATCTGCAACTTGAAGTTTTCTAGTTCTTTTCAGGTCTTGTAATTGAAACAATTCAAACAAAGTCTCCTGCTTCAACTTTCTTAATGTGGATGTTCTGCAGTCCTCACAAACTCTGTCATAATACAAATTTGGGAGCTGAATGTCTTTCTAGGTCAGGAGTGAATCCATTGGACCTTTTATAGACTGTTTTATTAGTGTTAAAGCTGTGTGGACTGACAGTATTACACCTTTCAGTTTACCGTTCTGCTATAACTTGGAATCTATGGCTGGAAACTGAAAGTATTCTATGTTTGGTCCCCTTCATATCATCTCTATGTTTTGTTTTCAGCTGTGTCCATCATTTTAACTGGATCTGGATCGACTCGATGTTCTGGAAGAGTTGAAGTTTATCACAATAACAGCTGGGGAACAGTCTGTGATGATGGCTGGGACTTAAATGATGCTGAGGTGGTTTGCAGACAGTTAAACTGTGGGTCGGCACTGGAAGTTCCTCAATCAGCTCACTTTGGTGCAGGAACTGGACAGATCTGGCTTGATCATGTGACCTGTTCAGGAAGTGAAAGTTCTCTAACTGAGTGTCAACACAGTGGATTTGGATCAAACAGATGTGAACATGGTCAGGATGCTGCTGTCATCTGTTCAGGTGTGAAAACTGCTGGATCAACATGATATTGCAAGATAGTCTTTTTTTGAGGTAAGGCTGTATTTAACTGTTTTTCATGTTCTTTGCCTTTTAGATCTGATCAGGTTAGCTGGTTCTGGATCGAGCCGATGTTCTGGCAGAGTTGAAATCTTTCACAATAACGTCTGGGGAACAGTCTCTGATTATAACTGGGACCTAAATGATGCTGAGGTGGTTTGCAGACAGTTAAACTGTGGGTCGGCACTACAAGCTCCTCGATCAGCTTACTTTGGTGCAGGAACTGGACAGATTTGGCTCAGTGGTGTGAGCTGTTCAGGAAATGAAAGTTCTCTAACTGAATGTCAACACCCTGGATGGGGAAACTCCTACTACTACAACTACTACTACTACTACTACTACTACTACTACTACAATAGACATTATTCTGATGCTGGTGTCATCTGTTCAGGTGACATCACTTTTTGGCATGGAACATACTGCATGTTAATGTATTTTTGTGTGATATGTATCTTTGTTTTCTTTAAGGGACATATATTAAAACATAGTTTGTGTCACGTGTTTTTCATTAAAAGGTCCAATCAGATTAACTGGATCTGGATCAAGTCGGTGTTCTGGCAGAGTTGAGGTTTACCACAATAACAGCTGGGGAACAGTCTGTGATGATGGCTGGGACTTAAATGATGCTGGGGCGGTTTGCAGACAGTTAAACTGTGGGTCGGCACTGGAAGTTCCTCGATCAGCTCACTTTGGTGCAGGAACTGGACAGATTTGGCTTGATAATGTGACCTGTTTGGGAAATGAAAGTTCTCTAACTGAGTGTCAACACAGTGGATTTGGATCAAATGGATGTGAACATGGTCAGGATGCTGCTGTCATCTGTTCAGGTGAGATATTCTTTTGATCATCTGATGAATGTTAATCACTGTAAAAATAACTTTTTTTTAGACTTCCATCTTCCACTTATTAGTGTGTTTTATAATGAAATACAGTGTAAACAGTCAAAGTCATCTGTGCAAGAACCACACTGTAGAATATTTGAATGGTAAAATGTTTGCATCTTTCTCTTTAAATGCAGCTCAGATCCAGAGAGCTATACATTACTTTTTAAATAACTTGTAAAATTAGAGATTTCATTTAAATACCTTAAAGGAACATGTTAATAGTTTCAAATGAACATTTATGAGCGGGACATTGAAGATATTTTCAGAGAGGAAGAGTCAGCCTGACATCTATGTGTGTGTGTGTTCCTGTATAGCTATCTTTGTGAGGACCGACAGTCACTTGTGAGGACACATAAACCGGTCCTCAAAAATTTGAAGGCTTGTAAAGGCGTTCTTGATGCTCAAAATGTGGTTTTAGTGTCAGGGTTACAATTAGGTTATGGTTAGATTTAAGGAACGGGCTAGGGAAAGCATTATGTCAATGAAGGTCCTCACTAAGACTGCTGAACGGGCTTGTGTGTGTGTGTGTGAGTGTGTGCGTGTGTGTGTGTGTGCGTGAGTGTGTGTGTGTGTTTTTAAGGGAGACCATACCCCTGAAAGATTTGATAAAGTCTGCAACTTGAAGTTTTCTTAGTTCTTTTCAGGTCTTGTAATTGAAACAATTCAAACAAAGTCTCCTGCTTCAACTTTCTTAATGTGGATGTTCTGCAGTCCTCACAAACTCTGTCATAATAAAAATTTGGGAGCTGAATGTCTTTCTAGGTCAGGAGTGAATCCATTGGACTTTTCATAGACTGTTTTATTAGTGTTAAAGTTGTGTGGACTGACAGTATTACACCTTTCAGTTTACCGTTCTGCTATAACTTGGAATCTATGGCTGGAAACTGAAAGTATTCTATGTTTGGTCCCCTTCATATCATCTCTATGTTTTGTTTTCAGCTGTGTCCATCATTTTAACTGGATCTGGATCGACTCGATGTTCTGGAAGAGTTGAAGTTTACCACAATAACAGCTGGGGAACAGTCTGTGATGATGGCTGGGACTTAAATGATGCTCAGGTGGTTTGCAGACAGTTAAACTGTGGGTCGGCACTGGAAGTTCCTCAATCAGCTCACTTTGGTGCAGGAACAGGACAGATCTGGCTTGATCATGTGACCTGTTCAGGAAATGAAAGTTCTCTAACTGAGTGTCAACACAGTGGATTTGGATCAAACAGATGTGAACATGGTCAGGATGCTGCTGTCATCTGTTCAGGTGAGAAAACTGTTAGTTAGTCTGTTCATTTGTGTCTTCCATTAAGTCTTTTTTGATGTAAGGATTTATTATAATGTTTTTCATGTTCTTTCCCTTTTAGATCTGATTAGATTAGCTGGTTCTGGATCATCTCGATGCTCTGGCAGAGTTGAAGTTTATCATGATAATGTCTGGGGAACAGTTTCTGATTATAACTGGGTCTTAAACGATGCTGAGGTGGTTTGCAGAGAGATAAACTGTGGGTCTGCACTAGTTGCTACTCCATCATCTAAATTTGGTGCAGGAACTGGACAGGTCTGGCTCAGTGGTGTGAGCTGTTCAGGAAATGAAAGTTCTCTAACTGAATGTCAACACACTGGATGGGGAAACTACTACAACTACTACTACAGTTTACATTCCTATGATGTTGGTGTCATGTGTTCAGGTGATAACACTTTTTCATATGAAAAAACTGCATGTTAATGTATTTTTGAGTGTTATGCATCTGTATTTTCATTAAGATATGTATTGAAATATAGTTTGTGTTATGTCTTTTACATAAAAGGTGTGATCAGATTAACTGGATCTGGATCAAGTCAATGTTCTGGTAGAGTTGAAGTTTATCACAGAAACAACTGGGGAACAGTCTGTGATGATGGCTGGGACTTAAATGATGCTGAGGTGGTTTGCAGACAGTTAAACTGTGGGTCGGCACTGGAAGTTCCTCAATCAGCTCACTTTGGTGCAGGAACTGGACAGATCTGGCTCGGTGATGTGACCTGTTCAGGAAATGAAAGTTCTCTAACTGAGTGTCAACACAGTGGATTTGGATCAAACAGATGTGAACATGGTCAGGATGCTGCTGTCATCTGTTCAGGTGTGAAAACTGCTGGATCAACATGATATTGCAAAAGAGTCATTTTTGAGGTAAGGCTGCATTTAACTGTTTTTCATGTTCGTTGCCTTTTAGATCTGATCAGGTTAGCTGGTTCTGGATCGAGCCGATGTTCTGGCAGAGTTGAAATCTTTCACAATAACGTCTGGGGAACAGTCTCTGATTATAAATGGGACCTAAATGATGCTGAGGTGGTTTGCAGACAGATAAACTGTGGGTCGGCACGACAAGCTCCTCGAACAGCTTACTTTGGTGCAGGAACTGGACAGATTTGGCTCAGTGGTGTGAGCTGTTCAGGAAATGAAAGTTCTCTAACTGAATGTCAACACTCTGGATGGGGAAACTCCTACTACTACAACTACTACTACTACTACTACCACTACAATATACATTATTATGATGCTGGTGTCATTTGTTCAGGTGACATCACTTTTTGGCATGGAACATACTGCATGTTAATGTATTTTTATGTGATATGTATCTTTGTTTTCTTTAAGGGACATATATTAAAACATAGTTTGTGTCACGTGTTTTTCATTAAAAGGTCCAATCAGATTAACTGGATCTGGATCAAGTCGGTGTTCTGGCAGAGTTGAGGTTTACCACAATAACAGCTGGGGAACAGTCTGTGATGATGGCTGGGACTTAAATGATGCTGGGGTGGTTTGCAGACAGTTAAACTGTGGGTCGGCACTGGAAGTTCCTCAATCAGCTCACTTTGGTGCAGGAACTGGACAGATCTGGCTTGACAATGTGACCTGTTCAGGAAATGAAAGTTCTCTAACTGAGTGTCAACACAGTGGATTTGGATCAAATGGATGTGAACATGGTCAGGATGCTGCTGTCATCTGTTCAGGTGAGATATTCTTTTGATCATCTGATGAATGTTAATCACTGTAAATAACTTTTTTTTAGACTTCCATCTTCCACTTATTGGTGTGTTTTATAATGAAATACAGTGTAAACAGTCAAAGTCATCTGTGCAAGAACCACACTGTAGAATATTTGAATGGTAAAATGTTTGCATCTTTCTCTTTAAACGCAGCTCAGATCCAGAGAGCTATACATTACTTTTTAAATAACCTATAAGATTAGAGATTTCATTTTAAAAATCTTAAAGGAACATTTTAATAATTTCAAATGAACATTTATGAGCGGGACATGGAAGATATTTTCAGAGAGGGAAAGTCAGCCTGACATCTGTATGTGCGTGTGTGTGTCTGTGCGTGAGTGTGTGTGTGCGTGTTTAAGGGAGACCATACCCTGAAAGATTTGATAAAGTCTGCAACTTGAAGTTTTCTTAGTTCTTTTCAGGTCTTGTAATTGAAACAATTCAAACAAAGTCTCCTGCTTCAACTTTCTTAATGTGGATGTTCTGCAGTCCTCACAAACTCTGTCATAATACAAATTTGGGAGCTGAATGTCTTTCTAGGTCAGGAGTGAATCCATTGGACTTTTTATAGACTGTTTTATTAGTATTAAAGTTGTGTGGACTGACAGTATTACACCTTTCAGTTTACCGTTCTGCTATAACTTGGAATCTATGGCTGGAAACTAAAAGTATTCTATGTTTGGTCCCCTTCATATCATCTCTGTGTTTTGTTTTCAGCTGTGTCCATCATTTTAACTGGATCTGGATCGACTCGATGTTCTGGAAGAGTTGAAGTTTATCACAATAACAGCTGGGGAACAGTCTGTGATGATGGCTGGGACTTAAATGATGCTGAGGTGGTTTGCAGACAGTTAAACTGTGGGTCGGCACTGGAAGTTCCTCAATCCGCTCACTTTGGTGCAGGAACTGGACAGATCTGGCTTGATCATGTGACCTGTTCAGGAAGTGAAAGTTCTCTAACTGAGTGTCAACACAGTGGATTTGGATCAAACAGATGTGAACATGGTCAGGATGCTGCTGTCATCTGTTCAGGTGTGAAAACTGCTGGATAGAGGTAATATTGCAAGGTAGTCTTTTTTGATGTAATGGTATATTAAAATGTTTTTCATGTTCTTTCCCTTTTAGATCTGATTAGATTAGCTGGTTCTGGATCGAGCAGATGTTCTGGCAGAGTTGAAGTTTATCACAATAATGTCTGGGGAACAGTCTCTGATTATAGCTGGGACTTAAACGATGCTGAGGTGGTTTGCAGACAGTTAAACTGTGGATCTGCACTAGAAGCTACTCCATCATATAAATTTGGTGCAGGAACTGGACAGGTCTGGCTCAGTGGTGTGAGCTGTTCAGGAAATGAAAGTTCTCTAACTGAGTGTCAACACACTGGATGGGGAAACTACTACAACTACTACTACAGTTTACATTCTTATGATGTTGGTGTCATCTGTTCAGGTGATAACACTTTTTGATATGAAAAAACTGTATGTTAATGTATTTTTTAGTGTTATGCATCTGTATTTTCTTTAAGATATGTATTGAAATATAGTTTGTGTTATGTCTTTTACATAAAAGGTGTGATCAGATTAACTGGATCTGGATCGACTCGGTGTTCTGGCAGAGTTGACGTTTACCACAATAACAGCTGGGGAACAGTCTGTGATGATGGCTGGGACTTAAATGATGCTGGGGTGGTTTGCAGACAGTTAAACTGTGGGTCGGCACTGGAAGTTCCTCAATCAGCTCACTTTGGTGCAGGAACTGGACAGATCTGGCTTGACAATGTGACCTGTTCAGGAAATGAAAGTTCTCTAACTGAGTGTCAACACAGTGGATTTGGATCAAACAGATGCGAACATGGTCAGGATGCTGCTGTCATCTGTTCAGGTGAGATATTCTTTTGATTAATACCCTGTTAATATAAACTTTAATCGCCTCCGCTTCTCATTCATGTGCTTGCTAAGGCTCAGTGCTACTAATCCAAAATACTCAAAGCTTCATAGAACTGAAACAAACATTTATTTTTAGGTCCAATCTGCTGCTGATACATACTTTATGTTTCTGAACATTAAACTTGTTGCTGCCTTTCATAGTGTGTAACTTGAAGGCCTTGAGTACTTTCTCCCACACTGAAAACACTGGAATGATCAAATTATTTGAACATTACCTAATAAGACTGATTCAGGACAGACAATTAGTTATTCTAAACTTTCCTAGCAGTCCTTCACAAACAGGGAACAGTCTGTCTATTCTCTCCATCTGTCAGCTGCTGCTGGCTCTTCCTCCTCCTCTTCCTCACACACTGCTGAGTTTGTCCTGGTGGATCATCAGGGGTGCAAAGCCTCACAGATGATGTGCAGCAGTGGGTCCCTCAGTCTGTCCTCACTCTGGACACTTGCAGTCGTCACACATGGAAATTAAATGTGTGATAAGCTGCAGGATTCAAACACAAGTGTAACTTATAAATACATCTTCATACTTTTATTCCACAATCAGAGAGAAAGAAACAGAGAGAGAGTGCAGGACAGACAGACAGGTGACAGTCTCAGGTGTATACACTGCTACAAAACAGCACAAGAGAAGGAGGATTTAGTGTTTGTGTTATTACGAAACAAGAAGAGTTCCCAGATGGTACAGTGGACACATGTGTTACTCCTGTGATTAAAGCATCTTTCTTTCAGCTTAACGAGTGAACCGTCAGCTCGTTCAAACACACGTTAAAGTCCGTTTGGCTCGACACCACCGAACAGAAGCAGCAATATAACATAGCTAACATTAACAGTGCAGTGAATCCTGCTTGTGCCGTGATATTCAGGACTGCAAACCGAGCAGCATCACTGACTTTCAGCTTGTTGTGTTTGTGGATATATGACTGACTTTAATTATCCATAAAAGCATCACATTCTCTGTAAGATTAAGGTCAACTATTGAACGGCGTATATTTTAAAGTAAAGGCTTTAAAACCAAGTAAACACAAACATCACTAATGTCACACAACTTTGCCGACATGTGGCCAACAGTAATGTTTTAATGTTCTTCATTATTAAACGTTTGCACATAAATAAGTGACATAATATTCAGTACTTACTTTTAAAAGTTTACTCTTTGGCCACTCTGCTTCAGCCATTGCCGTTTTTTTCGGCAAAGTTATCCACACCCACCGCCGCGCTGTGAAGTCTAGGACATGTTGGGCCATGAAGGCTACACCGCCACATCCTTAAAATTCAGGGAAATGAAGGACACATTTGAAGGCCGCATTTCGAGCAGCCTTTGAATTGGGACAGCCTTCGTCGCGTCGCTGTGACGTAATCGGCCTTAAAATGCGGCCTTTAAGGCTGCAGACCCTGATTCGGAATACAGCCCATGTTTCCTCCGCGTTCCTTCCTTTTTTCCTTTGCATGTCATCCCGTGAGTTTTGGCTTCAGTTTCATTTGTTAGGTTTTCCAGTTTAGGTTATTTCTTAGTTCCTTTCCTCACCACCTCTACTTTTGTCTGTAGTTTGTCCACTCATAAATAAGAGCTCACTCACCTCATCAAAGTCAGTGCCTGTATCTTGGGTCCTAATTTCCACACCCCACATGGCTTGCCCTGGCAAACCATGACAGACATGGACACTCATCAGCGAGCACCTTTTAATAGAAAGAAACCAGTGAAGTGCGAGAGCGAAGTGCTCTAATAGGGTGATATGGTACTACAAGGTCATCAAGATAAGATGGGGCCTGATTATTTAAGACCTTGAGAGAAGCTAATTGAGTCTAATAACACATTAAATGCTGCGCTGAGGCTGTCATTTTTAGCATCTACATGGATAAATATAATTTTTTTTGTCTGAACTGAGACTGTCTCAGAGAGACCTAACATTTAACTGTTTTACTCTTTGGTGCTGTTGAGAATACTGTATTGAAAGCCAAACAGCATTTCAGCACAAACACTCAATAAGAACTGTCAAGTACAACTGTGGAAGGGAGATTATTTGGGCTTGTGTTGCAGCTCCAGGACCTGGGCACCTCGCAGTCATTAAGTCAATAATGAGCTCCTCTATTACCAAAATCAAATGTAAAGCCATCTGTCTGATAGCTAAAGCTTGGCACAGACTCTGTCGCGCAGCTCTCATGATTCAGTTTAATCCAATTATTCAATTATTTATATTAGCAAGCACCACAGAGGAAGGGGTCTGAAAGCTGAAGGCTTTTCAAAAACCTTTGGGGCTTCTTCTTAGTGGAGAGCTCTGTAAACCAATCACAAGTAAGCAACTTGTAGCTGAAAAAAATAGAAGAATTTTCAATTTGTTTGACCAAAACATTCCAGTAATGAGAAAACACTTGTGTGGTAACTTGGATTTAGCTTTAAACATTATTTGCATTATTTAAAAAACACACAAAATCATTACATTGTATGGGACCTTAGAAACAGTGGCTCAGTGTTATCATAACAACCAGCATTGTTTATGACGCTATATTAATGACAACTGGAATATTATTGTTTTAAAGGTTGATCCCCACAATATAACACAGGACGAAAAATGAGGAAGTATAAGTGAACAGTCATCTTTAACCCAGGTCAGTCACTCTGAGGGAAACACAAGCTCAAGCAGCTCTGGGTTTAGGAAACAAACTACATTTACTCATCTTGTGCACAATATTGCGCTGACATGACGTTATATCGAGCGGCAGCTGCCCAAGTTAAAGTGTGACTATCATGGGCCTGTTTCCTGAATCAGCAGCAGGTGCTTAACAGCTGACAGGCGAGTAGGATGTATGCAAGTAAACTGAGGGTCTGTCGAGCTGATCGCTGTTGTTGTAAGAAAAATGCCGGCTTGTTATTTATGTTGCAGAGACATAAAACCAGGCAGAAATCTTCAAGAACATTGGAGCACTTTAGCAAAGATGTTCTATGCTGACAACCTGACCTGATATGTGAAGATTATGCCACTACATTCGCAGCTAAAACATTAAAAGTATACCAAAACTTAAAATGACAAAACTTTTTTGTTAATTTATGCTCCTTTCATTTCAATAAATGATCATTAAAGGCACCACAAACAAATAATATCTTAGTACCGTATTTCCCGGACTACAAAGCGCACCTGAATATTAGCCGCACAAGCTAAAATCAGGGGAAAATCATGTTTTGTACATACATTAGCCGCACCTGACTAAAAGCCGCAGGTGTTTCAATGTTGACACACCCCTTTTATTAATATTTTGAAAAACAAGTTAGGGGTACATATTTGCATAACTTTTTAGGGTATATGTACAAGCAGCGGTAATTACAAGTACAAAACATGTACTGTGCTTCATAAACGAGTAACAAATGTAGTACATAACAATAACCTACAGCACACCAGAAAAATAGATTCAGCCTACGTTTTAGGTTCAGGTGCAGTGACACGGCTTTAACAAGAAGAAAAGTCAGTCATTCACCACCATCTTTCTCTTCTTCCTGCGCACTAAAACCACCAAAGTCCTCTTCTCCAGTGTCGGATACGAACAGGCTCAGGATGGCTACGTCATCCACTCTCCGCTTCTCTCCTTTGTTGTCACTTTCAAAACCAAAGAAATCCTCGTTGTCAGTGTCAGAGTCGAACACCCTCAGAAGGGCTGTGGCGGTGTCCTCCTCTCCATCATGCAGCAGTCCAGCCCTTCGAAATCCGTTGGTGATCATGGATGTTTTCACACTTTTCCACGCTGTCAGAATCCACTGGTCGAGTTGAGCATAACTTGCTTTTCGCAAGTTTATCGCCGCTCGTCATCCACGCCTCCCGCTGAATGCGTAGCGCTACTTTGAAGTTTGTTTTTCGCGCTACTTCGTACGGCACTACGTTGCCTGGTGGATGGACATGTGACCAACATACCACTCTTGAACCCCGATCCTTCCGCCAGGCAACGTAGTGCCGTACAACAGCGGAACAAACAAAACAAATCGTCTTACGATATCACAAAAATCATAACAATCCATAGAAAAGCCGCACCTGACTAAAAGCTGCAGGGTTCAAAGCTTGTGCAAAAAGTAGCGGCTTACAGCCCGACAATTACGGTGTAGATTTTCCCAAAAATATTGTATACAGTACTGATAGACCTACATTTCCTTACACTGAAAATCTTTCTGTACACTACCACCATAAAACATCACACCAATTTCTTTGTTCTATAAAAGACTCGTAATTCCTAACGAAAAATCTGCATTTTCTATTTGTTACTAAAGGCTCACTCATGGCTATCACTTCAAACTGATGAGTTAATGTTTTTAAATAATTTTTAGTTTTAACAATAATAATAATACTTCTACTATTTAAATGCAAGATATAAATAGCATCCAAATTTATATTGTTAAATTGATTGTTGGAATAATGTTCGGAATGGTTTGTATCATTACAATAAAAATTTGCATCAAAATCACTGTTCAGTTCTGTTCAAAATCATTTATGTTCAGTTGGATCAGCTGCAGCTGCCCAGCCAAGGAAACCGATGTCTTTGAGCTCATGCCAGAGAAGGTTTGGACCTCTGTAGTTAGTGAATTAGTGAGCTCTTTAGAAAGATCCATTCTTTCATAGATGCTATTTTTAACAATTTTAACAATAGATGCTATATGCTATATATATATATATATATATATATATATATATATATATATATATATATATATATATATATATTATTATTATTATTATTATTTTTTATTTTTTTTTTTTAAATCAAGAGATATGGGCCTGTACTTCTGTCCAAATAGCAAATTCTTAAGATGATGTATGTAAACCATTATTGTGTTGTTTTCCTGGGTATTAAAAATAAATAATTAAATGTTTTATCTTGGTTTACAGGTATTTCTCCAGGTCCAACAAACCCTCCTGGTATGAAAAAAATCCATTTTCTTCTAATTACTGCTTTTACTTTAAATTTAACAGGGTGGGATAATTGTATGGCACCAATCTTCATTCACTTTAGAAAAAACAAGATGTGTGTGCATATGTTTGATTTTTTTTTTTTAAATTTGCCTAATACGGAAGTTTGCTATGAAATATGTTTCAAAAATTCTATAGCTGTAGTGACAAATATGTTGTGTATGAGAGTGATCACCATATGTTATAACACATTTAATTTAACCTCCTAGGACCTGGTGTCCACATATGTGGACATCACATTTTGGGTTGTCTAGACCAAATTACTAAATTTTGCTCTACAAGGGCCTGATATCCACTTACAAGGACGTTATACTGCCACTGTTCTATCGGAATTTAAACCGAATGTCCTCATATGTGGATCTCATTTTCTCAGAAACAAAAATCAGGTTAAAAAAAAAATCACGTAGTTCTTTGTTTTTAAATTCATCAGGTCCCAATCAGCCCAAATTGCAAAGAGAAATTAAAAATGCATGCCACGAAAGAGTTCGGGTCTTGGGAGGTTAAAGCACGAGTGTCTATTTACCACAGATTACTGTAACATGACAGCTTTTTCAATAGTCGTTAACATGTAAAGTCTCAATAGAAGTAGAGACATGTTAGATAAATGTGATATAAAAATAAAAAAATTATGTGAAATTGTTTCTCGTAATTGTGAAAGAGTTTTGTGATTTTCTCCTTGCCTCCTCTACAGTGCCAGTGAAGTTTATTGTAGACTTGACCTTGCTCTTCCCAAGATCCAGTCTGCCCCTAAATTTCATTGATCTATTCAGAGGCTATGTGAGAAATGTGTCCTTCCCCCAAACAATCACTGAGTCTTTAATACTAGAAGACTTGAACTTCACCACATGTAAGAATTTTGTGCTCAGTCACATTTAAATGTGTTCATACTCTGGTGCATGATTTATGAGCTGTGTTTGGTCATTCTCTTAAATGTCTTTATCAGGGTGCTATCCAAACTCCACTGGAGGACTGCAGTGTCAATGTGAGGACCAGTTTGCCTGGTCATGTGACAAATGTGGCCTATACGGTGCATGCAGTAATGTCACCTCCCAAACCTGTGAATGCATCAAAGGGCTTCCTCCTGGTGGAGAGTTCTGTGAACCAATCACAAGTAAGCAGCTTGTAGCTGAAGAAATAGAATAATTTTCAAATCCAATCCTCTGAACTGCTCATCTTAGAGGAGACGCAGGGAATACAAAAGAGTGTCTCTGGGTGCTCTGTTTTTTATGCTCTGCCAAGTGCCTACTCACCTTCCTCCTCTGTCTCCCCCCATCTAGACATCTAATCATGTTGGTTACATAAAATCATCCAATGTCCAGCCACACCCTATCCGTCTCTCTATATCTATCTCCATCCTCCCAGTCTAAACTCTAAAATCACTACATTACATTTTTTATGTTATTCTTCACATAGAAATTCCACCACGTCAACATTCAGTCACATATGGTTATACTCTATCTTTAGTACATTCTCAAATGAACAGTCATTTTAACGTAATCTCTTTTTAATCCAGAAATCGTTCTTTTAATTTTTCTCTTTATAACTGTGTATATATTATATAAGCCAGACATTCTTTAGTGGCTCTTGTGTATAGCTGCCACCCATTCTCCCACAATGATATCTTTCAAGGCTGTTTCCAGCCAGACTTTTAGTGAAAGGCGTGTTATTGGAATCATCATCATGGTTTATTTTTTGTTATTCTTTATAATGTTTTTAACTTAAACCAACTTATTTTTTTACATAACTGATTGCATTCTGAGCAGTACTGAGTATAATGTGTGGCAAAATGCTTGTGTCCATATTTAATATGTTTTAAATCTGGTGCTGATTATGACTGAAATTACCGTTTTTACAGGGAGAAGAAAATGAAATATTTAAATGTTTTATCTTCATTCACAGGTATCTCTCCATGTCCAACAACAACTCCTGGTATGACAAACATCTTGGTTATTTATGCGTTTATTCATTTATTTATTGCAGGGATAAAGTTCGACCAATTATGTAGTAATAAAACTTACGAAAGATAAGCATTACAGTTCGTTTATGAATCAATTATTTGTAGTGGTGCAACCGATTACGGTTGATCCGTAATCGGAACCGATCCCGCTCCACGGTTCGGCACGCACGTGATCCGAAGATTCGAAAAAGAAGAAAAAAAGTATGTGTATGGTGCGCGTGGTCAGTCTGTCAAGTGATAATTATGGCCAGCGCTAGCGGTCCAAGTGGAGAAGCAGAGGAGTTTGCGGTATTTAAGCAGCCCTTTGCTACCCAATCCGACCGGGCTAAAGCTATTACAAAAGCTACTGGGGTGTTTAGCTGCAGACGGGAGGCCGTATTTCATTGTGCAAAACAAGGGGTTTAAACTATGATGAACGTGCTTGAGCCACGCTATGATATCCCGTTCGCGTCCACTTTAGTGGCAATATCGTTCAGACCTCCAGAGCAATGGAAGTGCGATATAATGAGCGGTATGTATTATAGACCCTGTGCACGAGAAAATGCTAAATTCCTGGTTTGAGACCGGATATAGGGTTGTACATTTCTGATAGCTTTACTTTGCGGTCAATCGCTACTAAGATATACTCCAAAATCATGTCCAAAACTCGAAAACGGAAAGATCGTGTTAAGTTAAAAAGAGCAGAAGGTGGGAACACTCACCACTGTTGTGTCATAAAAAATCTAATGATCAATTTTGACGTTTAAAGAGTTTAGATCGATCAGTTGTTTACATCACTCAACACAAGCAGAACTGCATCACTGCAGCAGAAGACACATCGTCCACATTCAGAAGCACATCTCTGTATAGTGACTGGTCTTATGATTTAAACAGGCAAATGTTCAGCATTCAAACTACAGGTGAAGAATAGTCAAACCAGATGTTTCCCTGTTATGTCGATATCAGCTAGTCAAGTACACACCTACACAGCATGTTAACAAACCGTGAAAAAAAAGCCACACAAAAAATGAATGATTGCTGGTAAGGGTTTCTATACATTAGTATTTACTAAGGGTATGTTGTGACTTACCTTCAAAATTACAGCGGTCCCTCGCTATAACGCGGTTTACCTCTCACCTCGCTGTTTCGCAGATTTTTTAGTGCAAGTTTGCATGCTTATTTTTTTTACGTCACATTGTGTCCTGCGTCCTGATCGCTGCAGACGATCTCCGTGCCGTCTCTCCTGTACAGTACAGAATCGCTGCATCGATCCCTGGCAGTGTGACTCTGAAGTGCAGTACTGTATGTCCACGATGTCCACGAAACATTTTGCACCGTCAAAAAATAAAATTGGCTACTTGATTTCACCTATCGCTGGTTATTTTTAGAACATAACACCTGAGATAAACGAGGGACAGCTGAGAAATATAACATTTGAATC
The DNA here is from genome assembly GCF_963576455.1 of Neolamprologus multifasciatus. NCBI lineage: Eukaryota > Metazoa > Chordata > Actinopteri > Cichliformes > Cichlidae > Neolamprologus > Neolamprologus multifasciatus. The sequence goes on from NC_140441.1 coordinate 30,112,293, forward strand.
CCTTTTCTCTTTTGCTCTGAGGCGCCGGGAAAAAATATCGACAAGTCGATGAACATCATTTACAGATATATTGGGTAAATGCCCAAGACATCTATAGAAATGTAAATCGCTGCTTGATTCATTCATTTGCTTAACTTGTATTGGACCGTAAACAAGGCGCGAGTAGGACACCGGAAACAAAGCTCCCCACAGGAGTTTCCGCACCGGAAGTAGCATATGCTAACGTGCACATAGTCTATTGTAGGGTCTACCTTACAATATAAAGCGCCTTGAGGCGACCGTTGTTGTGATTTGGCGCTTTATAAATAAAATGGAATTGAATAGAATTGAGTGGTAGATACAAAGACTGTACTGCCCTATATTGTACCATAATTTTTTTATATAATTGCGTGGACTGAGTCTTGAGTTGAATGTTTTAACAGGCAAAAAATACTTCAATAATTAAATGTTAAACTTTTGTCTTTTTTCTTTTTTTGCTGATCCGAAAATTGATCCGATCTGTGACTTAAAACCTTCATCCGATCCGAACCGTGAGATTTTTGATCCGTTGCACCACTGCTTATTTATATATTAGGTTGTCTCATGTAACGAATGAGGAGAGCTGACTGGAGTAAATTATTGGAAAACAAATCTAAACTCCTTGATAATCTGACATATACACGTCTTAACACAATATCTTATATTAAATGACATCTCCCATCATTGTAACAGGTCTATGTGATGAATTTTCCCCTTTTTTCCTTCACAGCACCAATGGACTTTGATATAGTCCTTGAATTACACATCCCAGCATCCAGTGTGGCCCCAGATTTCAGTGATGTACTCAGACACATTGTGAGAAATGTCTCCCTAACCCAAACCATCACTGAGTCTTTCACACTGAAAAACCTGACCTTCACCACATGTAAGGACTTGATCTTAATTGACTTTTGTACTCAGTCATATGTAATAGTGTTCATGTGATCCTGTATGACTTATGAACTGTATGCGTTGTCTTAAAAAGGGTGCTATCCAAACTCCACTGGAGGGCTGCAGTGCCGGTGTGAGGACCAGTTTGCTTGGTCATGTGATAAGTGTGGAGTATACGGTGCCTGTGGTGATGTCATCTCCCAAACATGTGGGTGCATAAAAGGACTTCCTTCTACTGGAGAGTTCTGTGAACCAATCACAGGTAAGCACTGAAATCTTCTAGCTGTTGCTAGAGAAAAGTGCTTTCACCAAAGACCTTAATAAATGTATCTGACCAGCATGTGTTCATCAACATATAGCTATGGTTATGGTCATTATGATCATGTATTAAACATATGCTTCACTGTAAACTTTCTGTTGTTAGAAACAATGCTGTGTTCTTGTTTCCTTTTTTGTCACTTTGTCATTTGTGTTTTTGGTTTTCTTTTTTGCTGTTAATCACTTTTGTCATTGACTAGAAAATGAACAGTTTAAAACCATAATTGTCCTCCACAGATATTGCTCCATGTCCACCATCAACTCCTGGTATGTGAACATTCTTCTTGCTTCATTGTTCCTTCTTTAAAGTATTGTTCTGCAGTAAATGTCATTACAAAAAGATGTGTAGTCACTGTACTTACAAACCTAAAAAAATCTTTCAACAGTTCAAATTGTGTTAATAATTTATAAATGTTCAAATATAATTTTAAACTTCCTTTTATGACCAAAGCTTATACAGTGATAATATATAACCACGGCACATTAAGTGTTCTGCTTCATGTCCTTAAAGCAAACACTTGATATTAAAGACATAATATGTAATGTTGCAAGGATGATGTACATTAGACTCTGTGGCTGCATTTGAAAATATTAATTTGAAATATCAAAAAGTATGCTATAATCTAACTGCTGTTTTTTTTTCCTGTTTCCATAGCCACAACACCATCAACAACATCACCTACACCAACATACAGTAAGAAGTTTGTAATGTATAGTGAAGAATGAAGGTCTTTGTGTGAGCTCCAGATTATGACTTGCACTTAAAAATGTAAAGAAAAATGAATCACTTTTGTTGCAACAATACAGCTCTTTAAATCATCTGGGATGACATCTGTTTGGCATGTGAATCAATTAGCTGGGAGTATTTAAATTTTCAGTTTAAGTGGTGGTAGTCAATAAGGTTTGACAGTACCAGATTAGAACAGTGCGGACTGATTTGTAGAATCTATTCGATTCTGATTCACAAGGTCCTGATTCAATTTGATCCCCGATTTGATTCGATTAGATTTGAATCAGAGAAATTTTGCCTCTGTCAGAAATACTTATAATTTTGATAATTTATCAGTACTGACACTTTTGAGACTTCATCAGACGTGTAAATGTCCCAACATTACCCGATGCTGCTAAAGTAAAGCAGAGCAGAGTTACATAGGTTTTATTAGATACACAGCTAAGTGTTTTGCAGTTCTGCATAAATTTTAAAAAGTTTAAATTTCTTCAGTATTGAACAACAAAAATTACGTTTCCTTGTCGGATTCCATTTTTGAAAAAAACAACAACAACAACAAAACAGCAGCTGACAGCACTGAACACAAACGGTAAACTGATACCTAATAAGCAAGTGAACAATGCAGAAGAAAGATTTGAGATGGGAATCTGTTCTTGAAGTACACGGACAGAGAGAGCTCTGCAGGAAGTGTGATTTTTCTTTTTTTTTTATCGTGGTTTAAGCAAAACAGCAAAAGTAAGAGGGAACTCATGACAATGTTTATCAAATGTGAAGCGTAGTTCTGATCTTCTTTTGCTGTTGGTTCAGTGAAATTTGGTTGGAGAGTGACGAACCGTGCAGCATCAGAGTCTGTGAAATGTGGACTTTTAGCCCAGACGGAGTGTCTGTGTATGCCGTCGGGTGAGAAAGGCAACACCTCACAGATTCTGATGTGACGCGGCCGCGCTTTGTGTTTACATCTTTGTGTGGAATCTGTTTATCTGCTCTCATTTGCTCTTTTAGCTGTTTGGCGGTTATTGAAATGAAAGCTTTAACCTGAAATTCAGTTTTTTATTTTTTGAGCAGCAATTTATTGAAAACAAGGCTTAAACTGAAACAGGCTGTTTTACTGCCAGATTCATTTTCATTTTCTGTCAGGTATTCAAACTGTCATGACGTTCTGGTGGCAAAGCCAAAAAAACTTTTTTAGCAGTTCTTTCATTAGGGCCCGAGCACTGAGAAGGTCCTATTATATCTGCTCCGTTTCTTCTTATTGTTATTCAGACAAAACAAGTGACTTTTGAGGGCCTAAACATGCTCAAAAACTCATGAAATTTTGCACATATGTCAGGTCTGGTGAAAGATTTTGTACTATAATGGTTTCACACATGGGCCGTACAAAATGGCTCTGGAGTGTCACTTATACGTTGTTAAATTAAGTCCTATGAATACACAGTTTGAACTACATGAATGAAATTTTTCCCACACGTGTATCATGCTGAGAGAAACAAAAAAGTCACTGGGCCCATTGACGCAAACCCAACAGGAAGTCCACCATTTTGGATTGAAGGTGGCATTTTGGCTCTGATTTTGCCATTTCCAGGCCTTGTACTTTTGCAAACTCCTCATAGGAATTTGATTGGATCAGCTTCATATTAGGTCAGTCTCAACTACACACCTGGGTCATATTAAATTGCGGAGCTTTTGAGTTTTCACTCTAGGGTGTGGCCGTGGCGCCACGGCGTATTTTGATCATTCGCCATGAGAATGTTATTTCCTCTCTTTCCCATATAAATCTTCCGATCTGGACCAAACTTCTGACATATGATAAGGCTCTGCTCCTGAACACATTTCAACTGATATATTTTACAACGGTGACAATGCCACCTAGTGGCAACAGAAAATGTCATGTTTTACTCTTTGGAGTACAGTATCGAGGTGGGTGACCCATGTAGCCTCAGATTTATCCAGGAAAGCTTTAAGGTGTTGGTCTTGGCAATACATTGAAAACTGAGTTTTCGCAGAAGGGCGTGATCCCAGCAGAATGTTGAACATTGATGTTTTGCTGTGAAGAACGAAATTGCTATAACTCAAAGAAATCCAGTCTGGTAGTCAATCACTACCAAACTTTACAGACATGATGACGTATCCGTCCTGAACAGATTGATATACCCATTGTCAGGAATAGTACGAGTGCCACCTAGTGGGAAAGGGAAATATCATGTCTTACACTTTGATATACTTCTCCTGACAGGTTGATCAGATCAACCTGAAAAGCAGTGAGAATAAACATCAGTCCCTCATGATGAAAATTGTGAGTTTAAATTGAACGGCGCAACCTGGTGGCAAGGTGATTCACTATGAAACAGGAAGTAGCTTTTGAGGGGTTTGGAAAGCTCAAACTTTGCACACACCTCAATGTGAGGTAGGCTTTCTTGTTATGCGACTGTTTTCATGGAATATTGCAAAATGGCTCCACAGCCACCCCTACAAAATTTCAAACAACCAGCCCCTGCCCTATGTTTCATTTATGAGTCTGAAACTTGGTAAGCTTACGTAAGATATCACAATGTACAAAAAAGTCTCTTGGAGCAATATCCCAAATCCAACAGGAAGTCAGCCATTTTAAAATGTAAGTGGCCTCGTACTTTGACAAACTCCTCCTAGGGATTTCATCATATCGACATGATCTCCGGTGCATGGAATCTAAAGACCTTTGTGACGTTAAATTGCAAAGCTTTTTATGTTTGCTGAAACCAGGTGGTCATGGCGGAACGTGGAGTTTCAATAAATTGCCAAAAAGCAGAAATCTGCTATCACTCAAAAACACAATGTCCAATCTTTCCTAAACATGGCAGGCATGAGTCAAGAGTCAAGCTCGCAAATGTTTGATATGCCATTTGTCAGTAATGGTTAGAGCGCCACCTAGTGGGACGACTATAATCATCATTGAACGAGATGAAATTTAGCTCGTGGTATTATACATAACTTCCATCAATGTGACATCAGACGTGCTGGGTGTAGGTGTTGGGCATGACTCGATGCACTGGGGTGCGAGGGCCCTCTTAACACTGCTTTCAGCTTTAATTTTAAATGGATCTGGATCAACTCAAAGATTAGCTCTTTTTGACCACAGCAGGTAGCAATTCTTGAAAAACGTCAACTCTACAAGACCATTAAGCATTCGATCTAGGTTTTAACTATGACCTGATATCATGAACTAGGTGTTGTGACTGAACAAATTAGATTGTAGATATACGCAGAAATAAGCGGCTTATTTTATTGTGTCTGTAGTAATAATAATAATGGACTGCATTTATATAGTGCTTTTCGAGACCCTTAAAGCGCTTTACAATTCCACTATTCATTCACTCTCACATTCACACAGTGGTGGAGGCAAACTACAGTTGTAGCCACAGCTGCCCTGGGGCAGACTGACAAAAGCGAGGCCCCTTCGACCCCTCTGGCCATCATCAATAGAAGATACTTGCTTATTGATAATAAGATGAAGTGTCTTGCCCAAGGACACAACAACCAAGACAGACAGAGCTGGGGATCGAACCGGCAACCCAACAAAACAAAACATTGGAGATCAGGAACAGTCCCTACAGAGTTCTGCAGTCTGACCATGCAGAAAGCCGCGGCGGCGATAAAACAGAGATGGGCAGCACAAATGTCCATTCTTAGGTAGTTATGGAAACCGACCACATGCAACGTAGGGAAGGTGCTTGTGTAAACATGATCAAGAATCCTCCGGTGACTTGGCAGGCACAAGCATGCTGGGTATGACGGCGGCATGGGAACCGCGAATGATGGAGCAGCAGATGATGACAAGGGAGCCGTGAATGGTGGGGCTGCAGGCGACGGTGAGGGATCTGTGAAGGGCCGGGCTTTAGGTGAAGGCAAGGGACCTGTGAATTGTGGGACTGCAGGCAATGGCGAGGGAGCCGTGAATGATGGACTTGCGGGTGACAGCGTAGCAAGACCAGCAGGCGCGGAGACCTCTAGCGGAGACCACTGGCTGGGAACTTCTCCTTGGCCTGGCCTAGCTCCGAAGCTGAAGAGATCCACAACAGCCCCAGACTACTGCGGAGAATTGCCTCCATGTCACTTAATATCCGCAACTTTGTCTGCATATCCGAGGTGCCAGACACGAAACTCCACAAGCCCATGTGAGGTGAGCGAGACCTATCTAAGAAACAACATCCGCTGAGCATCCATATCGCGGCATGGCGTGATGTCATGGCGTGATGTCATGGCGGGGAACGGCAATGTTTTAGAGTTCAGGACCGAGAAGCAGACGCTGAGAGTGATACTGTGGTTTTCAACAAAAAATGAGCCTTTATTTGGGCTGATGGCAACAATGGTGAGCATAACAGATGACCTGACCATGAGTGAACGGAAACACACAGACTAAATACACACTAGGGGTAATGAAGGGGAGTGGAAAAACATGAGGAAACAATTGTAGTAGCCAACAATTGTACTAGCCAACTAGCCAACTTATTCTTACAAAATATTTATTGATATCTTCAAGAATTTTTAATATGTTCAATTCTGACATTATCACTATTTTAAAAATAACTTAAATGTATAATTGTAACAATTATTCTAAATAATATTATTAATTATAGCAATTCCCACTGCTTCTTTTACATTCTTGTTGTTATTTATTATTATATGACTTCATCTGTAACTTCAATATAGTTGCTAATTTTACTTTTAATTTATATTTTACTTATGTAAAAACTTCTTATAAAGTTAGTGTTTTTACTTGCCTTTTGCGAAACTTTATTCATTGTATTTTGTAAAACTTTTTTTCTTTCAACCAGCATTTTCAAGGTGGTTTACTCACACATTAAATGAACAATTAACATCTGAATTATGTATAATCCAAAAAACAGGAATATGATAACTTCCATCACTCAAAAGCAATCCACTTGTTATTGAAAAATGAGCATTTGGAAAAACCATTTTGTGAATAAGGGTTATACTTTCTTTAGTAATCTGACTAGGTTTACTATGTCAATTGAAACCGATGATTTAATGTTTTTTAATAATTTCCAATTTCAACAAGATTTATATGCTTCTACTACATAAATGCACTATGTAAATACCATCCAAATTTATACTACTAAATTTCTTCTTGAATATCATTGAGAATTGCTTTTATTATAATAATAAAAATTTGCATCAAAATCAATGTTGTTGTCAAAATTAACTAACTAAATACTCATGTCTTTAAGCTCATGCCAGAGGAGGTTTGGACCACTGTAGTTATTAAGTTAGGCTAGATCCACACTAATGTGTTTTTGGTTAAAAACGCATAGTTTTCTCTCCGTTTTGGCCTCCCGTCCACAGTGAGACAGCGTTTTCGCTCAAGGAAAACAGCGTTTTGAAAACGCTCTCGAAAACGCATGCATTTGAAAACGGTGCTTTCACGTCGCAGTGTGGACAGCGAAAACGATGACACATTGTAGTCGTGTGATGCAGTCAAGCGACCAATCACTTTTGTTTGCTCTCAATTTTGACAGCCCTATTAAAGATTGACATGAGTTTGTACATGCTTCAGATAGCTTTTCTTCAAATTCTTTAATTCTCACTTGCTTTTGCAACTTTGTACTTTTGTGTTACTCACAGCAACAACTCCACCTCATTGTTAGTCCATTTTAAAAACTCGGTGCTTTTCCTCGACATTTTGCTGCAACGTTTCAAAGAGCCAGAAAGTAAATAAACAGCAGACAGAAATGAGGGAGATCGAATCGTCTTGCGTTTCACGCATGCACAGTACTGGAACGTAAGCATTTTTGGCCGTTTCAATGTGGATGCACAACTCCGTGAAAACGACTGAAAACGCTAGTGTGGATGGGGAGCATTTTCAGATGAAAACGCCGTTTTTAAATCTGTCTGGGCTAGTGTGGACCAGGGTTTTAATAGTTTTGCAATTTTCATTAGTTTTATTTTTATTTAGTTTTGACTTCAGATTTTCAATTTTATATCAGTTTTAATTAGTTTTTACCAATTGTTTGCTAGTTAAGTTTAGTTTTTATTTTTTTGAAAATCCTTAGTTTCAGTTTAGTTTTGATTAGTTTCAGTTATAGTTTTAGTTGTGTTTGCAATAATTAAGTGTAACAAAATCCCAGTTTCATCATATCAGTCATTCTCTTCTGCTTATCCTTGGGTATGTTGCTATTCCAGCTACCATACTGCACCCTGGACAGGTCGCCTGTCTGTCGCAGGGCTAACATGCAGAGACAGACAACTCACATTCCCACCTATGGGTTCTTAAAATAAATAAATAAATAAATAAATAAAGGCAGATGAACAACCATTGATACCAGGCAACTATAAAATGTATATCTTGGCCCCAATGAGACTATTAACTCTCGCAGTACCAGGTGTTCGTAATTTTGGTTCAAGTGAATCGATAAACTCTTTGAAGGCAATTGACTCACACAGTTGTGTAGATATCCCAGTCCTGTTGTCTCGGGATGCATCACGCTACATTGCCTGGGGTTAGCTTCTGTTTTCTGGGGATGAGGTAAGCTAGGTTAGCCTTCTTGTGTGAGCTTTTCAAGTGCACTTTAAGGTTTGTGGGATTTTTTTCCCTTTAGAAATGTCCCTCATAATTTGTCTCTTTCCACTACAAGACACTTGCTTTATCCAAAACACAGTCATATTCAAAGTAATCCCAAATTGGAGTCTGGCGCTTTCTTCCGACTTTTCCTGACATGATTCTGCGAGAGGACGGAGCAGCAACACAGACGACTCGACTAACGTACTTGCCACCTGCTGGCATAATGAGACAGCAAGAAAAAAATCTGTAAACTAAACTTCATTTTCACCCTTGACTATTGTATGACACGCACACATCAATGAAAACTAAACACATTTTTGCTATAAATTCTGTTAATTTTAGTTAGTTTTGTGAACACTCATTACAGTTTTAGTTAGTTTTCCTTTTTTTGTTTTTATTTTTATTTCCGTTAACGAAAATGTTTTTTCACTCCTAGTTTTCGTTATTTCGTTAGTTTTCGTTATTTCGTTAGTTTTCGTTAACGATAATAACCTTGGTGTGGACGTACCCTTAGTGAGCTCTTTAGAATGATCCATTCTTTCATAAATGTTTGGAAAAAGGTGGACTGCATGGCTAGGTGCTCTTTTTTACACCTGTCACAATGGAGCTGAAAAAATCTAAAATAAAAATTTAAGAAGTGTGGCCCTTCACTTCTGTACTTCTTCTGGTCCTGTACGTCTCAAAAGAAGTAGAAACATGTTAGATAAATGGGATGTTTGTTCATAAACAATTTATGTAAATGTTGTTTCTCATAATTGTGAAAGAGTTTTGTGATGATTTTCTTCTTGTCTCCTCTACAGAGCCAGTGGAGTTTAATATAGACTTGAACTTGCTCTTCCCAATATCCAGTCTGCCCCCAAATTTCATTGATCTATTCAGAGGCTATATGAGAAATGTGTCCTTTCCCCAAACAATCACTGGGTCTTTAATACTAGAAGACTTGAACTTCACCACATGTAAGAATTTTGTGCTCAGTCACATTTAAATGTGTTCATACTCTGGTGCATGATTTATGAGCTGTGTTTGGTGATTGTCTTAAATGTCTTTATCAGGGTGCTATCCAAACTCCACTGGAGGACTGCAGTGTCAATGTGAGGACCAGTTTGCCTGGTCATGTGACAAGTGTGGCCTTTACGGTGCATGCAGTAATGTCACCTCCCAAACCTGTGAATGCATCAAAGGGCTTCCTCCTGGTGGAGAGTTCTGTGAACCAATCGCAAGTAAGCCTCTGTCACGGCCAGTTTCTAACTCTTTGCTCTGCAGCACAGACACCCCCAATATTGCAAACCAACCAAAAATAATTATTATACTGGTTTGTTTTTTAAACTCTTTTTACAGTATGGCAAAAAAACAAAACTTCAGCTTCAACTTCTTCTCTCCAGTCCTCTCTATCTTGTGTTTTTCTCTATATTGTTTATTGCATATTAAGGTTCCTGTTTACTCTCCATAGAAAATAGAGAAACGGTACATTTGCAATAGCAAGATACCCTATGATCCAAACTCCACAGACAAAATTTGTGTTTGCTTATATTTGTTGAGCTTACTTAAAATTTCATGACACCTAAACAAAATAACTCCATTGTCACGGCGTTATGGACGGACTCACGCGCAGACAGTTCTTTCTTTGAGAACAAAAGGAGATTTATTTACAACAGGGATCACCTCAGTGCTATATATATATGTACAGTGAGTTGGGAGGGGGGTCCAGGGCTCCAGGGAGAGAAGGGGGGGAGGGGGAATCCACACACACGCTTCCTCTTCCACACAGTCACCGCCACAGCTCCTCCGCACACACGCACTCCTCTTCAGCCGCACTCGCTCCAAAACTCCACACACGCTGCCACACCCGGGCAGGTCCCGTGATTTGGTCCAGAAGAGGGATATCTACACACAAAAGTTAACGTTACTTCCACAGCAAAATACACACAGGGGATTCTTTTGATAATGCCGAGAGCACGAACTCAGGAGGTTCAACGTTCCAGCGGTGAGTTGCTCTGTGCCACTGCCTTAAATAGCAGTTTGGGAAATCAGCCAGATCAACAGCAGGTGGACAGTATCACATAGGTGCGTGGGCCAAGAGAGAGAGCCCGTAACGAGCTCCACTCAGGCAGAGAGGAGGAGGAGAGACAAAGAAAACAAAAACAAAAACGAACAACAACAACAAAACCTGTAGCCAGCGTGAGCCAACCAGAGAGACGGGGACCGTGACATCCATTGACTCCCATTTCTCTTCAGCAATACTGCTAAACGCCTTAATTTTCACCATGGCCACATAGCCATGATGGGACGGACAAAAGGGTTGTTTCTGAGGGTGTACACGGGCCTGTGGGATGGCTTTACTTTCTTGTTTTTAAGGAGTATCTCCAAACCTTCCACCACAAACAATTCCTGACTGGCGACAAGAAAGAATTAACTAACAGTTTAATGAATTTATCTCGTACAAATTTAATTTAATAAACTTCTAAACCAAACTTAATTTATACTGTTCCTGATTATTCCCATCCAATTTAAAATATTCTAAGGCCATTTCAAAACAACTATTCCTAACTGTCAAAAAGGAATATTTTAAAGTTAGAGAGAGAGTGTCTCCCAAATCCAAACTGGGAGCTGGTTTTATGCTTCCACTGAGGAGGAGTCTGAAAACTGAAGGTCCTGCCTCCCGTTCTCCTTTTAAAAATCCTGCACTCTGCAATAATGTCTCCTCACAAACCTGCAAGTACATAAAAGGGCTTCCTCTCACTGGAGAGTTCTGTGACCTGATCACAAATAAACTACTTGTAGCTGAATGCATCCACTTTGTGATATTACCACTTCCAGATATCATGAAACATAGAGAAGAGATACAATTTCTTAAGTAGACTTGTTTATTACGACCACAATACCACCCTTTCTAGAATTCATGAGCTTTTCAGAATGACCCATTCAAACATTTTAAACCGAGTAGCCTTGCAGGTTGAGTCCTGTCAGCCACACTTGTTAATGGAAGCTCCCCCTGAGATTGGTGCATTAGTTTAATTAACTGGGTCAGTTTTAGTGGCCTAAAAGTAGGTCTCAAAGGAATACCACCTACAAATACACCAATACAGATGTACACATCCAGTCACATTGTTTACTTAAAATCATCCAATGTCAAGCCACACCATATCATTCTTTCTATATCTATCCCTACCTGCCCAGTCTAAACTCTAAAATCCCTTCCTTACATTTTTATGTTATTCTTTACATAAAATTCGATGATATTTCCGTCCTTCTAATGGAGAGTTTTGTAAACCAATCACAAGTAAGCACTGAAATCTAGCTGTTGCTACAGAAAAGTGCTTTCACCAAAGACCTTAATGAATGTATCTGACCAGCAGGTGTTCATCAACATATAGCTATGGTTACCAAGGATCATCTATCAAACATAGGCTTCAGTGTAAACTTTGTTGTTAGAAATAAGAGCGTGTTCTTGTTCTTTTTTCCTTTTTTCTCTGTTAATCATTTTTGTCATATACTAGAAAATAAACCCTGAATTTCCTCCACAGACATTTCTCCATGTCCAACAACAACTCCTGGTATGTGAACAATTCTTGCTTTCCTTGTTCCTTCTTTAAAGTATTGTTTTGCAGTAAATATCATTAAAAAAAATTGTAGTCACTGTATTTACTAACCTAAAGTCTTTCAACAATGTCATTTGTGTTAATAATTAATTAACACAAATTATTTATTATAAATAATTACTTATAATTATAAATTATTATAAATTAATTAACACTAATTATTAATAATTTATATAGTCAAATATAAATAGAACTACCTTTTATCACCGAAGCTTATATAGTGATACTATATAACCACAGCACTTGTTGTGTTCTGCTTCCTGTCCTTAAAGCAAACACTTGATATTAAAGACATAATCTGTAATGTTGTAATAAAGCCTGGACACAAACAGTGCGCGGTCGCTGGACAGAAACAAAAACACAGGCCTGGGGACTCGAACCCCAGGATTTTCCCTCCGGAGACTCAAACTCCTTTATAGGAATGAGATAAATCATTTTTGGAGCATGCAATTTATTGAAAAAAACTGAAACAGGCTGTTTTACTGCTGGATTCATTGTCATTTTCTGTCAGGTAGTCACACTGTAATTCCGATGGCCAAAGACAAAAAAGGTTTCTTTTTTTAATGTAGTCGGGTTGTTTAACTGCATAAGCAGGATCTCTCACAGCGCACCATCGCTGCTGGGGTGGGCCGTAGTAAGACAGTCATTTGAAATTTCTTAAATGATCCTGAGGGTTATAGAACAAAAAATTCAAAGCTGTTTTGGCTGTCGCCATTACATATTCAGTTTACCATTCTGCTATCCCTGAGTATCTATGGCCGAACACTAAAACTATTCTGTGTTCTGTCCCCTTCATATCTTCTCTGTCTTTTGTTTTCAGCTGCGCCCATCATTTTAAGTGGATCTGGATCAACTCCGATGTTCTTGTAGAGTTGACGTTTTTTTAGGAATTGCTACCTGATGTGGTCAAAGCATTCGTTCCTTAAAGCATTCGATCCAGGTTTTAACCATGAGTTGTTGTCATGAACTCTGTGTAGTGACTGAACAAATTAGATTGTGGATATTAGCAGAAATAAGCTTATTATTTTAGTGTGTCGGTAGAGTCTCTCTCTTAGCAAAATAGTGAGGATTTTGGAAATTACTCACCAAGCTCTACTTGGTGTAGAGCTGCTGCACCAAGTTCTTAAATCAACTGCAGCAGGACTATATTATTATTATTATTATTATTATTATTATTAAGCAAGTAAATCTGAGCTGTCCACTTTGTACTTATTCTTACAAAAGATTTTTTGATATCTTCAAGACTTTTTAATATTCAATACTCTGACATTCTCACTATTTTAAAAAATAGTTTAAATTTCAACCAGCATTTCCTAATTATACATTGTATGCTTGACGTGGGTCATCAATATGGATACATCATCCTAAATTTCATTTATTTGATCAGTCTTCAATGCCATAATTCTTTCTTGTGTTCTTAGGCTGACTCATTTTTAAGGTGGTTCACTCACATTAAATGAACACTTGACATCTGAATTATGTATAATCCAAAAAACAAGAATATGATAACTTCCATCACTCAAAAGCAATCCACTTGTTATTGAAAAATGAGCATTTCGAAAAACCATTTTGTGAATAAGGGTTATACTTTCTTTAGTAATCTGACTAGGTTTACTAGGTCAATTGAAACCGATGAGTTAATGTTTTTAAATAATTTACATTTTCAACAAGATTTATATAAATGCTTCTACTATTTAAATGCAATATGCAAATACTATTGCATTTCTTCTTGAATAACATTTAGAATATTATTCATCATTATAATAAACATTTGCATCAAAATCAATGTTGTTTTTTAAAATTAACTAATTTATGTTCGATTGGATCAGCTGCAGCTGCCCAGCCAAGGACACTCATGTCTTTAAGCTCATGCCAGAGGAGGTTTGGACCTCAGTAGTTATTGAGTTAGTGGGCTCTTTAGAATGATCCATCCTTTCATAAATGTTTGAAAAAGGTGGACTGCATAGCTAGGTGCTCTTTTGTTTTGTTTTTTTACACCTGTCACAATGGAACTGAAAAAAATCTGAATTAAAAATTTAAGAAGTGTGGCCCTTCACTTCTGTACTTCTTCTGGTCCTGTACGTCTCAAAAGAAATAGAAACATGTTAGATAAATGCGATGTTTGTTCATAAACAATCTATGTAAATGTTGTTTCTCCTAATTGTGAAAGAGTTTTGTGATGATTTTCTTCTTGTCTCCTCTACAGAGCCAGTGGAGTTTAATATAGACTTGAACTTGCTCTTCCCAATATCCAGTCTGCCCCCAAATTTCATTGATCTATTCAGAGGCTATATGAGAAATGTGACTTTCCCCCAAACAATCACTGGGTCTTTAATCGTAGAAGACTTGAACTTCACCACATGTAAGAATTTTGTGCTCAGTCACATTTAAATGTGTTCATACTCTGGTGCATGATTTATGAGCTGTGTTTGGTGATTGTCTTAAACTTCTTTATCAGGGTGCTATCCAAACTCCACTGGAGGACTGGAGTGTCAATGTGAGGACCATTTTGCCTGGTCATGTGACAAGTGTGGCCTTTACGGTGCATGCAGTAATGTCACCTCCCAAACCTGTGAATGCATCAAAGGGCTTCCTCCTGGTGGAGAGTTCTGTGAACCAATCGCAAGTAAGCCTCTGTAACGGCCAGTTTCTAACTCTTTGCTCTGCAGCACAGACACCCCCACTATTGCAAACCAACCAAAAATAATTATTATACTGGTTTGTTTTTTAAACTCTTTTTACAGTATGGCAAAAAAAAAAAAACTTCAGCTTCAACTTCTTCTCTCCAGTCCTCTCTATCTTATGTTTTTCTCTATATTGTTTATTGCATGTTAAGGTTCCTGTTTACTCTCCATAGAAAATAGAGAAACGGTACATTTGCAATAGCAAGATACCCTATGATCCAAACTGCACAGACAAAATTTGTGTTTGCTTATATTTGTTGAGCTTACTTAAAATTTGCAAGTATGCTGCTGTTAATAAACTATTACTGCTTCTATGGGAATTAAGATGGTAAGAGCAGTGTTGCTGTTTAAATAAATACCTTAAATACCTTTTGTGGAAATGCACAAAAGGTCCATTATGGTCCGTGGTGAATTTCACTTATTGCAAAGTGGAATGCATCCAATTTCTTAAATAGACTTGTATATTGCAATTACAATACCAGTACACCAATACTGATCTACAGATCCAGTCATATTGTTTACATAAAATCTTCCAATGTCAAGCCACACCACATCATTCTATCTATATCTATCCCTACCTGCCCAGTCTAAACTCTAAAATCCCTTCATTACATCTTCATGTTATTCTTCACATAAAATTTGATGATATCCTTCTAATGGAGAGTTTTGTAAACCAATCACAAGTAAGCACTGAAATCTTCTCGCTGTTGCTACAGAAAAGTGCTTTCACCAAAGATCTTAATGAATGTATCTGACCAGCAGGTGTTCATCAATATATAGCTACGGTTACTTAGAATCATCTATTAAACTTCAGTGTAAACTTTCTGTTGTTAAAAATAACGGTGTGTTCTTGTATTTGTTTTTTTTTTTGTCTCTTTTCTTGATTGTGTTTTTTTTGTCTTCTTTGCTGTTAATCATTTTTGTCATATACTAGAAAATAAACATTTTCAAACCCTGAATTTCCTCCACAGATATTTCTCCATGTCCAACAACAACTCCAGGTATGTGAACAATTCTTGCTTTCCTTGTTCCTTCTTTAAAGTATTGTTTTGCAGTAAATATCATTAAAAAATTTGTAGTCACTGTATTTACTAACCTAAAGTCTTTCAACAATTTCACCAAGGCTTATATGGTGATGATATGTAAGCACAGCACTCCTGTCCTTAAAGCAAACACTTGATATAAAGACATAATATGTACATTGCAAGGATAATTTAAATTAGATTCTGTGGCTGCATTTAAAAATATTAATCTACAACACAAAAAAGTATGCTGAAATCTAAACTGCTGCTTTTTTCTTGTTTTATGGCCATAACACCATCAACACCAGAAACTACAACAACAAATGGTATGGCGTTTGAAATGTAAGGTGAAGAATGAATGTATGTGAGCTCCAGATTATCACTTGCACTGTAAAATCTAAAACATGAATCACTTTTGTTGTATCAACACAGCTATTTATATGGCTGCATTTAGAAAAGAGAAGTTTGAAATATAAGAAAAGTATGCTGAAATCTGAACTGCTTTCACAGTCACAACACCAATAACAACAATACCTACTACAACATATGGTATGATGTATGAAATGTAAAGTATAAATGTTTTTGTGAGCGCCTGATCATGACTTGCATTTTATTTGATTTTGTTAATCAGTTCTCTGTTAATTTTTTATATATTCATGTACAGTCCCAATCAAAAGTTTAGGACCCCTTGAAAAATCTCAAAAAAATCATATTTTGCATGTTTGGATCTTAACAAGATTTCAGATAGAGCTTCAACACGCAACAAGAAGAAACGGGAGTGACACAAAACATTTTTTGAACATGAATTTATTGAAAACAACGCTTAAACTGAAACAGGCTGTTTTACAACTTAAGAAAAGTTTAGGACCACTTGCCGTTAAAATGCCTTTGCAAAAATGTGGATTCACTGTCATTTTCTGTCAGGTAGTCACACTGTCATTAAGTTCTGATGGGAAAGGCAAAAAATGTTTCCCTTTTTCAACATGCTCGGGTTGCTAAACACTATAAGCAGGGTCTCTGGCAGTGCACCATCGCTGCTGAGGTGGGACAGTCATTTGGAATTTCTTAAATGATTCTGAGGGTTATGGAACAAAAAAGTCGAGTGGAAGAAACAAACAATTTCTCCTGCAGTGAGCCACAGGATCCAATTGGCTGTCCCTCAAGACACTGGACGATCCGCGACCCAAATTAAGGCCGTTACTGCAACTGCAAACCCATAACCATCAGACGGCATCTGAGACTGAAGGTCTTCAAATATAAAAAAAACATCTTCAAAGGCCTTGTGTCCTGGAACGCCACAGAACTCACTGTTTGGACTTTGCAAGAGAGGACCAAACACTGGACATTGAAAGGTGGAAGAAAATTTTATTCTCTGATGAGAAAAAATCCCTGATGGTCCTGATAGTTATAACTTTATTGGCAAGCAGATGCTACTTCAGATGTTTTCTATGCACCACAGTGGTGGTGGCACCATAATAGTCTGGGGTGCTCTTTTTCTTCAGTGGAACAATGGAGCCTCAGGAGTTGCAGGGGTGTCAAACAGCCCCTGGCTATGTCCAGATGTTGCAGAGAGCATCCCTGATGACTGAGGCCCTCGTCTGTGTGGTAACGACTGGGATTTTCAACAGGACAACGCTACAGTACACAAGGGCAAGGGACTTCTTTCCGGAGAATAACATCAGTCTTTTTTGGACCATCCTACGTGATCCCCTGATCTAGATCCAATTGAGAACCTTTGGGCATGGATGGCAAGGGAAGTTTAAAAGATGGACAACAATTCCACACAGTAGATGTCCTTTGTGCGGCTGTCTTCACCACTTGGAGAAATGTTTCCACTCACCTCCTGGAAATGCTTGCATCAAGGATCCTGCAATAATTTTTTGAAGTGATTGACAATAACAGTGGAGCTACTCATTACTGAGATCATGTTTGGAACTCTGATTTTTGTTCTTTTGATCAGCTGTTAAACAGCCTGTTTCAGTGTAAGCATTGTTTTCAATAAATTGCATGCTCAAAAAATGAATTGTCTTATTTCCATTTCTTCTTGTTGCACGTTAAAGAACATTGTGAAGACCCAACCATGCAAAATATGGGTTTTTTTTGCCATTTTTAAAGTAGTCTTAAAATTTTGATCAGGACTGTATCAATTTAAAGTGCTTTTGTGTCAAAGCTCACACAGTGTTAATATTAGACCAAATCACTTCAACTGTCAATAAATATGTGTGTCAACATGTCTGCTCATATGTTGATTGAAAAGATTTTAAGTGTTCTGTTTCATGTCCTTAAAGCAAACACTTGGGTTTAAGATATAATATGTAGTGTTGCAGCATGTACGTTAGATTCTCTAGCTGCATGGGAAAAGAAAAAATATACATTTTTAAAAGTATGCTAGAAACCTGAACTGCTGCTTTTTTTTCTCTTTTTTTACAGTCACAACACCATCAACAACAACACCTACATCAACAACATCAACAACAACACCAACATCAACAACAACATCAACACCAACGTCAACAACAACACCAACATCAACAACATCAACAACAACACCAACAACAAACACAACATCGACGACAACACCAACATCAACAACAACATCAACACCAACGTCAACAACAACACCAACATCAACAACACCAACAACAAACACAACATCGACGACAACACCAACATCGACGACAACACCAACATCAACAACAACTACACCAATGACACAGACATTTGAAATAACTATGGATGTTGAATTCAAGGAAGAATACACTCAACAAACCAATGACTTTCACAAAATTGTTAGCAACACCGTAAGTCTTTGCCTTTTTTCTTTGTTATTTAGTTTTCTCTTTTTCTCATTCTACTAGCTATATGGAATATTTATTCCCTGTTTTTTGCCACTGTCTCAAACAGATCAGAGAAGAAGGACTGAAGCAAGGAATACAAGCAAAATTAATTAAATTCCGGTAACTCACAATGTCTTTCTTTATCAACTACACTATTCCTAACAAGGTTTTTTCTTCACTCCTTTTATGGTATGGTTATTGAAACATTCCACTTGTTTTTGCAAAGTCCGTTCACAATAACGGACTTTGCAAAAACGTTATGCAAAAGTGTTATGGGGGGAATATCATCATCCCCACCCTATGAGATTAGTTACCAACCTCCAAGAACAGCTGGTGTGTTGAAGGCACTGAATGAATTGAATTGAATTGAAGAAAGAAGTACACAAAAGAGTAAAGAAGTAGAACAAGCTTTACATACCTGGGGCCTTAGAAACTGCCATTTTTATTCCAAATGCACCCTGAGATAACTTCCTCCATTATGAGTAAAGTCACCCTATCCATCTTAACCATGTGTGGCTCCACACACAAATGTGAGTTTTCTGCACAGTGAACTTAATCAAAACTAAATATCGGTCCAGGCTTGAAATAGGCAAATGAGAATGGGCCCGACTCCATTCAAGCCCAGGTTTAAAATCCTGGCAGCAAAAGCGAGAGCTTAGTTAGTAGGGAAGTTGATTAAAAGAGGGGGAGAAAGTGAGCCCCAGCTACTCTATAGTTATTAAGACTTAGGATGAGATATATATATATATATATATATATTGTGTTTACACTCACTCTTTCAGATGCAAGTAAAACACAGCAGAAAATAAATAAAGTCAAAGACTAGCGGTCCTTTTGCTCTATTTTCACCTGTAAAGCAGGAGTAGAGTAGGCGGAGGTTTATCCTGGTGCAGGTGTGCCGCAGCGGTCAGTGGAAGGATACCGCAGTTTCTCTGTGAGTTTCTCATTACGACGTAGCTACTCGGTGCTTGCTTGGAAGTTTAGGGGTTTTTTTTCTTCCCACGCACAGCGGACACTAATGTTTTTGTCACTTTTTACGGAATCAAACTCAAAATAAGGTCAGTACTTCCACGCTTTAAACGCTGCACGCTCATACTCTCTCCCGCACTCGATATATGATCCATTGTTGATCTGCACACAGCTGTTGTCACGAACATCACACTCGCTTACGTCACTGTCATGAGACATTCTCGCAAGAAAATCACGGTTTTAGTAACGCAGTAACGCAGCGTTCCTACGGAAAGTAACGGTAATCTAATTACCGTTTTTGCAATAGTAATCCCTTACTTTACTCGTTACTTGAAAAAAGTAATCGGATTACAGTAACGTGTTACGCGTTACTGTCCATCTCTGAAAGTGACTGAGGGAAAACTCAATATACAGTAAAACTGTGTCTACTACTCATTCTAAAAACATATAATCTGGAAATAGTCTGACATTCAGTCTTTACTCAGTAGAGAAAAAAAATGAATTTGATTAATTTACTGCAAATTAATTATTTTTTGTCATAACTAAGGGGATTTGATGTTTGTTTTAATTTGGCATGAGACTTGTTTGGGCTGTGTGAGTGAAAAAATACATCATATGTGAGAACATAACAGTTGGCAACACTTTTGTGGTTAAATTTTTAAAGGAATTTTGTTCTCTGTTGCAGGAGTGGAAGTACCATTGCCCAATATCAAGTCAGTGCTCCCCTTTCTAATACAACAGACTTTCAGACATTAAATTTAAAAATATCTAACAACCTGGCAAAATTATATCCTGTAATATTTGAGGGTAAGGTAGTCTTTTACATTTATGCTTTCAAATGTTGTGAATATCTATTGGTCCAGATAGTTGTTTAATAATTGTGCGACATTTTTGTCCTTTAAGCCTCGGGTCCCCTGACATTTTCGCCAAATGATGGATTTTATGAGCAAACAGTGACTGTCACATGTGGCCCTCCACCAGGGAATCTCAATTTTGGCAATGTCTCAGCAGCAGAGTGGAGACGTAATACGGTGCTCATATCTGAAGATGAAGAACACAGAATTTCAATTAAGGATGGAACCTTAACCGTGTCAAGGTTTATTAGCTTTGACAATGGTAAGAAATGGGTTTGTGCATTTAATAGGAATACATTTTAATATAATTTGTTTAATTTTAATATTAATATTTTAGTTTTAATAAAATTAAAATGTAAGTTCTGCATCACAGTTTTCTCTTAGTACTCAGGCAAGAGCAACAGCAAAATTCTGATTGGCTGGGTAAAATTCATCTTACAGTGCAACACAAGCATTGTCAGTGCATCAATCAGTCTGACCTGCTTTTGAAAAGAACAGATTGCAGAGAAAGTTTCACCCCAAAATAATTATAGTGCAGCCTGTCTTAGTGTAGTAAATATACCACTACAATTATTTTATGTATTGAAGAGGTATCCAATGGTTGGGCCTAAGTCTCTCACAGAAAAGCTAATATATATATACCATTTAAATACAGTGCAGAAGAATTCTGCCATGTTACTGAACCACCACAATAAACTCTGATGAGAGCAAAATGTCTGGTGCGGAAGACTCTGTATACAGTATATATGTCCAGTGCAGATAGATATATAGTGTATAGGTATTCATGTCACCCAAAAAAATCCACAACACAGATCAAACAAAAGTAACATAGTACAAAAGCTAAAAAATGTTTTCCTTTGCTGAGCTGTTACACTTCATGTGAGCAGTATATGCATTTTAACCAGTGATTTAAGGACCACAATAGCATCTAAACAAAGGGACGTGACCTTTATAGGTACACTAATATTCTGATATACAGTTTTTCCCAGTTTCTATGGCTCACTTCTCAAATAATAGTTTAGTGATGCAAAAGAGTACCGCCATTGGTTGGGGGCAGACAAACAGTTTCCCCTCTTGGGTTTGCAAGCACATTATAACGGGTGTGCAGTTTATGACAATTTGTGGCCAAACAGAGTATTCGTTCTTTTACTGTACTATTTTATTATTAATGAGCTGATATTCTTCTTTTTAGTTCTGTGCAGTCCAGGTTTTTTTTCCTCACAATACATTGTATAGAGTCCTTTCATTTCAATACAGAATGAAATATGTTCTGCTTTTAAGCATTTAAGCTATATTTTTACACAATCGCAGTTGGTTATTCCCAGAAAAATTAGGGTTAGATAAGATAAGGAACTCACTTTTAGAGTGCCATTCTAAAACTGTGTAGTATCAGTTAGTATCTAAAACTTGACCACCCCAGTTAACACAATGTCAAAGGAACTAGCGGCTTAGTTAACAAAATGTTAGGTATTGTATTAGCAGCTTAACCAGTGTCTTACTGAATGTATGAGCTATTTTTAAAATGCATGTTCAGAGCTAAGAAGTTTAAAAATATTTGGAGAAATGTGGCAAAGAAATGGAGAAATATTGTAACTGGAGGTGACTAACCAATTTGAGAGGGAACTTGCAAACTATCCTTTAGTTAACGGATTAATATTTTATAGACATTGTTGTTTTAGCCTTGGATTGCTAAAAAGTAAAGTTTCAGTGTATGAGGGCGGAAAACCAGGAGTATTCCAAAAATGTTATTGTTGTTATTACAAATATTTTATACCTCTTTTGTTGGTTTAATTTGAAAATTTCACTTTTAATTACAGGAGTTTATGAATGTAGGCTGATGCGCACAAATGACAAAGCATTTTTTCGTCAGAAATCTGCAACATCATTCAGTCTGAAAACAAAACCCACAATCACAGTCTCACCAATCAGACAGTATGTGCAATGTTCCGGAGGAAGTGTGAATCTGGAGTGCAGTGTGAGTGGTGGGTATCAGGTTGAGTTTCCGGACTTTCCTATAGCAGGTAAGCCTGACACAAAAACACAAAAATCAATCAATCATCACAGCATTTTTCACAAAAGCATGTTTAATGCAATTAATATTATTTTGTAACTTTTCGGTCTTGCTATTGTTCTACTCTCTAGGATATTTTTAACTTACCTTTATTGTTGTTGTTTAGGCACTGGTACTTCGATTACCTATAATTATCCTACACCTCAAGGTTGTCAACAAGGGGAAAAGACAGTCAACTGTCGGTTAAAAAACGAATCTTCAATTACAAATGCAATAACACTACAGTTATCCTCACAGAGTGAGTATTACTTAATACATTCAGATATTCACAAGTATGATCATGGACATGCATTCATACATACAAAATGAAAAATACATATTAAAACTGATGATGTATTTGTTCTCTCTCTGCATAGGTGCTTACTGTATAAATGACACATTTGGCCAAGGAGATCTAGGTTACAAAGCTGCAGTGCCCTGTTATCCAAAATTAGTGGGACCAAATAAGGTGGGAAAAATAACTGCAGTGTGTAAGGAAAATAGGAAATTTGAGGATGTTGAAAACAACTGCATCCTGTTGCCAGTTCAGGAGCTGCTTGACCAGTCCCAGGTAACCTAGCAATCTGGTTGTTTCCAACAACAGATAATGAATCATTGATTCAATTAAGGCAACACAATGCAAGTCAAATCAAATTACTTTTATTGTCACATCACAATATACTGGTACACTGGTACAGCACATGCAAGTGAAATTCTTGTGTGCAAGCTTCAAGCAACAGTCTTGTGCAAAATGCAAGAAACAAGAGAATTACAAGAATAGGAATATGAGAATTATAAGAATAAATATATGTACAACTATAATAATGTATGCACATCATTAAGTGTGTGTGTGTGTGTGTGTGTGTGTGTGTGTGTATAAAATATACAGAGGTCAGATGTAATAATGGTCTGAGCCAAACCCTAATTTGGCAACTGTGATGGAGTTGGTGGGAGGTATTGTCCTGTTGTGAACTTATCTTAGATAACATCCTACTCCCCAACACCACCTAAAATGGGTACAGCATGCAACATCACAGAGGAAAGCACTGCCCACAACAGATTCATAGAGTATTATCCAACAGATGTTAAAAGACCTCATCTGCCTCAGAAAATAGAGAAAACTCTGGCCCTTCCTGTAAAGTGCAGTTGTGTTTTTAACCCACTCCACTTTATTGTCAGTGTTCTCTCTGAGGTATTTATGTTGTGGTGGTTTCATGGTCCTCCTAAAGTCCACAGTCAATTCTTTGATCTTTCTCACTTTGTGGAAGAGACAGGGTACAGTAGAAACTCAGCCACAAAATAGTAAAATCATATGGTCACTGGATGTGCAGAGGTCATTAATCTTTGGCAGAGTAAATCACTACCTTCAAACTTTATAAGGCCTCCAGATTAGTTAAAGAACAGTTCATAAGGAGCTTCATGGAAGCAAGCTGTAAATATAACTTCTGTCACCAATCTCTAGGTCTTGTCTTAGCTTTTTATTATAATTATTAACAAATAATTATGTCCATCCATCCATCTTCTTCCGCTTATATGGGGCCGGATCGCAGGGGCAGCAACCTAACCAGAGAAGTTCACCCTGCCCGGGATAGGGTTACTGGGGTCCTGCCCCGGAGCCAGGCCTAGGGAGGGTGCCCAAGGGCAAATATCTGGTGGCTGAGCCTTAGTCCACAGGGCCTGGCCAGACACAGCCTGCAAAATGGACATGGGCCCATCCTCCTGTAGGCCCACAGTCCTGTAGGAGGTGCCATAGGGGTCAGCTGCAATGGGTGTCGCACGTCAAATGGGAGCAGAGGCCCTGGCAGACTGATTCCCTGGTACCAAGACTAGCAAATAATTATGTGTAATAATAATTATATATCAGTATATTGGCTGTATGTAATGAATGAATATCTGTACTGTTGATGCACAGTGGTCCTGTATGTGTGGTCCAGTGTTCTCCTTAAAAAGGGAATGAGAAAAATGCATCAGAAGCCTCATATGTGATTTTAAAGCAAGTGCATCACTTGTGCTTAAACCGGCAGTAAAACTAGAAGAAAGTAAAATAAGTAGAATACATAAAATTATTAAGCAGAGTTACCATGTAACATTGTTCTTTCCTCTGTTCAAATCTCACAGTTCTTGACTGCCACTACATTGCCAGTATTTTTGGAACAGCTCAAGAACGTCACTGTCAATTTTACTGAAGAAGTGATTACATCTCCTCCCAACATTAAAGCTATAGTGAGAATACTCATCAATGTCGCCAACAAGTCTTCATCCCTCGATATCTCAATTAGCAGAGATTCAATGAAGGTATGTTGATTAAATTGCAGACGTTTTCACATTCTGAACAGTTAATGTTTTTAATCTAATATCATTCTTTTCTCTTTACTATAGAATGTCTTGATAACAGCAGGGGTTCTCACCATCAATGGAACAAAGCAAACATGGAACTTTCTGAATAACAATGACACCAAAAGCATCTCAAACAACACTGATGTTAAAAGTGTTAGCTCATTATTTTTGGACTCCCTTGAAAAAATAACATCTCAACTTGTCAATGCAACTTTTGACATTATGACAGGCTTTATTCAGTTAAATAGAACTACATTCACAGACACTTTCAATGCTGAATTTAATTCTTCAGTGACAATACAAATACCAGAGTCTAAAGGAGATAACAAAACAATCACTATGATAGTATTTAACTCGTTAGATAATGTACTACCTGCAAGAGATGAGGCCAATTCATCGCTCAAGTCCATAAACGGCAGGGTTGTACTTGTTCAGTCTAGTGGCCAAATCAATAATATCTCTTTCACATATGATATTTTAAATGATACACTGGGAAACCCTGAATGTGTCTTCTGGAACTTCAGCCTCTTTGATGGTCTGGGAGGATGGGACAGCAAGGGCTGCAAGTTAGTGTTAAACATAAATGAAACAGAAACTGTCACCTGCAACTGCAACCACCTGACCTCATTCTCCATCCTCATGTCACCGAACAGTCCGAAGAAACTCTATTTGGACATTATAACCTACATTGGAGTTGGCATTTCAATGGGATCCTTGGTCATATGTCTCATCATTGAAGGCCTCATTTGGAGAAAAATAAGAAAGAATGAAACCTCTTACTTGCGTCATGTTGCCATTGTTAACATCGCCGTTTCCCTCCTGATTGCAAACATTTGGTTTATAATTGGAGCGGCCATTTCAGATGCAGAAGTTAAAAACCCCCCAGCATGCACTGCAGCTACCTTTTTTATCCATTTTTTCTACCTAGCCCTGTTCTTCTGGATGCTGGCCTCAGCTATGCTGCTGCTCTACCGTACAACTAATGTTTTTGGTGGGGGTTTGTCTAAAGCATCTATGCTGGCCATTGGATTTTTTCTAGGCTACGGCGCTCCTCTCATCATTGCAACAGTAACTATAGCTGCAACTGCACCTGACAACGGATACATTCGAGAAAATACCATATGCTGGCTCAACTGGGATAAGTCCAAAGCTCTGCTGGCATTTGTGATTCCTGCACTTTTAATAGTGGTGATAAACCTCATTATCCTGGTTGTGGTTTTGTACAAAATCATAAGGAGAAGGGTTGGAACAACTGCTGCACAAGCAGAGGAAAAG
The DNA here is from genome assembly GCF_963576455.1 of Neolamprologus multifasciatus. Lineage (NCBI taxonomy): Eukaryota > Metazoa > Chordata > Actinopteri > Cichliformes > Cichlidae > Neolamprologus > Neolamprologus multifasciatus. The sequence continues at coordinate 30,138,433 of NC_140441.1, forward strand.
CACGTCTTAGTGGTTATTGCCAAGAGCTTGGCTGTGCTCACACCATTTTTTGGCATAACTTGGGGTTTGGGAGCTGGAATTCTGGCTAATCCAACAAATGAAGGAATCCATATTGCATTTGCATTCTTCAATTCGCTACAGGTACAAATTCATTTTTTTCTCTATCTGTATACCATGATAGTAGCATCTTTAATCACTGAATCCTTGATAACTCATGTTACTCTGTTTTTAAAAAGGGTTTCTTTATTTTGGTATTTGGAACACTGCTGGACGGTAAGGTACGTACAGCTCAATTTTAGTGCAGGTCATTTCAAGGAAAAATAATAATTTATATATGAATGATGTTTACGAATGAATATATGATTATTCCTGAATTACTTAAAAATTAAAGGTAAATGATATCAATTTGGTTTAACAACCAAGTGTGTACTGGAAAGAAATGTAGTAATTGTCTCCTGATCTTAACTGACAAAAGACTAAATTGTAATAATATTACACTAAAATCGTCCTTTGTCAAGTCAAACTTCCGCCTTTACATTTCTTGAGATTTCTTAGTTTCTCTGTAAGTCCATTCAAATGACTACTCAGACTTGAGGATGAAAGTAGTACACAGGAGACAGGCCCACACTTCAATAACTAACAGTTATGTGTATGTGGTCGCATTCCACACAAGCACACAAAACAGCACAATGAACACCTTCACAGAAGTGCAAAAATACAAGATGGTTTGCTTGTAGTGTTTGGCTTGGCCACATGAATAAATTAAATTTTAACAACAAATTTATGTGACTTCCATTTTAGTAATCTAACATTTGACATTTCATTTATCAGGTGCGGTCAGCAATAGCATCATGGTCACAACCCTCCAGAAGTGGGACAGGGGTAAGAACAGGTTTCCTAGTCATGGGATTCATGTTCCTTGTTTTTTTCCTTTCTTATGAATCACAGCTAATTTGCTTCTTGTTAATATTGTATGATTTATTTTTATTTTGTTTTTTTAGAGCACAAGTGCTGGAAACTCAACATCAAGTGGACTTCGATTTCTAAGGAACTGGAGACGTGGAAGAGGTAAAGAACCATCAAGGAAATTAATCAATTAAGGTTCCATATAAAAATTAAGTGAAAGCTGTGTGTTTTTAGGTGTGCTTGTACTTTGATCAGGCAGTCCAACTGGGAAAATAACAATTAGATGGGTGGCGCATCAACACATACAAAATGTCATTTTTATTCATACAAGTATTTTAACTGCCACCGAAACTACAGCTTCCTGGTGTAGTACTGTTCCTACTGTTGTATTTTTTTTTAATTCACACAACACAGAATAACTGTTCTATTATTGTTCTGCTTTTTTTTGTTTGTTTGGTTTTTTTTAGATGGCTACAACATGACCTCCAGTGCATCCAGTGATGTGCATTCAGCTAGCAACACATAATCTATGCAGAAATCTGTGGTTATTCAGATAACCAACAAGAAGTCAGCCCCCCTCTCACCTTTTTCCCTATTTGCAATAAATTAAACTGTGATGGTTTTATTTATATCTTACATAATATTGAATCCTAGAAGAATCTGGCTTGATTTAAAAAACAAACAAACAAACAAATAAAGAAAAACATATGTGAATGCTACACTATTTTTTGAATGGTGTGATAAATGTTGGAATCATAATTATAACGTTTTAAATTTTTTATTCATCTTTGATTTTGATTTGAATGTATGATTATCACATGTCAAAGAGTACATATTTGTAGTTACTAATACATTATGAATGTATGTTTAAACTGTTTTAGAAGAAAAGTGTTAAGTTTACTTATTCTAAAGAGTGAGCAGATTTGATTTCTGATGCAAACATGAGTTAAACATTGCACTTGCAACATCAGTGCATCAGCGAATCTTGGTTGCTAAAAAAATATTTAACATTTTCTACATGTATTCATTATAAACTAATTTTAAATACCAAACAACCTTTGTTAAAGAAAGTTTTGGTGTTAATCACTTTATAAGCTTGGCTACCACTTAGTTGTAGAAGGAAATCTGTCTCTAAATCTTGCGGTTTTAATTCCATCTGAATGTATTATAGTGCATGATCCCAAAATTAATCTCATGAAAATAATTAATTTAGCTTTAATAATATCATTAATTCTTACCAATCGCTGGTATTTTTTTTTCTGTATATTTTATGCTGTATAATAATAATTTCTTAATAATTTCTCATACATCTTACTTTTACCCATACTTTTTTCTTTCCTGACCACAAAATAGTTATACTAACTAGCACTTTCATGTTATAGTCACTCTCTTCTGGCTACTCAAAATAAACTAAATATGCTTTTTTTGTGCACTTATTGTCGTAAATTCTTGCATAATTTTGCCATGCCTTAATTTTGATCCTGTTTAATAATGCATACAACTACAATTTGCTTTCTATAACTAATTATGTCCTGAATTTGTAACATTCAGAATTATGATTAAAATATTTTAAAAACCTAACCTTGTGTCCAGTGTTGGGACTAACGCGTTACAGTAACTATGTTATTATTGTGGTAACGAGCACGGTAACTAGTTATTATGCCAAAGTCAGGAACGCGTTATTCGTTACTGATATTTAGATGGGGTTGTTATTCGTTACTTCATGTGATGGCTATCGCGGAGCTTCCACAGATTCAGTAACATTAGCAAGTGGTGGAGGCCAGCAGGTGGATGAGGGAAAGGGGAGGAGGAGAGACCTGAGGCGGCTGCCGGTCCGAGTGTCAGGTGAACTGAACTTCAGGTAAGAAGTTATGACCTAGTTATGACATAGGCATAGTGGGTTCTGCGTGCTGTCACTAGGTGGCACGGGGAGGAGGTAAGTGACGGACAAGGTAAGCGACTCATGTTGTAAGTATTACCAAATATATTTATCAATTGTCTTATAACTAACAACATTTGTCTAAATCATCTCCAACACCCTGGAGAACAACGGGGAGAGTTTAGAGGCTCTCCAAGATTACATTGATCAGTGCTTCCAGGATGATGAAGAAGGCCCAGAGTGCAGCTTCCCCGGCCAAATCTGAGACGCCATCGTCGAAAAGACTTCGCCCGGCAGATTCCCCCAGCACAACATCGCCAGCCGGCAAAGATATTGTCGACATACTGGAGTCAATCGACCAACGATTGTCCAGTTTTGATGCAAGGCTGTTCTTGGTGGAGATTCTTCACCGGGAATTTAAATCCTTGCGAGAATCCCTGGAGTTCAGCCAGCAGCAGGTGGCAACGCTTGCTGTTGAAAATGCCACGCTAAGGGAGTCGGTGAAATGTCTCACAGACAATGTTACTCAGCTAAATAGAGAAAAAAAAAAAAGAAAAAAAGAAACAGTTATTGATCTACAAGCTCGTAGCATGCGTGATAATCTGGTATTTTCTGGTATTCCAGAAGCCGCTGGAGAGGACGTGGAGACTACAGTAAAAAGCTTCATCAAAACCCACCTGAAGCTGCCGGAGGACACGGTGAAGATCGTCTTTGATAGGGTACATTGCCTCGGCCCCATGCGGGCTGCGACCGGAAGACCACGTCCTATTGTGGCCAAATTCGGCCACTTCAAACAAAAGGAACATGTGAAAAGCCGCGGCAGGAAATTAAAAGGAACGGACTTTAGCGTGAATGACCAGTTCCCCAAAGAGATCCTGGAACGACGCAGGGTCCTCTTCCCAATCCGATGCGGCTTCATCCAGAAGGGCTCCCGCACTGTCATCGCTTTGGACCAGCTGTACGTGGACGGACAGCTCCACTGCGACCCCAACATCACTCCGTGGCTGTATTAACTTCACACCAGATAAGAATCTGCTACACCCTTTCCCTATCCACTCACACTAACTTGCATTAACATCTGTTTAACTTACCGGTATCAAATCGCATCTTAAGTGTGATATGATAGCAGAATTAACACAGTCACTCTCCGTCAATGGTTTGATTGGAATGTTTCCGGTTTTTGTTTTGTTTGTTTTTTTCCTTCTCGTTTTTTCCTCCCCCCCCCCCCCCCCCCCCCCTTGTTTTTATGCTGCTCACCCTTGTCCTTGGTTTCTTTCTTTATTTCTTTCACTGCTTCGATCACCTGCTTCCACACTCATCCACAAACAACATCCCTTATTTCGACACATACGCACTGCACGATCATGCACAGTCATGCGCTCAACGGCAGCACATTTACATCAGTCAGACAGCGCACACAGTCGTATAGGATACACACACTTAAGCCAAACCTAGTCATATTACTAAATATGCACACACAGTCAGATTCAGGGAGCATCTTGCCACACATTTTTTCTCTCTCTCCTTCTGTTTATTTATGAACAATTGATGTATTCTCTCCACCTGTCTAAGCGACACACACAGCATACACCCCTAGTTATACACAGACATCTATGGGTGCACTAAGGTTTGTTACAAGGAATGTAAATGGAGCTGGCTCCAGAGAAAACAGGTTAAAAATATTTAACCAACTCAAAAAACTACAGGCAGATGTTGTCCTTTTACAAGAGACCCAGACCTCTTAGAGGTTTGAATGAACATAAAACACCTGAGTTTCCCAATGTGTTCTCAGCTTGTTATAATTCTAGACAAAGGAGAGTAGCAATTTTAATACATAAAAATATTAATTTCACAGTACTCGATACAGTTATAGATCCAGAGGGCAGATTCTTAATCATTAAACGACCTATACGTGATAAAAAGCTATGTATTGTAAGTGTATATGGTCCAAATGTTGATGATCCCTCATTCTTTCACGGTTTTTTCAGTGCACTTTCTGAACACTTAGATGGCACACTTGTTCTTGGAAGTGACCTCAAGCTTGGACTAAATGAAGAAATGGATAGGCTCAATACAGCAGGAACTCAGCGTAATTGGCAATCCACAAATATAATCAAACAGTATATGAGCGACTTTGGTCTTTGCGATGCATGGCATTCCCTTCACCCCACCAGTAAGGAATATACTTTTTTCTCACATGTCCATCACTCCTTCTCTTGTCTGGATTATTTTTTGGTCAGCAGCTCACTGGCTGAGTGACATTTCAGACACTGAGAATCACCCTATAGCTGTCAGCGATCATGCTCCTGTATCTTTAACACTAATACACAAGAATAATACTACGCCAAGTAAAAACTGGAGATTTAATACATCACTACTTAAAGATGAAGACTTTATTAAATATTTTAAAAAAGAGTGGACTTCATATTTAGACTATAATGACACTCCCGGAACATCAGCTTCTGTTCTATGGGAAGCAGGGAAAGCTGTGATGAGAGGTAAAATAATTTCTTTCTCATCACATAAAAAGAAAGAAGAAAACAAAAATATTCAGGAATGAGAAAAAAACATTAAATCACTAGAAGAAGCCTACGCATCCCACCAAGATCAGGAAACATTGAACAAAATACGCAAAAAAAACCTAGAATTAAATGAGATAATTGATAAAAAAAACAAAAGACTACGCTTACAAAATTATGAACATGGTAATAAATCCGGTCAATTTCTAGCAAACCAGCTAAAAATAAATAAATAAAAAACAACTATATGTGCTGTTCAAGATTCATCTGGGAACACAGTATATGACCCGAAACAAATAAACAACATTTTCAGGGATTTCTATAAAAGATTGCATTCACCACAAATAAACCCATCTAAAAAGGAAATTGATCAGTTTTTAGAGAACATAACTCTTCCAAAATTATTAGACACTCAAGCAATGGCACTGGATTCGCCACTGACATCAGGTGAACTCCAGGAAGCCCTGATAAGTATGCCCAATAATAAGGCTCCAGGTCCAGACGGCTTTCCTGCAGAATTCTACAAAGAATTCTGGACGATTCTAGCACCAGTTTTCTACAGAACGTTGTTGGAAATCAAAGAAAAGGGCAGACTTCCATCAAATATGAATTCTGCAAACATTAATCTCCTGCTAAAACCAGGCAAAGACCCTGTATATCCCTCAAGCTATCGTCCAATATCCCTTATAAATGTAGACCTTAAAATAATCTGCAAAGCTCTCTCAAAGAGATTAGAGAAAATAACCCCCCTCTTAATTCATCCTGACCAAACTGGTTTCATAAAAGGTAGGCACTCATCAACAAATACACGTAGATTACTTAATTTGATATACTACTCATACAGTAAAAACCTTGAAACTACAATATTTTCTTTAGATGCAGAAAAGGCGTTTGACAGAGTTAACTGGAAATTTCTATTTGCAACTTTACACAGATTTGGTTTTGGATCCTCTTTCATTAACTGGTTAAAAATATTATACAATTCCCCAACAGCTTGTGTCAAAACAAATGACCAAACATCCTCCAGCTTCCGTCTCCTGAGGGGCACCAGGCAGGGATGCCCACTCTCCCCTTCACTGTTTGCTATTTTTATCGAACCACTAGCAGCAGCAATTAGACAGAATTCAGTAATTAAGGGCATAAAATGCAAGAACGTGGAACATAAAATCAGCCTTTATGCGGATGATGTGTTACTCTTTCTCCAAAATTCACAAACCAATATCTCTGGGGTGATTGCATTGATAAACTCTTTTGCAAGAATATCAGATTACTCAATTAACTGGTCAAAATCTACAGTCCTTCCAATTAATTGCTCCTTCCATAATTCCTCTTCTACACCACTGCAATCGGGAAATATAAAATATTTAGGTATTAATGTTTCTCCCAAGCTTGCAGATCTAACTAAATTAAACCATATCCCACTTTTAAAGAAAGTAGAAGGTGATCTGGCTAGGTGGAAATGTCTACCCACATCACTTATGGGAGGGTTGCCGCTATAAAAATGATGGTTTTACCAAAAATAAATTATTTATTCTCAATGATCCCAACTAAACCGCCACAAGATTGGTTCAGATGTCTAGATTCATGTATGTCCAAATTCCTTTGGAAAAATAAACCCCCACGTATAAGCTTAAAAACACTACAAAAGACCAAGGATAAAGGAGGATTAGAACTACCTAACTTTCAGCACTACTTCTTAGCCAACAGGCTTCAGTTTATCTCAGGATGGCTAAAACCCTCTTAGATGAACCTTGGCTAGATGTAGAACAAGCACTTTCAGATCTACCATTTATCAGCTCAAACATCCAACGACATGAATACTTCAAAAGCATCAGCATCAGCTCTTCTCTGACAGCATGGTGGGAGTTTCTAAAATTGACGGAGTCTTCATTAATCCCATGCAAACGTACACCTATCTGGAACAACCCTGACATATTACAAAACAATAATATGATAAACTTTTCAGATTGGAGTGGTAAAGGAATCAAATATTTAGAACATATACTAGAAGGCGCAGGGTGCCGCCGGTGCATCGAGCCACCTGGGGTGCTCTTCAACTGGTGGGGGAGGCTGTTACATCTTGCAGGAGGTCTCCTCTCTTCAGGAACTCACTCTGCAGGAGGGGGAGATACAGGAGAGGTGGAGGAAGATCTCAGCCTGGGCGTCTATTGTCTTTTTCTCTGTGGTGGGGTCAGGTGGGCTGTCCCGGGCTCTGTGGGGCCGGGCGGCGCTGCTGTTCTGGGCCCGGGCCGGATGGGCCTGGGCCCCCTTTCCCTGGCGGATTGCGGAGTATGGGGGTGCCTACTGGGGTCAGCGGGGGAGCTGGCCCCAGGGAGGGGTCACTTGCCCCTCCCTTCCTTCCCTCCCTATCTCCAGCTGCCTCCCTCTTCCCGCTCCACCACAATCACCCACACATGCAGGGCCTTGGGGTAAAGGTGTGTCACCAGGGTGCAGGGGAGGCATCCCCCCCTCTGTCCCCTTCTGGCTGCCTGTGCCTCAATTTTATCTCACAACTTAGACACTCACATTACTCACACTCTCATAACACATACATATAGGATCTTGGGGGTGGGCACGCTACACGGACTCCAAAAAGACCATCTGACTGGGGTCTGGAGTGTGGGGCCTCCCTGCTGCTGCGGAGTCGGGGCGGTCTGCTTCTCCCCACCGCAGGGAAAAGGGTAACACCACCTGGGTCTGGGTGCAGTTTCCCCCTCCAGTTGCAAGGGTACCTAGACCCGGTTCTTAGAGTACGCTTGGGGAGTGTGATTGTGTGTACAGTGTCTCTCTATGTCTGTCTCCATGTTGGGTGAGTGTTGAGTAATTGCATATGAGAGCATGAGGGTGGGAATGGATGTTTGTATCTGTGTGTGCCTGTAAATGCGTTACTATAATCTGATTACTTTTCTCAAGTAACGAGTAATGCAAGGGATTACTATTGCAGAAAAGGTAATTAGATTACTGTTACTTTCCCGTAAGCATGCTGCATTACTAAACTGTGATTTTGTTTGAGTATACAAATACCTAATACTATCCTATTAGGTCCCATTGGAGAGCTCGTGGCTCTCCAATGGGACCAGTGTTGGACTGTAGAACTGCTTTGAAATTCATATGAGCTGTTTGCACTAAAGTAAAAAATTAACATCACTTCATCCGGATACCCTCTCGGCGCCAGCTACAAGGCCGGAGCTGAACAAAACACTCTGATAACGACTGTGTTTAGTCTGTTCCTTCCCATTCCATGCAAGGCCACCTGGGTTGGCTGGAAGACTGTTTACTTAGCCTGGCAGGGCGAAGGACACTGTCTCAGCTGAACTATCGACACGCACACACATACATATACTGATACTGATAAGCACTCACTGACGCATCACCCTCCCTACCCCGGATCCAACGCCACCTCCAACGCTTACTTCCCCTCTGATGTGGACATCGGGTCAGTTGGAGGCGCAGTCGAAAGATTGCAGCGGTCCCAGATCAGATGTACACACTGGAACTCTTTCCCATGTTGCTTGTCTGTGTTTATTGTGCTATGGTGTGTTGATATCTGTGCATTCCTGTATTATCCTTTTGTGTTACACATTTCGATGTTTTTTTTCCTCGCTACCTAGCCTGACCTGTCTCCCCAATGTGATGTTTGTGTATTGTATGTACGGTCGGCAAGGTCTGTCATCTCGGTTGTGGGCAAAAGACCTGCAACTGACAAATAAAGGCTATCTCATCATCATCATTTGTGTGATTCTCAAATTACAGTAAATGAATCTCAAGAAAGAAAGTGAAAAAAATAACCTTGAACCCATCCATCCACTTATCCTTTCCAGGGTCGCGGGGGGTGCTGGAGCCTATCCCAGCTGTCATAGGGCGAGAGGTACAGTACACCCTGGACAGGTCGCCAGTCTGTCGCAGGGCTAACAAATAGAGACACAGACAACCAATCACACTCACATTCACTCACAGATTTAGATTAAGGTACCCTTTAATCTAAATTAAGGGTACCCCTTAGCAAGGTACCGTCCCTACACACTGCTCCTAGGGGTGCCCAATGGCTGCCCACTGCTTCACTGAGTGAATGGGTTAAATGCAGAGAGGAATTTCCCCAAGGGGATCAATATAGTATAAAGTAAGTTAAGTATATATATCATGTTTTACCTGAGTAGCGAAAGACCGCGGTGACCTGAAAATGATGTGCCGGAGGTTTGCCGTTCTCGCTGGCTCAAGTCACCATTGAACCCCCCGGCTAGCTATCGAGCTGGTGGGTGACTGATGTCTCCGAAAAGGTTGGAGCACTTTTGCAAATATGTGATGTCTTGATAAACTGAGCAGATATTTAAAGTTTACACACATACATTCTCGCTTGGAAATATGTTAAAAGTTTATTATGTGACCCACAAAGAGTAATAAGAGTAATATTAAAACTGAGTAGCGGCCACCATTGTTGGAAACTGGAATTGGCTGGGCCGTGCTATGAATTCTGGAATATGGTGGGCCATGAAGGACACACCCGACCCATCCTTCAAATTCGGGGAAAAGGAGGACGCATTTGTCGGCTGCATTCGGAGGACGCTATAAATTTGGACAGCCTTTGTTGCGTCGCTGTGACGTAATTGGCCTACCAATGCAGCCTCAGGAGGCTGCAGCCCATGAATTTGGACACCCCCTGCATGTTGTTCTCTAAAACACAAAGAGAGCCACGTGCTCACACGATGCTCCCAATAGCTGCAGATCCTGATGCTGTGGTGAATATTTGACACACTTTTTGTTGAAATTTTTGTTTTTTTGCCTGTCCCATTCAGCAATCAAAATTGTTTTCTGAAGGCCAGGAAAGATGCTCAACGGATTTATTTTTTCAAGTGGAGAAAATATGCAAATGCCTTATTGTTCCACTTGAATGTTCCACTACTGTTAATGCTATATAGTGACACAGCTCCTGTAATCACAAAGAGAACAGAATAATCACAAACTGTGAAATATAAAGTTTATTAGCTATTTATTAAGAAAAAGAAAAGCCTAATATACTAGCAAGTTTCCAATATAATATTTACCTTTGAGTTGTTGGTGCTTTTTAAATGGAGATCTCCAAAGATGAGACGATGGAGCGGGTTTCAGTCCTGGTTCAGTCTGCTCCTGCGTGGTGGTATTCAACAACATATGGCGATATTATCAGCATTGTTTGAGCTGCTGCCCAAGTATTGGACAACAAATATTATTAAAATTATTACTCTCACAGTTGTACAGAATACTGCATATGTAACTTTTTGAACAATACCGCATTAAAAATCATTCTGACCGTTTTTAAAAAAAAATCTGAATACATGAAACAAACTCAGTAAAAAAGACAATTGTACAGAGTCAGTGCTAAAAAATTAAACATACATTTTTGCTTACCTGCCAAGCGGCAGTAGTTGGTTTCAGTGAATAAATATTGGGCTTTGTTATTTTAATAATGATTAATAAGGGGTTACTAAATTGCAAACTTTTCTTTAAGTTGGTGTTACTGTCGTTACAGATGCTGCTGTTTGCACATATTTAATAATTACTTATGCGCAAGAGCTGAAGGGGTGTCTAGCCTGTTGCTCTTACAGCATAATACTCGTAATAAAAGTACGGTAACTGTAGTTAGTTAGTGACTGAGCAACCCGGTGCATTTCTCCTGATTTCTTTAGTCTGGATAAATTGATTCACCTCCACAGATTAGCTAAACGAACTTCACAAAACAAGTTTCCCCACAGCTGAGTCCTAATCTTAGATAGCTAGCTAAGGATGTTAGTTACAGATTAGCTTACAAGCACATTTAACTTACAGCAAAAATTGCGGCAGGACCTTGGGTCCTTCTGGTCTGGTTCTTCATTAAATTGGTAGTCCATTTTAATGAAGAACTCCTCGTGCCGTCAGTTTAAAACAGTCAGTAACGTAAATGCTGGACCTCCTTTCTGTGTCTCCTCTATCTGCCATGGTCTGGAGTCTCTGGCCATGTTTTGTGTTTATTAATATCCAGTGTTTTAGTGCTCTATGTGCCTGCCTTGTGTTGTGTCTAGTGTTTTTGGTTCTATGTTCATGTTTTCTGTTTTGCTTCCTCCCAGTCTCGTCTGATTAGCGTCAGCTGTGTTCCCTGCCTGTCTGCCATTTCGTCATGTGGGTATATATAGTGTGTAGTTCCCTTTATTCCTTGTCGGGTTGTCTGCATTACTTTGGCGTCTCTCCGGGGTGTCATTCCCTCTATGTCTCAGGCTTTCTAGCTTCAGGTTAGTTTTCACAGTATAGATTACTTTTACAAAATAACTTGTATAGCATTGACCAATATATACCATATTTTGCAGACAAAGAGTTACAGGACTCTCTTCCAGATCATAGTCTGGAGCTCAGTGCACAGCAGGAACTTAACACAGACTTATACTCATAATACAATAGTGATGGGTTGTTCGCGAACGAAATGGCTCTTAGAGCCGGGTCTTTGAAGTGAACAACGCGAGCCGGCTCTTTATTGGGAGCCGTGAGGGTTTTTTTTATCCTTTCTCTCACCCTCTCTCTCGCCCTTTTTTCCGCTAAACTCCGCATGCGGCCTGTACTTTGCGCTGGGCAGAGGGGCGATAGTTACACTCGCAGTAGCACAGGAACAGAGCCAGAGAGAAAGAGAGCGAGGGACAACAACGTCACATTAGAAAGGTATAGTAATCATCCACTATTTTCAGTTGCAGATGATAAAGGATTCAGAAATCATGCAGGCCCATATGACAGAGAATGTGCATCTTCTTTTTGTTTTAATATTTTAATTTATATTTAATTGTGTTGTGGTTTGCAGTGTTTTGTGTTGTTTCACATTAAATTTGTTTAAAAGGAAAAAGCTGAAAATTTAAATAGTTAAAAGTTTAAAATGTAAATAGTTGTTTTTTGTATTATATGATTTATTTATTACATTTTATGTGGAGTGAATAAATAAAGTATATTTATGGTGGCCCTTAGAGACAAAGCACGTACAAACTCCAAAACACGTACAAACTCCTAAGCATGTACAAACTCCAAAACGCGTAAAACTCCAAAACACGTAAAAACTCAGAAGCACGTACAAACTCAGAATCACGTACAAAAGACAACAGAAGTGCTCCAGGATGCTAGGGCGCAGTGTTGAGCTTTTGTTACCTAGTGGCTACACAAGCCAGGAAGTATCAACAACCGGATTTGGTGTGTGGTAGTAACAGGTAAATGAACTTTTTTTTTTTTTTTTTTAATTATTTGAATAAATATGAGTGCTTGTCTATAAATACACAAACAATACACACATGCTTTCAATTGTGTAATTTAAGTGATCTGGGTAGCTCTGTTTTGGAAGTTCAGTAAACGCTAGAAATGTGTTTTGGAGTTTGTATATGCTTTAGAGTTTGTACGTGCTTTGTCTCTAGGGGCCATATATAAACATATATAAATAAAACCACTTTTTTTTACATTAGTAATTCCTTTTCTGCATAATTTTATATTATTGTTAATGATTAAATAATTAAAGCAACAAAACAACCTGAAGAACCGGCTCGGAGCCGAAAGAGCCGGCTCTTTTTAGTGAGCCGAGCTGAAAGAGCCGGATCTCTAAAAAGAGCCGGAAATCCCATCACTATAATACAAGTCAGCGGTCCAAGAGACCGCTCAGGGAGTTTGTGTGTTTGCTCAGACACGTGAAAAATTAGAGGGAACATCGGTCATGTGTCATATAAAGTCAGTTGCATGACCAAAAATAGTTTTTAAATTATTTGTCAAATTACTTGTCAAAATGTTTGTTTACACACATATATCACACTAAACAATTCAACATTATGATAATCAGAACCTTTGCTTTGATACATTTTCTCTAACTGGACCTCTTTGCATTTTTGTAGAATACTCCTCCTTTACACTGTTAATTAGAGGCTTGCATGGAGTCATTTTGGCATTGGTAATGTTTAATCAATATTGTTATATAGTATTTTGTAATAGTTATACTATTATTGTCCAAAGACATTTTGGAAAAAAAAATGATAGTTTGTCCACTAAAAATGTTTCATCCCAAATATGACCCTAGCCATATTTAATCATAAATGACTGTCTCATTATGTCTGTAAATTATTTCTGCGTGTGTTCTCTCTTTTAAGACTCTGCTGGTCCCTGGTCTCCTGGTCGCTGCTCATTGGCCATTGAAAAAACTTCCTCCAGCATCAGTCATTACTAGTGATGGTAAATTATATTCTTTTTTCTGAATCGAGCTTGAATGAGTCACTCACCAAAATGAATCGTGTTATTTGAGCACTGAGTCAGTTGCCCATAGAGTGCAAAAAATTTACATTTTCACTCAAAATTAATTTTGAGGAGTTTGCGGCATTTAAGCAGCCCTTTGCTGCCCAAACCGACCGGGCTAAAGCTATTACAAAAGCTATTACAAAAGCTACTGGGGTGTTTAGCTGCAGACGGGAGGCCGTATTCCCTTGTGCAAAACAAGGGGTTTAAACTATGATGAACGTGCTTGAGCCACGCTATGAAATCCCGTTCGTGTCCACGTCAGTGACAAGATTGTACCCAGGAAAAGTTTAAAGTTAAGGCTAAACTGTCCCAGGCATCTTCTGTTGCCCAACTACAAATGGGTGGACCTCAAGGTCAACGGAAAGCTACGTGACCGTGACCGCTCGTTATATCACAGCGGAGTGCTAGATACAAAGCCCTGTACTGCCCTATATTGCACCTTAATTTGTATTTATATAATTGCGTGGAATAAGTCTTGAGTTGAATGTTTTTAATAGGCAAAAAATACTTAAATAGTTAATTTTGTCTTTTTTTCTTTATTTTGCTGATCTGAAAATTGATCCAATCCGTGACTTAAAACCGTGATCCAATCTGAACCGTTGCACCACTACTGCTGAGTGATTGAAAAAGAAAAACAACTGTTTTTATAGAGAAAAAAAGAAAAAAAAAATTTAAGATTTCTAAAGGAACATTTATTTTATTTATTGTTATTTTATTTTATTAGTATTTTCCTCAATTGTGTCTAATATATATTTTCTTATCTAAAAGCTCCCACTGAGCTGTGAGCCAGGGGTCGGTAATGCGCTTTAACATTGGTTGCCAACCAAGAAGAAGAAGCTGTGAGCAAGGAGGGAGGGGGTGAGTGAGTCCTGAGTGATTCGTTTATGCTATGATTCAGCACAGGAAGGGAGGGGGTGAGTGAGCCCTGAATGATTTCTTCACTCTACGATTCAGCACAGGACGGGAGGGGGTGAGTAACTCAAATGTGTTGTTAGCATGTTAGCAGAGCAATGCTACTGTGAACTGATGAGCTATTGTCTTGATGCGAGCTTTCTACTCAGGGTTTTTTATCCCAGTTCAGAGCAGAAATGTTTTTGTTAAGAAACTGGCTGTTGTTTTTTTGCCCATAATTTTAAGCTAGACATATTTCTACTAATGAAATTAGTTTGCTAACAGTAACAGGGATGAGTCAGTGAATGAGTCAGTTGGGCTTGTGAATAATGATTCACGAGTCAGTAAAGTGATTCTCGAGTATTGAACGATTCGTTCATGATTCGCACATCACTAGTCATTACTCTTGCAGCAACTGGCAGCAAACCCTTTAGTGTTTAACCCTGTGTGTGTGTGTGTGTGTGCAGGCATCTGTGTGTCTTCTGAGCATAACTAGCTTTGGTATATAGTATTGTAGTGTTCGTTTGTAAATGGCACTGACGCAGAAGGGGTAAACTGCCTATTTATTTTGTATGACGGTAGTGCTTGTTAGCAATGGCAATTCTGGCTCTTTTTAGAGAACTAGCTCGTTCAGCTCACTAAAAAGAGCCGGCTCTTTTGGCTCCCAACCAGCTCTTCAGGTTGTTTTGTTGCTTTAATTAATTTATTATTAATAACAATATAAAATTATGCACAAAAGGAATTACTAATGTAAAAAAAACCTGTGGTTTTATTTATATATGTTTATATATAAATATATAAACATAAAGCACGTACAAACTCCAAAAAACATTGCTAGCGTTAACTAAACTTCCAAAACAGAGCTGCCTAGATCACTTAAATATACAATTGAAAGCATATGTGTATTGTTTGTGTATTTATACACAAGCACTCATATATATTCAAGTAATTAAAAAGAAATGTTCATTTACCTGTTAATACCACACACCAAATCCGGTCGTTGGTACTTCCTGGCTTGTGTAGCCACTAGCTAACAAAGCTCAACACTGCCCCTAGCATCCTGGAGCACTTCCGTTGTGTTTTGGAGTTTGTACGTGTTTTGGAGTTTGTATGTGCTTTGTCTCTAGGGGCCACCGTAAATATACTTTTATTTATTCACTTCACATAAAATGTAATAAATGAATTATAAAATATAAAAACAACTATTTACATTTCAACTTTTAACTATTTACATTTTAGGCTTTTTGCTTTTAAAGAAATTTAAAGTGAAACAACACAAAACACTGCAAACCACAAAACAATAAAATATAAATTAAAATATGCAAAACAAAAAGAAGATTCACTGCATGAATAAATTTTCTGAATATTTTATCATACGCAACTGAAAATAGTTGTGGATGATTACTATAATAATAATAATAATAGCTATACCTTACTAATGTGACGATGTTGTCTCTTGTTGTCCCTGGCTCTCTTTCTCTCTTTTTCCGTCCTGCTGTGTTCCTTTGCTACTGCGAGTGTAACTACTGCCCCTCACCCCTCTGCTCAGCGCAAAGCACAAGACTCGCGTGCGGAGTGAAAAAAGTGAAAAAGAAAGAGAGAGGGTGGGAGAAAAAAAAACAAAAAACAAAAAAAAACCCACGGCTCCCAACAAGGAAATGGAGGCAAGAAATATCATGTTTTAAGAATGATAATGTCTAAGCTTATGTTGTTCAGCAAGTTTCCAGAAACACTGATGTAAAAAAAAAAAACTAGTCATCGGCAGATCTGCCAACTTAGCTGGCAGAAAAACAAGTGTCAAGTTCTGTCAAGTTCTGTCAACTTCTGAATGTCAAGTTCTGTCAACTTCTGAATACAACTTCATCAATAACGACTTTTAATTACATGACTCCTTTCTCGCTGACAACATTTTTCTACTTGTTTTAATAAAGTAGGCATTTAAGGTTTTGAGAGAATATGTCCATTTGAACAGAAAGCTTTTATATTATAAATGTACAAGTTTCAATCAAAATGAATCATAATGACTTTATTTATCTTATCTATTGTCATTATGAATATTTTAACGTAACGAATTTAGCACCTAACTCCGAACACTGATCTGTCAACACATTCTCATTTCAGGGCTTCAAACACAGCACAACAAGCTTCTGATCTTCCCCGTAGTGTCGTCGCCTACTGGTTGAATCTTTCCACAGATTGATTGCTTCTGTTCAAAGAGGTGTTGTTTTCCTTTCTTCCTTCTTCTTCTCTGATGTAATTAAAATTCTTTTATTACCTTTGGATGTAGAGGCCACACTTATCATTTTCTCACATGAGTCATGAGTTGGGTGACAGCAATGGTTTAAGTGTAACTGCTGAGTCAGGGGGGTTCAGATCAACTGGTGTTATGTAGGGCATACCAGAGTTTGTGTGCCACTGGTTGATCTCCAAATGCGCATTTGTTTCATTTGTCTGCAATAACAGTTGAACCTAGTCTATTTTTCTCGTCGCGCTTCTTCTGCCAATATCAAAGGATTGGGGAGAGATGGTGAGGGCTCTAGTCTCTACACTGCTCACACCTTCCTTAACCTCTTGGGATCTGGCGTTCTTCACCTATATGGACATCACATGTTGGGTTGTCTAGACCACAATACTAAATTTTACATACATAGGTACAAACGTGTTCTCATAGGGGGAAAAAGTTTGAAGTAGCAGTTTTGTAGTGAAATGTTTTGTGATTCATGTGATGTTCAGAAATCTTTCACTTTTTTTACTTTGTTACAGACATGCGTCTTCCTGCAACTGTTAGATGCACTTCAAAAGAGACATTTTGGAAGACGTTTTGGTTGTTGCAGTGGAGGGTGGATTCCAGTTTTTGATTCAGTCTCTCTGTTTGTCCATTTGTATTTGTTTGAGGGGTTATAGCCAGAACTGAGGTTAAACAGGATGGTGCAATACTAGGGCTGAGGTGAATAACTCTTTGAGTTTCTTAAATGTGGCCTCAGCCTCAGTTTTCCAGAGGAATGGTTTCTTAGTGCATGTGTTTGTAATGAGTGGTGTGGCGACCTTGCTGTAGTTGCATATGAAACACAGAAGTTTTGCGAAACCCAAGAAGGCCAATATTTGAAATGTCCTTTAGTCCGGGAACGCTGCGTTTGCGAAACACCGGCATAGACACAAGTAACTGAGGTGGAAGAGGTGGTGATGATACCACTGGGGGGGTTACAAGCTCTGATGGCTAAATGGCAGGCAGATTAGGCTGAGAAGGCAGCGTGGACTGAATCGTACGGTGGCTGGGAAGTGCAAAGCGCAACAAATTAAAAATCCACAACAAATTAAAAATCCACAACAAATTAAAAAACCGCAACAAATTAAAAATCTGCAACAAATTAAAAAACGGCAACAAATTAAAAATCCTTGATGGAAAGGGATTGTCTAAAAATACCGTAAGTGACACAACAATTAGCCTAATAGGGCTTTTGGAGAGTGATGTCACGAGAGGGGGCGTGGCCAGGATTTTTGGTTCAGGCGCCATGTTTCTGGGCCGAACAAAGTGCTAGCAAAAGAGGAGCGAAAGTACACGGATAACACCAGCTATGGTTCGTACTTGCTGTGCGGTCGGTTGTAAAGTTAGATCGCACGACCGGCAAGGGAATAAAGTTGAAATGGTTTATCTTTTCATTCTTTCCCCACCTGGAAGCAACATGAGGCAGCTCATATATCGGATGTTACCAAAAGAAGGCGTCTAGTCTGGATAGCAGCTGTGAGACGAGCTGATATCCAGTTCTCTTCCATCTCCAAATATCTGTTGGTGTGCTCCAGACATTTTCATTCCGGTAAGTTATAGATATGTTCATATCACTCTTTATCCGGTCTTTTAAGTCTGACATCACTAGCCGTGTCTTGGCTCAAACTCCGCTGCAGGTCCATAAATCACACGATCGCTGTGGCATCACTGAGTGTTGAAAAACTATCTAAAGTCTTTCATCTGTAATAAAATGATCAGAGTTCTGCTCTACCATGTGTAACAATTGAGTTTAACATCCAGGCATCCATGAAAATGAAATTAGCAGGAAGTTAGCTCACTAGATTCCATACAATATAGCATGTCCAAACTGAGGGACACCAAATAAAGAGTTTTGTGAATCTTTACACAATTGTAACTTTATAGTGTTGTATCGAAATTTATTACAAATGTTCTCATTTGTGGATATCATTTTTCTCAGAAACTAAATCAGGTAAAAAGATTATTCTTCGGTTTTACATTCCTCAGGTCCCAATCAGCCCAAATAGGAAAGAGGAATTAAAAGTGCATGTGAAGAAAGAGTTTGGGTCTTAGGAGGGGTAAGAAACTCAATTCCACCTTTCATCGTATTAACCCTTTAAAACCGAGTGGGCACAATCCGTTTTGCTTAACTATTTTTAAATCTCTGTAGAACTGGAACCACGTAAGGTAGCGCAATCATTTTTTTTTGCATATGAAACCGGAAGAGTTGTACTTACATGTTATACCATAAGCTTGTCCTAGGTCATGGTTTCCTTCCACATAAAGCTTTGCAAAAACTGCATAAAAAGCTCTTGCAGCAACAAAAACATTATATTACAGAAACACACTTTGCCGATCCGCCGTTCATAACACTTCCTAGGTTGGAATAGACATCAGCGCGAACTATCGTATGTCCGCCATTACCTGGCCGAAACCGGAAGTGATGTCATTTTCGCAGAAAATATAGTTCTTTACCCTCAGGGCCTTATAAGCCTATACTGGTGTTTTTAAAAGTCATGTTTGGCTTTATGCTTTTCTGTATAGTTCCTGGGATGCTTAGAACTCAAATTGCACTGCTGGAAATAGTTTATTTTGATGTACATGCTGGTTTTTTTTTTTTGAAAATTTGCATTACAACATTTATTTTCATTTTTCCTGCAGTATATAAAATTGGTGCATCTCAAAAATGAAACCATGAAGACACTCAAAATAAATTCCCTGTTGTTGGAAACTATTTTGTGCAACTTTTTTGTATTTACAGTTTTGAGCAATAAACCTCTTAAATTTCTCCAAGTAGAAATATATCTAAAAAACCCAAAAACCATTTTCAATTTTTTTGTAGTTTATTGCACTTTTTTGCAATTTATGTAGTTTCTAAGGACTTAATGCATACATATTACTGAAATTTGGGCTATAACGGTTGTATTGATGTATAGCAACTTGAAATGCTCCCAAAAGTGGCACTACAGCATGTAAAAATATAAAGATAAGCGCTGGCGGACTTGGTTCTATGGTAGGTATTAAAGGGTTAATGTCATGCACTACCTGCTCAAGAATAGATCTTATACAAGTCAGCTCAGCCACCACACTGTCTTGGGGTGAGCTCCTAACGTCAGCTCCATCAGGTGCCTTGGCCATTTTCGCTAACGAAGTAGCTTGAAAGTTGTTGACTTTCCCCACTGATTCTTATATAGCACTTTTCTACTCTAGAGGAGTATTCAAAGCACTGTATACAACATGCCTCACTCACCCATTCACACACACTCACACTCCGATGAAAGCATCGGCAATTTGGGGTTAGTATCTTGCCCAAGGATATTTGGCAGGATATTTGGGGAGCCAGGAATCGAACAACCAGCCTTCCAATCAGTAGCCGATCTGCTTTACCACCTGAGCCACAGCCACCCACAGTTGGCTGTTTTCGTGTCAAATAATGACTCTTCTGACTGCACTTGCAAGCTCTAGACCTAAGTAAAACAAGTCCATCTGGCATACCAAACCCTGGCCAATAGGTTACTATAATGTTCTTATGTATAATATATTTGTTTATAGTTGGCCTCTAAAATATATTTGCTGTTATATTTGTTGTTTATATTTCTGCTGTCCTCATGACCAGAGTGCTCTTGTGGGGATTAGAGAAATATTTTGCTGCTATTGTTAATAATCATCATCATTACCATTGCATTAATAATTAATATTGATATTGCATTCAGAGGTTTAAACATATTGGTACCCAATTAGCCTTTATTACAGGTGCAGTTATAACCACTTTAAACTGTTGAGTTAAAACAATAATCTTAAATGTGTATGTGCTGATTCTGTTGGGTTATAAAAGAAAGGCCTAACTCTGAGTACACTCTGTGCCAAAGTAGACAGGAAGCACAAGCTTTTGCAGAGCGTGTTTGTGAAAGTGAAACTAAAGCAGAGTTGTGAGTTACTTTGAGGAGCTGTTTGGATGATGCTATTTGAATAACCAGGTTATTCATTATTATCTTTTATACTTTTATAGTCTTTGATTAAGCTTTTAGTAGAGGTTCTTGATTAAAACATTTATTCAACATATTACAGATATAGTTTCAGTTAGGTTAATATGCACATGAGAATTGGCCTCTCTTCTCATAAGACAAAGTTCGTGTGAGGTCGAGCCACACACACACACACACACACGTACACACCCACACACACACAGTAGATAGACTCATTTATAGGTGAGAGGTTAATCATGTTTTGCTTGTGACTGCAAAATTATGCTTGCAAAAAAAGAACAGTTTGTTGCAGAATGTGTGCCTGATGTTCCAGACGATAAGCGAGCGTCCGGCAGCGACAGGAAGACACCTGGCAAGGAGACGAGGCGATGTTCTTTTCAAACTCTGTTAAAAGTCATTGTGGTTTTGATTTGACGTATGCATGTATTGTATCTGATGACGCATGAGGGGCGTTAACCCTGATGAATCAAAAGCAATCTGAAGTGTCTTTTTGGGCGGAGATCTACAGCTGATGTTTTGCAGTGTACATCTCCCCACGCTGCGTGTGGTCATTAAAATCAATTGTTTGACCAAGCTCTTCTGGACCATGGTTGTTTTTACTCTCCTCCTCAATATTGAACCCTTAACACTCTTAAAAGACATGTTAATGTCACTGACACTCTTTAGATGGATACATGAAGGATGTATAAAAGGCACTTTGCCAAAAACTGATTGCAGCTTGTGACAGGAATAGTGTTTGTGGCTCAAAATTGCTTTATATCATTCCTGATAGATAAGTTTGGCATATGTTTCACAGATTATAGTCCAACAAGGAAATCAACTTTTGGCACAAGACCTGTTGTCACTGCACACCGCCCCTACAAACACTGATGCTGGCACTGGCCTTTCTTAGTTTCTGTCAAAATATGCATAGACTGTGTTCTATTGACTTTGTATTGACCATGTCTCATATTTATGTTCAGAAAAAAGTTATTTCTGGAATATTATCTTTATAGTTCTATCATCAAGCCATTAGGAGGCAAGAAACAGGTATAACAACTACAGCCTGGAAAAACCCGAAGCTTTACCTGCCGGCGGCGCTACGTAGTGAGAACAGCCAGCCAGCAACTTCCCGAGAAGAGAGAGAGCAATGCGTGAAACTAAGATTGGGAGTGGACCCCAGGAATTGCTGGGACCATGACTATCCAATACAAGTTGCCAAAACCACTGACAATAAAACTAAACTAAACCTGCATAATAATAACAACAAAACAACAGAAACACAAATAATAACAAAAAAATCATAGCTGAATCATAGCTTAACAGATTACAGTCTGTCAGGGAGCCATGTGGAGAAATGTGGTCCAACTGGCTTCACAACATTACAGTGAATGCATTCTTTAACCACAATAAGAGACAGCAGGAAGAGCATTGTGTATGACTTGGTCCTTTTACTCATAAAGCTGATAATCATTACGGTAAAGAACGTCATGCGTGGAGCATATTTTTTAGGAAAGTAAGTGTGAAAGAGGTGTAGTCAGCAATGGCTCTCCAACAACTTGTGTGCTGGTTCAATGTGATTATCATACTTTTTTGCAAAGGTGAGAAACAAAGATTTGTCTTCAGTTATTTTTTTCTCATTAGCTAGTTTAATTAAGATTAATTAGAGCTATAAATGTAAACTATTTGAAACATTTTTCTGTCAATACTGTGATAAATATCTAATATTATAATTTATAAAAGTACATTTAAACAGTTTAAAATCTGAAATCATCGGAAATGTTCACAGTGTGAAGACGTCTGGGAATACTAATGTTTTTGAATCTGTTTAGCCAGTTTTTTTTCTTTCATTAAAGAAGGTTCTATTTGTGGAGTATATAAATTTCAGGTTATGAGTAGTGGTGTGCTATTAAAATATTGATTCCTCCGATACCAGTTATTTATGTTCTGGAATCGATTGTCATATTAAAGTATTGATATTTTAGTAATTTGGGGTGAATATGCAGTTTATCATTAATAAAATAATAAAACACTAAGTTTTTGTACAAAGTATTGGTATCGGATCAGTATTGTCGATACCACCCTGCTAATATGATACAACAGTGAACCTGGAGGTGGTACAAATACTTTTGAACTTACAATTCAAAATGATAAATAATAACTTTTTCTCTTTATAAATGATGTTGACTGTTTGACACCAAAGCATATTTAGATTAGGTCTAGGAAACATTTAGTTTATGATCCTTTACTATATTAACCCTTTACACTGATACACTATTGGGGTGTGACAGTACCAAGGACAAAGCACACATCATCTGTGAAATGCTTTGAGAAGAGAGCTCTGTTTGATTACCTGAGTGAGTAAATCTCGCTGTAAATCTGTGACAATAACACTTTTTTATTAACAAATCTATAATATAAAAAATAAAATAATTGTTCAGCTGAGGTTATCAAAATATGATTAACATAATTATTACTACAATACTGAACAGAGTGACCTAAAACAACCATAAATAATTGTAGCGTAGGACCCCCAAGGTGGAGCACATAAACTCCACATAAACTAGCACATACGCTTTATTGTGTGACAAATAATACTGTGGTTTCGGCCCTAGGCTCCGGACAAAGGCACTCTGTCTTGCTGCCACACCTTCCCAGCTAGCTCTCACTGTCAGAAAGCAGACAGTCAATTTATGTACCTATTCTCCCCGCCTCCGTGCCGTCCCATGAGCTCGCTGTGACGCTTTCTCCCCCGCAGCAGGCCAAATACCACACCCCCGCCACAATGATATATTATTTTTTATGGAATAATTATTGACAAAGATCAGCAATTTTTGTGAAAAATGTTTTGATTTAAGTTTCATATGTTTGCTTTCTCACAAGCACAAGATATCTTCTCTAAACTGGTTTTGTCTTTTTCCTTTTTTAGGTTGCCACTCACAGTTGCCTGGTGAGCAAATGAAGGCATTTTGTTAAAAATTCTTCAAGTTTTTTAAACATGTTTGATAACAAGACAAAAACACCATCATCAGTTACATTTTATAATATAGACTCTGACTAAAAAATCTCTTAACTTTACCATGCATTTTTCATATAATTTTGTGGCGCTATGGTGTAATTTTAATTTCCTGAAAATACTTAGCAGAACTTAGTTGTAAGGATTTGATTTTAGTAGGAAAAAACAAAGTATACAATGTATTTTTTTTTTGGACACTGGTGTCATCTTTTTAGGTTACAAAACTGCTCAATATGGAAAAACCTGCATGTAAATGTGTTTTTGTGTCATATGCATCTGTATTTTCTTTAAGGGACATACATTAAAGAATAGTTTGTGTTATATCTTTTTCATTAAAAGGTCTGATCAGATTAACTGGATAGTACAGGAAAGTACTGTTTTTGGTAATCTGACTAGGTTTACTAGGTCACTTGAAACCGATGATTTAATGTTTTTAAATAATTTCCAATTTCAACAAGATTTATATAAATGCTTCTACTATCTAAATGCAATATGCAAATACTATTAAACTTCTTCTTAAATAACACTTAGAATATAATTCATCATTATAATAAACATTTGCATCAATATCAATGTTGTTTTCAAAATTAAATAATTTATGTTTGATTGGAGCAGCTGCAGCTGCCCAGCCAAGGAAACTCATGTCTTTAAGCTGATGCCAGAGGAGGTTTGGACCTCAGTAGTTATTGAGTTAGTGAGCTCTTTAGAATGATCCATCCTTTCATAAATGTTTGAAAAAGGTGGACTGCATGGCTAGATACTGTTTTTTACACCTGTGACAATGGAGCTGAAACAATCTAAATTAAAAAACTTAAGAGGTGTGGCCCTTCGCTTCCCTACTACTTCTGGTCTTGTATGTCTCAATAGAAGAAAAAACATGTCAGATAAATGTTGTGCTTGTTCATAAACAATATATGTAAACATTGTTTCTCATTATTGTGAAAGAGTTTTGTGATGATTTTCTTCTTGTCTCCTCTACAGAGCCAGTGGAGTTTAATATAGACTTGAACTTACTTTTCCCAATATCCAGTCTGCCCCCAAATTTCATTGATCTGTTTAGAGGCTATGTGGATAATGTGACTTTCCCCCAAAACACAACTTGGTCTTTAATCGTAGAAGACTTGAACTTCACCACATGTAAGAATTTTGTACTCAGTCACATTTAAATGTGTTCATACTCTGGTGCATGATTTATGAGCTGTGTTTGGTGATTGTCTTAAATGTCTTTATCAGGGTGCTATCCAAACTCCACTGGAGGACTGCAGTGTCAATGTGAGGACCAGTTTGCCTGGTCATGTGACAAGTGTGGCCTTTACGGTGCATGCAGTAATGTCACCTCCCAAACCTGTGAATGCATCCAAGGGCTTCCTCCTGGTGGAGAGTTCTGTGAACCAATTGAAAGTAAGCTTCTGTCATGGCAAGTTTCTAACTCCTTGCTCTGCAGCACACGCACCGCAAAAGTGCAAATTAACCAACCAAAAATAGTTATACTTTGGTTTGTTTGTTTTTGTCTTTTTACAATATGACAAAAGAACTTCAGCTTTAACTTTTCTGTTCCAGTCCTCTCTTAGGTCTTTCTCTCTATTTTATTTTTTGCATATTAAGGTTTTTTTTCTCTTCATAGGAAACAGGAATGGTATATTTACCGTAGCAAGATACCCTACGATCCAAACTGCACAGACAAATTTTGTATTTGCTTACATTTGTTGAGCTTACTTGAAAATCTAATTTCACCTGAAAAAAGTTACTCTATTGATTCTCACTTCTCTTGAGCAGTGCTGCTAAATGCATAGTGTTGACTCCAACTTTATTAATTTCCACCATGACCACATAGCCATGATGAGAAGGGCAAAAGGGTTGTTTTGAGGGTGTACACAGGACTGTGGGATGGCATTACTTTCTTATTAGGCAAGTATCTCCAAGCTGTCCACTGAAAGCAAAACCAGACTGCAGACAACAAAGAGTTAAATAATAGTGCAATTAATTGATCTTGCACAAATTTTATTTAATAAACTTTGTGCCCAAGCTTCATTACTGATTGTTCCCATCCAATTATAGTTATAGGTCTGAGGTTATTTCAAAACATTAAGACATGAGTGTATTTTATTTCTTCAAAAAGGGAGCTGGTTCCATGGTTTCACTGAGGAGGAGTCTGAAAACTGAAGGCTCTGCCTCCCATTCTACTTTTAAATATCTTGCACTCTGCAGTAATGTCACCTAACAAACCTGTAGGTACCGTATTTCCCGGACTACAAAGCGCACCTGAATATTAGCTGCAAAAACTAAAATCAGGGGAAAATCCTGTTTTGTACATACATTAGCCTCACCAGACTAAAAGCCGCAGGTGTTTCAATGTTGACTTATCATATGTAAGAGAATATGCACAAAGGGAATTGTCAGGAAAAAGATGGCTGTTTGGAGACACACCCCTTTTATTAATATTTTGAAAAACAAGTTAGGAGTACATATTTGCATAACTTTTTAGGGTATATGTACAAGTAGCGGTAATTACAAGTACAAAACATGTACTGTGCTTCATAAATGAATAACAAATGTAGTACATAACAATAACCTACAGCACACCAGAAAAATAGATTCGGACTACCTTTTAGGCTCAGGTGCAGTGGCACGGCTTTAACAAGAAAAGTCAGTCATTCACCACCATCTTTCTCTTCTTCCTGCGCACTAAAACCACCAAAGTCCTCTTCTCCAGTGTCGGATACGAACAGGCTCAGGATGGCTACGTCATCCACTCTCCGCTTCTCTCCTTTGTTGTCACTTTCAAAACCAAAGAAATCCTCGTTGTCAGTGTCAGAGTCGAACACCCTCAGAAGGGCCGTGGCGGTGTCCTCCTCTCCCTTCGAAATCCGTTGGTGATCATGGATGTTTTCACACTTTTCCACGCTGTCAGAATCCACCGGTGGAGTTGAGCATAACTTGCTTTTCGCAAGTTTATCGCCGCTCGTCATCCACGCCTCCCGCTGAACGCGTAGCGCTACTTTGAAGTTTGTTTTTCGCGCTACTTCGTACGGCACTACGTTGCCTGGTGGACGGACATGTGACCAACATACCACTCTTGAACCCCGATACTGTGTGTCTGATCACATGCCCTTCCGCCAGGCAACGTAGTGCCGTACAACAGCGGAACAAACAAAACAAATCATCTTACGATATCACAAAAATCATGGACAATCCATAGAAAAGCCGCACCTGACTAAAAGCCGCAGGGTTCAAACCTTGTGCAAAAAGTAGCGGCTTATGACCGACAATTACGGTACATAAAAGGGCTTCCTCTCACTGGAGAGCTCTGGTTTTTTTTGTTTTTTTTTTACTTGTTTCACTAAAACATTGCTGTGATTGTGTTTAATCATGTGTCAAATGTATGGACAAAGGTCCTAGATCACATACACCCACGGACTTTTTAACGAGTGGAATACATCCAATTTGTTATAAAACCACTCCCAGATATCATAAAACATAGAGAAAAGATACAATTTCTTAAAAAAACTTGTTTATTACTATCACAATACCAGCCAATCACAGGTAAACTCATGAATACTCATAAAGCTTGATTTCTATGTTAGCTAAGACAGATTATTATATATGGTTACAAAGTGTGCTGTGCAAGCCCATGATGTTGTCGTTATCTTGTGATGCCAGGTGGCTTCCTTCATTGAGTGCAGTTTGTTCTTCTCAAGGCTTGTTCCCTTTATGAAGGTCTTTCACGTGCTCATGTGCGTAGGTTACATAGGAAGCAAGCCAAGCCATTTTAGCTTTTTAAATAGCAGCCTATAACATTTTAACTCTAACATTCCTTCGTGTTTGACATTTTAAAAGCTTGTCTTTCGTTCTTCAGTATAACATCACTTGCAAATGCATTGCACCGATACTGGTATCGGGTATCGGGGCCGATACTGTAAAATGTGTGTGTACTCATACTCGTAAAAGTTAACCAATACCATGAACCGATACCAACTTATTTCATTAATCAGAGGGTGGCTTGTCATTTCTGTTGTAGTTTTTTAGATTGGCCACTAGGGGGACATCCCGCGCTAAACAGGCACGGGGTTAGGCGAGTGAGACTGGCGGCTCCAGATAAAAAAGAGAAACTGGAGGCTGCTGTAGCTAGGCTAAACAAAATGTCAGCAGTGTGGACCGGAACAGCCAACTTTAACTCAGGTTTTGGAAAAGCGATGAAAAATGTCAAGAGAAAATCCACGAGCAGTTAAAATAACAGAGGCTCTGACTCATTTTATCGCTCTGGATGATCAGCCAATGCCGGCCGTGGAAAACATAGGATTGCACCGTCTTCTCAGCATACTCGAGCTGCGATATGAAATTCCCAACCGCCCAGACAGTGCCAATAGTTCAGTGATATTTTGTAAAATTACAATGTGGAGACTCTCTCATTTTTATTAAGATTTTATTTTTTTCGGCAGGGAATATAATATAATAAAACCTGTCTTCCAATTGTATTTGTGTGTGTGGTAGAAGTATCGGTTTTTGTACTCTGTATCAGCAAGTACTCAGATCCAAGTATCGGTATCGTATCGGTTTGAAAAAATTGGTATCGTTGCATCCCTAATATACATCATTTAAACACAATCTTCTATGTCGCTCAGTGGGTCCTCCTTTGCTAACATAGTAGGTAAAGGTATTAGTAACCATCCTCTCTATCATGCATTTTATGCAGGGAAGAATACAGGTCACAGCAATAAATATCAAAACTAAAACAACAAATACTGCGGTCAAAATCTTCAGTAGCATGTGCCACTAGGGTCCAGAGGTCAGCTATGTCAGCCAGTCCTGTGACGAGGCTCAAGGCGTATGATCGGCCACATACTTCTGCACTGCTGTTAAGTTCAGTAGGGCCTAATAGACGTCGTCGCCTTTCGAATAGCCGTCTGGGATGAATGTGCA
Organism: Neolamprologus multifasciatus; assembly: GCF_963576455.1. Lineage (NCBI taxonomy): Eukaryota > Metazoa > Chordata > Actinopteri > Cichliformes > Cichlidae > Neolamprologus > Neolamprologus multifasciatus. Next base: position 30,167,036 of record NC_140441.1, read on the forward strand.
ACACTTCTCACCAATCAACTTACACACTCCACCTTGGGATGCTGTTATCAAGTCCAATGTTAGTCTGTTTTGCAACACTATCGTACATGTCGCCTTCTGTTCCTCTGCTAAGGCTGTTCCCAGAACCTTGGTAAGACAGATATGCAGGAGTGCGTATCTGTTGATTTCCACGTGGTCGTGGACTTTGTTTATACCTATGTGTGGGACTAGGCTGTGGAGCACCTTAGCTCCTGTGCTTCATATGGGATATTTTTCTGGTACCCCGGTGCCCTCGAATGATCCAGGCTTATGTATCAACATGTCACGGATGTTCCGTATCTTCAGGTGATTTTCCAGTCTGTCCATGAAGAACACATGGTCACTCAGTTTTACCAAGGTACACAATCCTCCCCAACCTTCTGGGAATGACAGGTATGCTTTGTGTCCGCACGGGAAATATCAATTTGCCAGTACTCTCGTTCCTTTCACACCTGGCACAGTTTTGATACAGAATGTCTATGTTTGCTTGTGTCCCATCAGTGGAAGTTGGTAAGAAGCGTTAAATCTGCAGTCTTGATGCCAACGAATTTCATTTTTCTCACAGTTGCCGTCTCTCTTGCAGGTTCGGCATTGAATTTCGTTCTCCCACCGACAGTGTGTGTAAATGCATTTACACAGTCGTTTACATAGTCAGGTCTCCAGGTTTTAGATGATTTAGAAGTACGGTGTCTGGGAGCGGTTGTGATACTTGCGGTCAGGCCAAAATATCTGTTTCTCCAGTACAGTCCATGTCGCCTGACTTTGGTCTGGTCACGTATGTTAAGTTTAGCGATAGAGAGAAGTTCATAGAGTCCAGTGTCTCTCCTGGCCCTGGGTTAGTAGCCAGTGCTTTGAGACAGAAGGCCCTAGAGGGTTTCTTCCCCCTTTGTAGGTGGACTTTACCTCCACTTACTTGGGTTCAGCGTCACGGTGTGTGATCTTCTTGCAGTGGCTCTGGTGAATCCATGTTTGTCTCTCAGCAAGTTTTACAGCTGTGGGTGTGGTGAGCAACATTTGGTAGGGGCTGTCCAATCGGGGTTGAGACCAGCACTTCCTTTATGACTTTCACCAGCACCCAATAACCGGCTTGTTGGCGTGGTTCCTGTGTGGGAACAGAAATATCTGGCAGATTATTTGCACTCACATATTCTTTTCCTTTTATTATCTTAATCATCCAGTCTGCTAATGTATTTTCTTCTTCTGCTTTATCACTGTTACTACAGAACACAGGGACTCTAAATGGCCTGCCATGTATTACTTCATAAGTGGTAATTAGGCCTGGGAAATTTACCTCTTCTGGGCCTTAAGTTACCTTGAGCATTGTGTTTGCCGCACGTTAGGCAGTGTTAAGGGTTCAAATATTGAGGAGGGATACAGGAGGGATTCAAAATCACAACACTGGTCCAGGAGAGTCGGTCAAACGATGATTTTAATGAACACATGTGTGGGGAGATGAACACTGCAAAACATCAGCTGTAGATCTCCGCCCAATAATACACAAGCAGTTGTTTTTATAGCATCAGGGTATTATTTATGACGCCCCCTCATGCGTCAAAGCAAATACAATATATAAGTTAAAACCACAAATGTTCTGTTGACAACTTTTGGCACAGTTTGAAAAGAACCTTTTCCTCCGCATGCTCTGCAACAAAACTGTCAATTCTGCAGACTCAAAATGCAGTTGCAAGCAAAATATGTCTGAACTCTTACCTAGAAATGAATCTACCTAAGATGTGTGTGTATGTGTTTCCCGACCTCAATTGCACTTTGTTTCACTTCTCACCTCACCTACTGAAGCTCACAACCAGACAGAGGCCACTCTCATATGTGTAACAATCTACTAAAACTATATATGTAATATATTCAATAAATGCTTTAATTAAATGCCACTACTCAAAGCTTAATAAAAAGAATATAACGAATAAAAGACAATAATGAATAACCTGGTCATTCAAATAGCCTCATCCAGACAGCTCCTCAAAATAACCACCAAAAAATGCACACTTTACAGAGGAAACAAAGACATTTTAGAAGTACACTTCCTGACTCATGCTGAGTCATCTGTTACCTAGCAAACTCCAACGCAGCAGGTTGCCAAATACACTCAGGCCTCTGCTCAGCTACTATTTTTACTGTAAGATTAACCTTCTAAGCTCCACGTCACTTACACTCTGCTTAGTTTCACTTTCTGCAAAAGCATGCTCTTCAACAGCATGTAGTTTCCTGTCTACTTTGGCACAGACTGTACTCAGAGTTGGGCCTTTTTTTATAACCCAATATAATCAGCATATAAGCATTTAAGATTATAAATTTAAACTCAACAGTTTAAAGTGGTTATAACTACACCTGTAATAAAGGTTAATGTGATTATGATAACACCTGTAATACAAATTATAACATAATGCCAACAGCTTCAATAAATACTTTGGTGAAATGATGATTAATGCAGTGATAAAGATGATGGTTATGAACAGTAGCAGTAAAATAATTTCTTTAATCCTACAGCAGCTCATGCAGAATTTTTTGCAGTAGTTATTAAAACCTGTGTTGTGAAAATGTTGTTCTATTATCTTTATCATCTCCCCAGATGAGACATGGCTTAGCCCATGGCTCAAAAGTGCAGCTGTTCTATATAAATATTTAGGCAGTATAGGTTTATCACACAGGTAATAGACATTATCAGCCTTGCTCCTTTAGTGAGCCACAGCTGCTTTTCAGCAGTGTGCCTGTATGTCTGATAACCCGTCACGCGTTATGGGCACAGTCTGTTCCTGTGTAGTTAAAATGTGAAGGCCATGCTTCTTTTGCTGTTTTATCAGCAAAGGAATTTGCTGCTTTACTGCTTGCAACGCGGCTCTTTTCACCTTTCCTACTTCGTTGCGTTTCTGAGCTTGCTCCAGCCACTTGCAACTCTCTTTCTTCCCTTTTCTTGCCTTTCGCACATGCTGTGTTTACTGTCAACTTGTCCACCAGCATTTTACACTTTCCTTCAACAAGTTTTCCTTCAAAGTCATATAAGTCACAACTCAAGGTCCTGTTCTTCTTTGTTCTCTTCGCACTTTAGAATAAACTTGTGCTACATCTGCATTAGTAAATCATACGCCTAATCATTATGTGTTACTGTGATCCACAGGTATGACCACAAATTTATTTATTTATTTATCTACTTTTCAACCCAAGAAAACAAACAAAGAAAAATAAAAACATGTAGCTGTTGTTGAACTCTACCTCAAGAGACAACACAGGTGCAACAGATGACATAGTCATAGCGCAATATGTATAGCAAACACTTTTATAAAGCAGTTTCTCTATAGAATCAGCAGTAAATTGTTTTAAATTGCTATCTTGACATTTACTGGAAATCATTAATCTGGTTTATTGCCCTTTTCTTCCAAGGTACTCAGACAGTGTTAAATTGCATACACTGTTGTGTAGATCACGTTTATCAGTTATGCTACAAACAAAGCATTTCACCTTCAGACTCAGTGCTAAAAATAAATGTAGGTTATTAAAGATAATTGTAAGTAATTCATGATTTATTTTTTCATGCAAAAGAAAAAATCAGCAGGTCAACATCAAATATGAGCTTGGTGAGTGAACCCAGGTCTACCTTAACTACCTTAACTGTTCACCTGAAAGTCTTGGCAATGGTAACATCTGATTCACAGTCACATTGATCAGTGCATGAAAAACTGAGTGAATGATTTTGCATATGAACAGTAAACTATAATACTACAAAGTCATGAATGATTTACACGCATGAGTCAGGATGCAAGTAAAGCTGCTGCTGCAGACAAATCAGAGGTGTGAGAGAGAAAAACTGTACTCTCACAGACAGCTGCATGCTTGAGCTAAATAGGCTATAGTAGCTCTGTTTCCCCTCCTCAGATGTGTTCTCATGCAGTTCCTGCTCTTAAAACGAAAAACGTCCATGTCTCTGTAACTGCTTAGAAGTGATCATAGATTTAATTTGGCTTCTCCATCTTCCATCTAGTGGCTTTAGCTGTTGTACACAGGGTGTAGTATCTTATTTGTTTGTATAGGTTTACTCTATATTTCAACAATGTCCCATCTAGAACGGCAGGTTTTCAAGCAGGTCAAGTGCCTCTATGCACTCAATTATTTTAGATATTTTCCTTATTTACTTCATCTCATATGCACCCACATCTTTGGGCTGAAGGAAGAACAACACTCAGTGTATAAATGCTCAATCAACAATCACTTTAATCAACACTATTCTCGTTATTCATACAACACACGACAGATCTGCATGGGAGGGTGTCCGGCAAAATCTCGAAGTGTCTGACCGTTTCTCACATTCTTATAGCTTCAGCCCCCTCCAATCTAAGCATTCACATTCTTTCTCTCTTCATAAATCAGCAGTATGAAGTACCATAGAACAGTGTAATTCATTCACAGCAAATCAGCAGTCTAATGTAAGCAAGCAAGCAATTTATTTATATAGCACTTTCAGATCAGCCCCCAGCTGAACACAAAGTGCTGTACACTTGACATGCCAAAAATGATACATTGAACATGTTAAAGAATAAGAATAGGAAAAAATAATAATAATATAAATAAATAAAAAAAGAATGATTAAAAAAAATGGTATATAAAAAAAATAGTATAAAAAATGATGATGAGAATTTCACTTAAAACAATAAAATCAGCACATTAGATTCAAACAATAAAATCAGGGTCAGACTGTGTCATAAGCCAAGGAGTAAAAAATGGGTTTTAAGACATGTTTTAAAAGTGGACAGTGAAGGGCCCTCTCTAATGTGCTGGGAAAGATTGTTCCACAGATTAGGAGGAGCAATAGAGAAGGCCCTGTCCCCTCTGAGCTTTCTCTTGGACCTGGGTACCTCCAGGAGCAGCTTGTCAGCTGACCTGAGAGACCTGGGGGTGCGTAAGGATGCAGAAGCTCAGAGAGGTAAGTTGGGGCAAGACCGTTTAAACATTTAAACACAAGCATGAGAATTTTAAAATGAACTCTAAGATATACAGGCAGCCAATGGAGTGTAGCCAGGATGGGAGTTATTTCTCTTTTATGAGTTCTGGTTAAAAGTCGTGCAGCAGCATTTTGGACCAGCTGCAGACGAGAGAGAAGATGCTGACTAACTCCACAATACAGTGCATTACAGTAATCTAAACGAGATGAAATAAAAGCATGGATTACCATTTCAAGATGTGGATAAAATAGGTCTTATCTTTGCCAAGCGCCTTAAGTGATAAAAACTGGACTTGACAGTAGCCCTAATTTGACTGTCTAATTTAAAATCACTGTCCATCTTAAAACCCAGGTTTGTAACAACAAATTTAAAATACTCTGCCAGGGGTCCCAAATCAATAGCGGAGGGTTCACAAGGTCCACCAGGACCAAACAGAATCACCTCAGTTTTGCTTGAATTACATCTTAGAAAGTTTAGGGACATCCAAGATTTAATGTCTTCTAGACATGCTAGAAGTGGCTTAATAGAGAAGGCCTCTTTCTGCTTCAGAGGCAGATAAATCTGACAGTCGTCAGCATAGCAGTGGAAGGATATTCCATGCCTTCTGAGGATGGTTCCCAGGGGCTGTAAATATAATGAAAAAAGCATAAGTCCTAAAATTGAGCCCTGCGGGACCCCAGACGGAGAAGTGGCAGAGGAAGACTCATACCCTAAAAAGTTAACACTAAAAGTTCTGTCACAAAGATAAGACCTAAACCATTTCAAAGCAGTACCACGAATGCCTGCAAGATTGTGCAAGCGAGACAGCAAAATGTTGTGGTCTACAGTGTCAAAGGCAGCTGTTAGGTCAAGGAGGACAAGAATAACATGATTACCAGAATCACAGGAAAGGAGGATATCATTAAAAACCTTTAAGAGTGATGACTCCGTGCAGTAGCGGTTTTTGATACGGGTGACACGGGTGGCATAACGGACATCGGCAAAAAAATTAAAAAAATAAAAAATTGCTCGTACTCAAGCTGCCCTGACATCAGCCAGCGCATATTGGGAATGTCATAGGCACTGATCGGTTTTCTATCGCCCATTTGCTGGGAGTAAGGGCGCCCTCCGTTTGCGAGGTGCGCCTGCTGCTTGCGGCACAGGGAGGCGAGGGCGGCGGGGGATTCTCTGGCTGGCTGGAGCAGCATCTAATAACCATCTTGCAAAATAAAACAAAACAACAAACACGAAAACACCAGACATCATGATACAGGCTTGTAATTTGCGCCGATGTTTTTTCAAAATTCTATACCGAAAAGTGAGCGCGAGAGCCCTCGGTGCGCCTGCTTGCTGCCGAAGTCAAAGTAAACTTTATTGTCATCTACGCCACATACAGTCCAGTATATAGAGAGAAGAGACGACGAGGCTCCAGTTACAGCAGTGCAAGTAAACAAACAATAAATATAAGAAGAGTAAGAAAATAAATATACACTTTAGGACTCGGGGTAAAGGGATCAGTAACAACTGAAAATTTATAATTTACAGTTTGATGATTTAAAGTCTCACACACAACCCGTCGAAAGGGGAGGGGCCCTGCTGCTTCCAAATAGAGCACACTTCATTCATAATGTTGTAAATCCAAGCCCATTGTGTATTCATGATTTGAATCCTGGGTTGCGTGAAATCCCAGAAATAAACCTTAGACAAAGTGAATCTGTGAACTAAGGTGTAGGTCTATTAGGTTATGCTGTGGCGATCCTTGAATTGGGGGATTTGTGTTCATACTGGAGTGCAAAATTAAAACCAATGTAAGATGGACAAGAAAAGTTCAAAGCCATCAGGTGCTCAGTTTAGAAAAAATAGAAAAGAAGAGGAGGAGAAACGAGCAAAAGATAAAGGTAAGCAGATGTGTCATTGGATAATGGCAGGTCATCCTGAAACAATCAGAATCAGAATACTTTATTAATCCCTAAGGAAATTATGTGGGTTACAGTTGCTCCAAGAAGAAATGGTAAAAATAGCAACAGTAACAGACTAAACTCCAAACAATACATTATGTTACAGATTTTAATATTAATTAGTCATTGTCAGTTGTTGATTCTTCCTGTTCTCATTGTATGACGAATTATGATGGCTGTTTGGTAGCCGTTTGCATACAATGCATACTCTCTCTCTCTCTTCATATGTGTGTGTGTGTGTGTGTGTGTGTGTGTGTGTGTGTGTTTCTCTGGCGAAATTCAGTATGGTTTTGACAACAGTTTTATGTTAATGTATAATTCTTAATATGTTTTATGTGTGTGTGTGTGTGTGTGGGGTGGGCGCCAGAGGGAGTGTTCGCCCGGGGCGCCAAACAGGCTAGGACCGCCACTGACTCCGTGCTATGAAAGTTTTTAAAACCTGATTGGAAGACCTCCAAGATACCATTCTCATTTAAAAAAAAATCCATCAATTGGCAGTGTACAATTTTCTCTAAGATTTTAGACATAAAGGACAACTTGGAGATAGGTCTGTAGTTAGCCAATACAGTGTGGTCCAGGGCAGGTTTCTTAAGCAAGGGTTGTACTACCGCATGCTTAAAATTAGCAGGGACTACACCTGATATAAAACTGCTGTTTATAACAGTAAGAACAGCCTGGCCTATGCTAGGAAAAATCTCCTTAAAAAATTGTGGTGGGACAGGATCATTTGGGGAACCAGAGGGCCTCAGGTGGGGAACCAGAGGGCCTCAGGTGGCTGACCACAGTCTCTAAATAAGAAAGAGTCACAGGCTCAAACTGGTTAAAAACAGCAGAGCAAGGGATCAAGACAGAGGGGTCAGACTCAGGGGAAGAAATGAGAGCCTGCGTGGTTGCAACCTTCTCAATGAAAAAACACATAAAATCATTAGACAGTTTATGAGAGGCCTCCAAACAGCCACTTTGTGGAGCAGTTAAGACTGAGTCAACAGATTTAAATAACACACGTGGATTGTGACTGTTGGAGGAAATGATTTTAGAGAAATATTTTCTTTTAGCCTCTTTGACTGTATCCTGATAGAGGCGCCAGCAGTCCTTTAGGATTTGAAGAGACACCTGCAGTTTGTCCCTCTTCCATCTGCGTTCAGCTCTACGACACTCCCTCTTCACAGCCCGAGTGGCGTCATTAAACCAAGGGTCAGTTTTAGCCTTGGGCTTCCTGGTTTTTAATGGTGCCACAGAGTCCAGAATAGTAAGGCAAGAATATTGAAATCAGGAGCTCAGGTCCTCTGTGTCCAAGGGAGTACGATCGGCAGGGATAGACAGCTGGTTAAAAGCAGTTGAGAACTGGGCAGCAGTGAAAGGGTTAATAATCCGACAGCAGCGAACAGGAGCGCTGGTTTGAACTGTAGTGCATGAAAAAACACCATCAAATAATACAGCCATATGGTCAGAGAAAGCAGTGTCCGTCACTTCCATGTTAGACACAGGTAGACTGTGTGACAAGACCAGGTCTAGTGTGTGTACGTGTTCATGTGTGGGACCAGGTACGGACTGGACAAGATTAAAAGAGTCATTGAGGCTTAAAAACTCGTTCACCAGAGGTTTATCAGGGCAGCAGACATGGATATTAAAATCTTCCACAATAAGAACATGATCGTAGTTGGGCATAATCCCAGCTAGAAGTTCTGAAAATTCATTTATGAAATTCTTATTGTATTTAGGGGACGATAAATAACAGCAAAGAACACAGAGTTAGAGCGATTGACGTCAAAACACATGAGCTCAAAGCTGGAAAACGAGGGCTGTAAAACACACTGTTTACATTTAAAATCCTTTTTAAAAACAACCACCATACCTCCTCCTCTCCCTGATGTCCTTGGTGTGTTAAAATAGGAACAACCTGCTGGTAAAAGTTCAGATAAAGTACTGGACTCACCAGTGTTAAGCCAAGTCTCCGTGACACACATGAAGTCCAATTTCCAGAAGGTGAATGACTCATCCAGAATAAAAGATTTGTTCACCAGCGATCTGGCGTTTACCAGCCCAATCCTGACATGAGCCGGGGATGAGGTATAAGCCCCAGCAGCACAGGGAGTCCGACACAGCGGCCTCGGATTGCGGAGGTTCGCCCAGTGCACGTTGAGCTGAGGAGGACAGGGGTCACGGAGGAGTGGCGCGTCATCCTGGCAGACCACAGGGATGAGGCAGGAATCCACGGGGTCCAGGAAATGTCGGTGCACAAAAACTCCAGGAAATAATCTATGTATTCCTTTGACGGTAGTGGGATGGTGCGCTAAAGAGATCTTGAGTTTAGCCAGCCGACCACTGTGCCTACCCCAACGCCTTCGCCGGGGAGGTAGCATGACAGCACGGCATAGGCAAGTCGGGATATGTGACAGCAGCGGACACCAGGAATTCTGTCCTCTGTTAGAAAATGGAGCTGTATTTTGTCCAGAACTTCGGAGGTTCAGAAGCGATTGGCGATCGTACACCACTAATGACCCAATTTTAACTACCTTTTAACAGGAAGAAACCTCCGGCAGAACCAGGCTCAGGGAGGGGCGGCCATCTGCTGCGACCGGTTGGGGTGAGAGAAGGAAGACAGGATAAAAGACATGCTGTGGAAGAGAGACAGAGATTAATAACAGATACGATTCAATACAGAGAGGTCTGTTAATACATAGTGAGTGAGAAAGGTGACTGGAAAGGAAAAACTCAATGCATCATGGGAATCCCCCGGCAGCCTACATCTATTGCAGCATAACTAAGGGAGGATTCAGGGTCACCTGGTCCAGCCCTAACTATATGCTTTAGCAAAAAGGAAAGTTTTAAGCCTAATCTTAAAAGTAGAGATAGTGTCTGTCTCCCGAATCCAAACTGGAAGCTGGTTCCACAGAAGAGGGGCCTGAAAACTGAAGGCTCTCCCTCCCATTCTACTTTTAAATACTCTAGGAACAACAAGTAGGCCTGCAGAGCGAGAGCGAAGTGCTCTAATAGGGTGATATGGAACTACAAGGTCATTAAGATAAGATGGGGCCTGATTATTTAAGACCTTGTATGTGAGGAGCAGGATTTTGAATTCAATTCTGGATTTAACAGGAAGCCAATGAAGGGAAGCCAAAACAGGAGAAATATGCTCTCTCTTTCTAGTCCCTGTCAGTACTCTTGCTGCAGCATTTTGGATTAACTGAAGGCTTTTCAGTGAGTTTTTTGGACATCCTGATAATAATGAATTGCAGTAGTCCAGCCTGGAAGTAATAAATGCATGAACTAGTTTTTCAGCATCACTCTGAGACAGGATATTTCTAATTTTAGAGATGTTGCGCAAATGGAAGAACGCAGTCTTACATATTTGTTTAATATGTGCGTTGAAGGACATGTCCTGGTCAAAAATGACTCCAAGGTTCCTCACAGTGTTACTGGAGGCCAAGGTAATGCCATCCAGAGTAAGAATCTGGTTAGATACCATATTTCTAAGCTTTTCAGCGCCGAGTACAATGACCTCAGTTTTATCTGAGTTAAGAAGCAGAAAGTTAGTGGCCATCCAAGTCTTTATGTCTTTAAGACATTCCTGCAGTTTAACTAATTGGTGTGTGTTATCTGGCTTCATGGACAGATAGAGCTGGGTGTCATCTGCATAGCAGTGAAAATGTATGCTATGTCTTCTAATGATGCTGCCTAGGGGAAGCATGTATAATGTAAACAGAATTGGTCCTAGCACTGAACCCTGTGGAACTCCATAATTAACCTCAGTGTGTGAAGAGGACTCTCCATTTACATGCACAAATTGGAGTCTATTAGATAGATATGATACAAACCACTGCAGTGCAATACCTGTAATACCTACAGCATGTTCTAATCGCTCTAATAGAATATTATGGTCAACAGTATCGAATGCTGCACTAAGGTCAAGAAGGACAAGCACAGAGATGAGTCCACTGTCAGAGGCCATAAGAAGATCATTTGTAACCTTCACTAAAGCTGTTTCTGTGCTGTGATGAGCTCTGAAACCTGACTGAAACTCTTCAAATAAACCATTCCTCTGCAGATGATCTGTTAGCTGTTTGACAACTACTCTTTCAAGGATTTTTGATATGAAAGGAAGGTTGGAGATTGGCCTATAATTAGCTAAGACTGCTGGGTCTAGAGATGGCTTTTTGAGTAAAGGTTTAACTGCAGCCACCTTGAAGGCCTGTGGTACATAGCCGATTATTAGAGATAGGTTGATCATATATAAGATCGAAGAATTAATCAATGGCAGAACTTCTTTGAGCAGTTTTGTAGGAATGGGGTCTAAAAGACACGTTGATGGTTTGGAGGAAGTAATTATTGAAGTTAACTCAAAAAGATCGATCGGAGAAAAAGAGTCTAACTTAACATCAATGGAACTATGAGTAGCTGTCGATAATATTACATCTGTGGGATAATTATTGGTAATTTTTTCTCTAATGATAAAAATTTTATTTGTGAAGAAGTTCATGAAGTCATCACTAGTTAACGTTAAAGGGATGGTTGGCTCAAAAGAGCTCTGACTTTTTGTCAGCCTGGCTACAGTGCTGAAGAGAAACCTGGGGTTGTTCTTATTTTCTTCAATCAGTGATGAGTAGTAAGCTGTTCTGGCTTTGCGGAGGGCTTTCTTATAAAGCAACAAACTATTTCTCCAGGCTAAATGATGATCCTCTAAATTTGTGACACGCCATTTCCTCTCCAGATTACGAGTCATCTGCTTTAGGGTACGTGTTTGAGAATTATATCACGGGGTCATGTACTTCTGATTAGAGACCTTAGTTTTCACTGGAGCTACAGTATCCAGAGTCGTACGTAGTGAGGAGGTGAAATTATTAACAAGATAATCGACCTCTGTTGGGGTAGCGTTCAGATAGCTGCTCTGCTCTGTGTTGGTACAGGGCATTGACGATGATAACAGTGGCTGGATTATATTCTTAAACTTAGTTACAGCGCTTTCAGAAAGACATCTACTTTGATAAAGTCCACTCTCCACTGCTGCGTAATCAATTATTGTAAATGTAAATGTTATCAAGAAATTATCAGACAGGAGAGGGTTTTCAGGAAACACTGTTAAATATTCAGTTTCTATGCCATATGTTAAAACAAGATCTAGAGTGTGATTAAAGTGGTGGGTGGGTTCTTTTACATTTTGAGAGAAACCAATTGAGTCTAACAACAGATTAAATGCCATGTTGAGGCTGTCATTTTTAGCATCTACATGGATGTTAAAATCACCCACAATAATTATTTTATCTGAGCTCAGAACTAAATCAGATATAAAGTCTGAGAAATCAGACAGAAACTCTGTGTAAGGCCCAGGTGGACGATAGATGATAACAAGTAAGACTGGTTTCTGAGTTTACTCCGGCCCGTCTCCTCCACGCTGAGGTACTCGACATCAGAGCTACTCTTTCTGCGCTTCCAGCACCTCTCGACCTTTCCGCCGGCTTTACTGCTACACCCTGGCATCGCCTGGCGCCCGCGTTGAAAGTATTTCCATCGTGGATCCAGACGGAATTACAGGATCAACAGCAGGAATTCGATACCATCCCTGTGGTCATCTCACCGCCGCTCCACTAGGAAGCCTGGTGGACGGACTGCTGACCCTAGTGTGCTTGCTAGCCCTGCCCAGTCGGTTTGCAAAGCTTGCAGCGACTATCCCATTTCCGTCGAATTGCTTAATGTCCGATCCCTCTCCAGCAATTGACCTCTTGTTTATGATCTTCTTAATGATCATAACCTGGACTTTCTATGTCTGACGGAGACCTGGCAGCGTCCAAATGATTTCGCCGATCTCAACCTGACCACTCCGCCTGGATTTGTTTACACCGGCCGGGACGTGGGGGTGGCCTTGCAATCCTGTACAACAGCAAGTATAAGGTATCCTCTCTTTCTGCTCCTGCCTACTCCTTGTTTGAATCCATGCTGATTCAAATTAATGGACCAACCCCCACAGTATTAGTTGCTGTTTACCGTCCACTTAAAATCAACTCTGACTTTTTAACTGATTTTTATAACTTTCTCGCTGAAATCCTACTCTTATCTCCAAATATACTACTGCTGGGTGATTTTAACATCCACATGGACAACACATCAAATTCAGCCACAAGAGATTTTATATCCTGTCTGGACAATTTTGGCTTACATCAATATATGGACGTTCCCATACACTCCAAAGGACACATTTTGGATCTTGTTTGCTGTATTGGTGTCACCCCTAAGAATTGTGCTGTTTTGGACATGCATTTTTCAGACCATAAATTAGTTTTATTCAATGCTAGTCTCCCACTATACAAAAATAAACAAAACCGCTCAATTACTTTTAGAAATATTAGGGGCATTGATCCCGGATAGTGGCTTTCCCTGAAAGACTTCTAGTCGTCCGTGACGACAGCCAGGTGGTGTCCCGGACACCAGGCTTCACGGTCGCGGCTTTACCCTACAAAGCAACAAACACTTCTTTCGTTGGCTCTCCCAGAGAGACGTACAGTAGTTCCAAACTACTCTGCGTATACGGAACACGGTTTACAGCTGGGGTGTCAAACTCAAATATACAGTGGGCCAAAATTCAAAACTGGAACAAGGTCGCGGGCTAACATTAATATGAAATATATTTATTGAAAAAAATCTTCCTCCAGATATAACAAGGAACCTTTTCTTACAGACTCAAATAAGTTTTGCTGAAAAACTGAATATGGAATAAGCAACACTTAATACTGAACGATATATAACTTATATAAAAATATATAACTTAATATTGCACACATGCAAAATTGAAATTCCAATTAAATAACATATCACTGGAATGCATTTCTTAAATAAAAATTGTATTTGCAGCCTTCTGAATTAAATTTTAGCAGTAAACTTTTTCCCCAGGCTAATAATAAATGTAAAAATAAAATAACAATAATAAACCACTTAACTAATAAAAATATCATTAAACGTGAAACCATTCAAGCCCATGTCTGGGAGTAGCAAGACAAATTGCACAAAGAAAATGTTAATTATAGCTCAGTTTGCTACACACTGATCTACTCTGATGCGTCCAAGCCAGATACCTGGCATCTCTTCTTGGATGCTAGTTCCTCAATATCTGGGCTCAGGCTCTGAGCTGAGGAAATCCTCAGGATCGAGTGAAGGTGTTCATCGGTCAGACGTCTCCTGTGAGATGTTTTAACCATCTTCATTGAGGAGAATAGTTGCTCACATAGGTAAGTGCTGCCAAACATGGAGAGCATCTGAGCAGCGTGGGTGCGGAGCCCAGGCATTGTGTCAGGGATGAAATGTGGAAATTGTGAAGCGCCCACAGCATCATACTTTGATTTCAGCGTGTCACTACAGTGGAGTTCAATCAGCTCCCTTTGGAGGTTTGTTGGTGCTTTTGCCACGTCAACTGCAAAAGGATTACTGAGCAGTTCAAATCGACATTTCTGGGCATCAAAGTCGGCAAACCGCCGGGTAAACTCAGTACTGAGTACACAGAGTTTTTCAGCAAACTGTGCACATGGGAACACAGCAGTAGAGATTTGCATGTTCATCGTTTGGCAGCAGGGAAAATGGCCCAGGTTTCCTTGTAGCATCTGATTCTGCCACAGGCACAATTTCTGTGATGATACGCCCCCGTCCCTGAAGCTGCAGGTTCAGCGCATCGAGATGGCTCGTGACATCACACATAAAGGCCAGCTCACACAGAAACTCTTGCTCCCTGAGCTCAGCTGTGTCTTGCCCTTTGCTTTCCAGAAACTGAAATATTTCCTCGCGTAGCTCGAAACATCTGTTCAGTACTTTTCCTCGGCTTAACCACCTCACCTCTGTGTGATACGGCACGTCTCCGTATTCCGAACCACACTCCTCAAGAAAAGATTTGAATTGGCGGTGATTCAGACCTTTGGCTCTTATAAAGTTAACCACTCGTGTTACTGCGGTCATAACATGTTCCATCTTTAGGGCTTTGCCACAAAGTGATTCTTGATGTATGATGCAGTGATAAACAGTCAGCTCACCTGCACAGTTCTCCGCTCGCATCTTCTCCCGTATCCTGCCCACCAGTCCGCTCCTTTGACCGCACATCGCTGGTGCACCATCTGTCGTTAACCCCACAAGTTTTTCCCATGGCAACTTCATTTCAGTTAGACATTTGGAAACCTCTTCAAATATTTCCTTCCCTGTGGTTGTGCCATGCATTGATTTTAATCCTAAAAGTTCTTCCGTAACACAGAGAGTTGAGTCCACACCACGGATGAAGACTGAAAGCTGGGCAGTATCAGAGGCGTTGCTGCTCTCATCCACAGCGAGGGAGAATGCAACAAAACTGTTTCCCTTCTCCATCAGCTGGTTATTTAGATTGTTGGCAAGTTCACGTGTGCGATCAGCTACTGTGTTTCTGCTCAGGCTAACATTTGAAAATGCTTGCTTCTTCTCTGGGCACACAACGTCGCAAACTTTCATCATACAACTTTTCACAAACTCTCCCTCACTGAAGGGCCGGGCTGATTTTGCGATCTCTGCTGCCACAACAAAACTAGCCTTTACAGCAGCCTCACTTTGTAATATGGCTTTTTTAAACATAGTCTGTTGTGAAACAAAACTTCTTTTCATCTCTTCTGCTTTCCGGCGCCTTTGAGTCATGTCCAGGTCCTTGTACTTCTCTTGGTGTTTCGTTTCATAGTGTCGTCTAATGTTGTACTCCTTGGATATAGCCACATGAGCTCCACATACAAGACAAACAGGTCTATCTTTTACATAGGTAAACAGATATTCTGTCTCCCACCTGTCCAGAAAGCTCTTGTTTTCGTTCTTTCTTTTCGCCATTTTGGGAGAGGTAGCGCGGCAGTATTCGCACGGTTGCTATGACTACGGTCAACAGAGGAGAGGGCGTTAATGGGTCCTGTCCTGACTGACGCGCCAAAACGCCAACAGAGCATTCTAGGATTTGTAGTATTAGCAGTACATGCGCTGTATAAGACCGGCGGGCCAGCTCTAATAGTAGTTTGGTATGGCCTCGCGTAATTAATGTAATTAGGCTGTGGGCCAAATTTGGCCCGCGGGCCAGAGTTTGACACCTATGGTTTACAGGGCTGTCCCCTTTGTACTTACGTGAAGTCGTTACCGCGTGGTCTCAGTCTTGAATCCGTAGATCCGTGCCCGCTGGGGGGAAGGCAGACGCTATCCAACCAGCCTGGCAGCAAATCTTGTGCCCTAGGTCTTTTGATAAGTATTCCTAGAGTCCTGGCTGACGTCAGACTTCGGTCCGTCATTCTCCTCCCCGATGAACTAGGATCCGGCTCGAAGGACCAATTTAAGGTCACAGTTTTACCCCTGATACTGCTGGATAAACAGAAACTCACCCAGGAACGAGGTCACACAGAGCTCAAATTTTCACTCACCGCGAGGGAAGCCGTTGTCTCCAAATCACTTCAACTTGCTTCCCTCTGCAAGCTGCTTTTATTGTTTATACTCATGAATATTCATGAAGCTTGTTGCTATGTTAGCTAAGACAGAATATATGGTTACAAAGCGTGTTGTGCAAGCGTTGTTATACGATGTGAATGCAGCCTCCCATGATGTTGTCGTTATCTTGTGACGCCAGGTGGCTTCCTTTACTGAGTGCAGTCTGTTCTTCTCAAGGCTGCTTGTTCCCTTTATGAAGTTCATGCACATGCTCATATGCGTAGGTTACATAGGGAGCAAGCCAAGCCATTTTAGTTTTTTAAATGGCAACCTATAACATTTTAACTCTAATATAAACCTGTTGTTAGAAATAAGGGTGTATTTGTGTTCTTGTTTCCTTTTTTTTGTCTATTTCTGGCTTTCGTCTTTGCTGTTATTCATTTTTGTCATTCACTAGAAAATGAAAATTTTAAAACCATAATTTTCCTCCACAGATGTTTCTTCATGTCCAACAACAACTCCTGGTATGAGAACATTCTTCTTGCTTCTTTAAAGTATTTTTTGCAGTAAACGTCATTAAAAAATGTGTAGTCACTGTACTTATTAATCTTTAAGCATTGATCTTCAAGCATTCAAATCAGGTTCTAACCGTGACTTGTTGTCATGATCTGTGTGTAGTGACTGAACAAATTTGATTGTAGATATAAGCAGAAACAAGCTTATTGTTTTAGTGTGTCTGAAGTGTCTCTCCCTTAGCAAAATAGTGAGGATTTTGGTAATCTGGGAGGCACTCTCAAATGACCTGTAGAGTTGCTGCACCAAGTTCTGAAATCGACTGCAGCAGGACTATATTATTATTAGTTGTAGTAGTAGTAGTAGTGTTAATTAGTGGTGCAACGGATCAAAAATGTCATGGTTTGGATCGGATCACGGTTTTAAGTCACGGATTGGATCAATTTTTGCATCAGTAAAAAAAAAAAATTAAAAAAATTAACATTTACTTATTGAAGTCTTTTTTGCCTGTTCAAAACATTCAACTCAAGACTCATTCCATGCAATTATTAAAAAAAAGCAATTATGGTTCAATATAGGGCAGTATAAGGCTTTGTATCTACCACTCAATTCAATTAAATTTTATTTATAAATCGCCAAATCACAACAACAGTCGCCTCAAGGTGCTTTATATTGTAAGGTAGACCCTACAATAATACATACCGCTCATTATATTGCACTCCGCTGTGATATAATGAGCTGTCACGGTCACGTAGCTTTCTGTTGCTACACCCATTTGTAGTAGTTAGGGCAACAGAAGATGCCTGGGACAGTTCAGCCACAACTTAAATCTCTTCCTGCTCATACATGCTTGAAACGATCTTGCCACTAAAGTGGACGCAAACAGGATATCATAGCATGGCTCAAGCACGTTCATCAGTTTAAACCCCTTGTTTTGCACAATGAAATACGGCCTCCCGTCTGCAGCTAAACACCCCAATAGCTTTTGTAATAGCTTTAGCCTGGTCAAATGGGCGGCAAAGGGCTGCTTAAATACCGCAAACTCCTCTGCTCCTCCACTTGGACCGCTAGCGCTGGCCATAACTATCACTTGGCAGACCCACCACGCCCACCATACACATACTTTTTTTTCTTCTTTTTCGAATCTTTGGATCACGTGCGTGCCGAACCGTGGAGTGGGATCAGTTCGGATTACGGATCAACCGTGATCTGTTGCACCACTAGTATTAATGTTAAGCAATTATCTTCAAGCTGTTCACTGAAAGCAATTCCAGGGTGCAGCAGACACAGAATAAAGATCATAGTTTTACCAGCCAACTTTGGAGTTATTCTTACAAAAATATTTATTGATATCTTCAAGAAAACTTTTTCACATTTTCATTTTATGTTTGACTTTGGTCATCAATATATACGTCATCCCAATTTTGATTTATTTATATTCTTCAATGCCGTAATTCTTTCTTGTGTTCTTAGCCTTACTATTTTTAAGGTGGTTCACTCACACTAAATGAACACTTAACATCTGAATCATGTATAATCCAAAAAAAATAGGGAGATGATAACTTCAATAAGTCAAAAGAAATCCACTTGTTATTGAAAAATGAGCATTCGGAAAATCAATTTTGTCAATAAGGATAGTACTGTCTTTGGTAATCTGACTAGGTTTACTAGGTCACTTGAAACCGATGATTTAATGTTTTTAAATAATTTCCAATTTCAACAAGATTTATATAAATGCTTCTACTATTTAAATGCAATATGCAAATACTATTACATTTCTTCTTGAATAACATTTAGAATATAATTCATCATTATTATAAACATTTGCATCAAAATAAATGTTGTTTTCAAAATTAAATAATTTATGTTTGATTGGAGCAGCTGCAGCTGCCCAGCCAAGGAAACTCATGTCTTTAAGCTGATGCCAGAGGAGGTTTGGACCTCAGTAGTTATTGAGTTAGTGGGCTCTTTAGTATGAGCCATCCTTTCATAAATGTTTGAAAAAGGTGGACTGCATGGCTAGATACTGTTTTTTACACCTGTGACAATGGAGCTGAAAAAAAATCTAAATAAAAAAATTAAGAGGTGTGGCCCTTCGCTTCCCTACTACTTCTGGTCTTGTATGTCTCAATAGAAGAAAAAACATGTCAGATAAATGTTGTGCTTGTTCATAAACAATATATGTAAACATTGTTTCTCATTATTGTGAAAGAGTTTTGTGATGATTTTCTTCTTGTCTCCTCTACAGAGCCAGTGGAGTTTAATATAGACTTTAACTTACTTTTCCCAATATCCAGTCTGTCCCCAAATTTCATTGATCTGTTTAGAGGCTATGTGGAAAATATGACTTTCCCCCAAACAATCACTGGATCTTTAATCGTAGAAGACTTGAACTTCACCACATGTAAGAATTTTGTGCTCAGTCACATTTAAATGTGTTCATACTCTGGTGCATGATTTATGAGCTGTGTTTGGTGATTGTCTTAAATGTCTTTATCAGGGTGCTATCCAAACTCCACTGGAGGACTGCAGTGTCAATGTGAGGACCAGTTTGCCTGGTCATGTGACAAGTGTGGCCTTTACGGTGCATGCAGTAATGTCACCTCGCACACCTGTGAATGCATCAAAGGGCTTCCTCCTGGTGGAGAGTTCTGTGAACCAATCGAAAGTAAGCTTCTGTCATGGCGAGTTTCTAACTCTTTGCTCTGCAGCACACGCACTGCAAAAGTGCAAATTAACCAACCAAAGATAGTTATACTTTGGTTTGTTTGTTTTTGTCTTTTTACAATATGACAAAAGAACTTTAGCTTTAACTTTTCTGTTCCAGTCCTCTCTATCTTAGGTCTTTCTCTCTATTTTATTTTTTGCATATTAAGGTTTTTTTTCTCTTCATAGGAAACAGGAATGGTATATTTACCGTAGCAAGATACCCTACGATCCAAACTGCACAGACAAATTTTGTATTTGCTTACATTTGTTGAGCTTACTTGAAAATCTCATGACACCTGAAAAAAGTTACTCTATTGATTCTCACTTCTCTTGAGCAGTGCTGCTAAATGCATAGTGTTGACTCCAACTTAATTACTAATTTCCACCATGACCACATAGCCATGATGAGAAGGGCAAAATGGTTGTTTTGAGGGTGTACACAGGACTGTGGGATGGCATTACTTTCCTATTAGGCAAGTATCTCCAAGCTGTCCACTGAAAGCAAAACCAGACTGCAGACAACAAAGAGTTAAATAATAGTGCAATTAATTGATCTTGCACAAATTTTATTTAATAAACTTTGTGCCCAAGCTTCATTACTGATTGTTCCCATCCAATTATAATTATAGGTCTGAGGTTATTTCAAAACATTAAGACATGAGTGTATTTTATTTCTTCAAAAAGGGAGCTGGTTCCATGGTTTCACTGAGGAGGAGTCTGAAAACTGAAGGCTCTGCCTCCATTCTGCTTTTAAATATCTTGCACTCTGCAGTAACGTCACCTCACAAACCTGTAGGTACATAAAAGGGCTTCCTCTCACTGGAGAGCTCTGTGAACTGACCACAAGTAAGCAAGATGAAGGTAGATAAGGGAGATCACAACACAGATGAAAACACAGGGCTTAAATACACAGAGGGAGCAATCAGGGAATGGGAAACAGGAGGGAAACACAGCTGCGGCAAATCAGGGCTAACGAGACAAGGGAAGCCAATCCAGATACATTAACATGAGACATGGACCTTCAAAGTAAAACAGGAAACATAACACAGAAACGCACAGGGATCACAGACAGAAAACCAGAACACTAAAACTCTAACAAAACCCACACAAAGAACCTAAACTAGGAATAATCCTATAACCCATAAGGAAAAGCTAGAATATAATGAAATAAACAAAATCAAAGAACCAAAACCACAAAACACTGGATCAATGACCCAGGCACCCTAACAAATAGTTGAACCTGAGGAGCCTGGCAGGTTGAGTCCTGCCATCCACAGCTGTTAATGGAAGCTCCAACCTATATCTGTACATTTGTTCATATAACTGGGTCAGTTTTAGTTGCCTGGAAAGGAGTGACACCAAAACAGATCTACATATTAAATTATGTTGTTTACATTAAATCATCCAATGTCGAGGCACAACCTATCATTCTCTCAACCCTCCCAGTCTAAACTCTAAAATCACTTTAATACATTTTCTATTTTATTCTTAACATAGAAATTCCATCACATTTCCTTCCTTCTAAGGGAGAGTTCTGTAAACTAATCACAAGTAAGCACTGAAATCTTCCAGCTGTTGCAAAAGATAAGTGCTTTCACCAAAAACATTAATAGATGTGTCTGACCAGCACAACATAGAATTATGGTTACTTAGAATCATTTATTAAACATATGCTTCAGCTTGAACCTTTTGTTGTTAGAAACGAGGGTGTGTTCTTTTTTCCGTTTTTGTCTGTCTTTCATTTGTTTTTTTCTTCTTTGCCATTAATCATTTTTATCATTCACTAGAAAATGAACATTTTAAAGCCATAATTTTCCTCCATAGATGTTTCTTCATGTCCAACAACAACTCCTGGTATGTGAACATTCTTCTTGCTTCTTTGTTCATTCTTTAAAGTATTTTTTCCCAGTAAATTTCATTACAAAGATGTGTAGTCATTTTACTTACAAACTGTACTTAAACAATCTTTCAACAATTCAATTTGTGTTAATAATTTATATAGCTTCAAATATAAATTTAAGCTACCTTTACTGACCAAAGCTTATACGGGGATAATATATAACCACAGCACTTGAAGTGTTTTGCTTCATCTCTTTAAAGCAAATACTTGATATTAAAGACATAATATGTAATTTTGCAAGGATGATGTAAATTACATATTATGGTTGCATTTGAAAAAAATAATTTGAAGAATAGAAATGTATGCTGAAATCTAAACTGTTGCTTCGTTTCCTGTTTCCAAAGTCACAACACCATCAACAACATCACCTACACCAACATACAGTAAGACGTTGGAAATGTATAGTGAAGAATGAATGTCTTTGTGTGACCTCCAGATTATGACTTGCACTATTAAATCTAAAAAAAAAAAATCAATCACTTTTGTTTCAACAATACAGCTCTTTAAATGATCTAGAATCATATGTGACTTGTGACTCAATTAGCTGTTAGGGTTAGGTTCATTCTTTAAAGTATTTTTTTCCCAGTAAATTTCATTACAAAGATGTGTAGTCATTTTACTTACAAACTGTACTTAAACAATCTTTCAACAATTCAATTTGTGTTAATAATTTATATAGCTTCAAATATAAATTTAAGCTATCTTTACTGACCAAAGCTTATACGGTGATAATATGTAACCACAACACTTGAAGTGTTCTGCTGCATGTCCTTAAAGCAAACACCTGATATTCAAAACATAATATATAAGTTGCAACAGACATAATATGTAATGTTGCACGGATGATGTACATTAGATTTTGTGGCTGCATTGGAAAATATGGATTTGAAAGATAAAAAAGTATGCTAAAATCTAAATTGCTGCTGTTTCCATAGTTATAACACCATCAACCCCACCCTTTACTACAGCAACAACCGGTATGGCCTTTGAAATGTAACGTGAAGAATAAATGTCCTTGTGTGAGCTCCAGATTATCAGTTGCACTGTAAAATCTAAAACATGAATGACTTTTGTTGTACCAACATAGCTATTTATAATCCAAAAAATAGGGAGATGATAACTTCAATAAGTCAAAAAAATCCACTTGTTATTGAAAAATGAGCATTCGGAAAATCAATTTTGTCAATAAGGATAGTACTGTCTTTGGTAATCTGACTAGGTTTACTAGGTCACTTGAAACCGATGATTTAATGTTTTTAAATAATTTCCAATTTCAACAAGATTTATATAAATGCTTCTACTATTTAAATGCAATATGCAAATACTATTGCATTTCTTCTTGAATAACATTTAGAATATAATTCATCATTATAATAAACATTTGCATCAAAATAAATGTTGTTTTCAAAATTAAATAATTTATGTTTGATTGGAGCAGCTGCAGCTGCCCAGCCAAGGAAACTCGTGTCTTTTTTTTGATGATTTTCTTCTTGTCTCCTCTACAGAGCCAGTGGAGTTTAATATAGACTTGAACTTACTTTTCCCAATATCCAGTCTGCCCCCAAATTTCATTGATCTGTTTAGAGGCTATGTGGAAAATATGACTTTCCCCCAAACAATCACTGGATCTTTAATCGTAGAAGACTTGAACTTCACCACATGTAAGAATTTTGTACTCAGTCACATTTAAATGTGTTCATACTCTGGTGCATGATTTATGAGCTGTGTTTGGTGATTGTCTTAAATGTCTTTATCAGGGTGCTATCCAAACTCCACTGGAGGACTGCAGTGTCAATGTGAGGACCAGTTTGCCTGGTCATGTGACAAGTGTGGCCTTTACGGTGCATGCAGTAATGTCACCTCCCAAACCTGTGAATGCATCCAAGGGCTTCCTCCTGGTGGAGAGTTCTGTGAACCAATTTCAAGTAAGGATTCAGCAAATAATTTTTACGTGACCAGAGTGTGGTTATATACTCACAGAATGTATTCAAATATGTCTTGAATAAATTAATTTGTTTTGGACTTTGGCGTTAATTTCCTTCTTTTTCTGTGGATTTTGATTTATTCTCCACAGCTTTTAATCCATGTCCAACTATTACAACTACATCGTCAATACCAACAATTCCAAACACAACAACAAACACAACATCGACGACATCAACAACATCAACAACAACAACATCAACAACAACACCAACATCAACAACAACACCAACAACAAACACAACATCGACGACAACACCAACATCAACAACAACATCAACACCAACGTCAACAACAACACCAACATCAACAACACCAACAACAAACACAACATCGACGGCAACACCAACATCAACAACAACATCAACACCAACGTCAACAACAACACCAACAACAAACACAACATCGACGACAACACCAACATCGACGACAACACCAACATCAACAACAACAACAACAACAACTACACCAATGACACAGACATTTGAAATAACTATGGATGTTGAATTCAAGGAAGCATACAAGGAGGAAACCAATGACTTTCACATAACTGTTAGAGACATTGTAAGTCTTTATTTTCTGTTTTTCTGTGTCATTTAGTTTTCTTGTGTTCTCAATCTACTAACTGTATGGGATATTTATTTCTTGTGTTTTGTCATTGTCTCAAACAGATCAGTGGTGAAGGAACAAACCAAGGAATAGAAACAAAATTAATTAATTTCCGGTAACTCACAATGTCTTTTTTTTATTAACTTAACTATTCCTAACAAGGTTTTTTTTTCTTCCTCTTCTACTCCTTTTATAGTATGGTTATTGAAACATTCCACCTGTTTTTGCAAAGTCCTTTCACAAAACTGATATTTTAGTGTTAACTAGTTATGGGGGGATATTATCATCCTAACCCGATGAGATTAGTTAACAACCTCCAAGAACTACTGGTGTGTTGAAGGCACTGAATTCGAAACCAGGTGACCTAAAGAAAAAGAAATGATTATGCCTAAGTTGAAAACCTACACCCTCTGTGGCTGAATTTTAGGACTACGTGAAGGGAAAGTCTACTACATCATTACGTATAATCCCGAGTGTGACAATCACTAAAAACCTACCAGGTCCTTGAGTCCTTGAGTGAGGAGAGAGAGAGGAAGAGACTAAGATCAAAGCAGACTAGAGAGAAGTCATCTAGCTATTGAAATTACAGAAAGGTGTGATGAAGAAAGAAGTACACAAAAGAGGAAAGAAGTACAACAAGCTTTATATACCTGGGCCCTTAAAAACTGTCATGGTGCATTTTCTTTTTATTCCAAAAGCACCCTGAGATAACTTTCTCCAGTATGAGTAAAGTACCCCTATGCATCCTGGAGAGCACCTGAAGTTACACAGAGGACTCCCACCTGAAGTGGGCAAGCCTTGGGTGCAGGCGGAGCAACAGGTGGGTGCTTTTGTCAGCTCCGGGGACCTCCGAGAGCCAGCTGGGTCCCGCGGACAATGCGCTTGTAGTTGGCAGCATGCCACGACTTCCAGTGGAGCTCTTCCTCCAGCTGAGTGAAAGCTGCCTCCCGTCTGCTGAGTCCATTATATGGTCAGGTCGTTCTGTCACAGTCTGACTGAGGCAGACTGCATGTATTGTGAAGAAGGACTCAAAAGCAGACCAAAACAGAATGTGAAACGTGACGTGGAATAAGAAAAAACGAGCCATTTATTAAGGCTCAAAATAAACTAAAACTCAAAACGCTGGGTCAAAAGATCCTACTGACACTATTCTTCAGTTGTTAAGATTTAAGATGAGATTTATTATCTGCGAAAGTGTCCCCATTCATTTTGAAATAATTTTTTCATTGAATTTTTCTGAAGTTAGGCACTTCATTTGAAGGCCGCAATTTTCACATTTTATTTTCTGTTATTTTTAAACGGAGCCTTACGTTTAATGAGAATGCTGTGGAGGGTGAATGCAACATAGGTCCCAGCGGTAATCAGAGCACTCAGGGCAGCAATTCCTAAACTGAGCAAAAGGGTCCAGCTGATCCCAGCAACGACATCTGAGGTCTACATCTAGAAGTGGGCAGTCCTTGGAACATCAAAGATCCTGCAAAGGACCCTCAAGCCTGCAGGCATTTGGCAGAGGACCTGAGCTTGAAGGGTCAAGACTGCCCACAGGGCGAGTCGGAAACTGATCATGTTAAACATTTCATAACCTACAAAAGCCTTTAAACGAAGTCCTCGGGGTGTTCTTTTGTCACGTCGGCTATGACAGACGTGCGGAGTGGAGAGAGTGTGGACCCAAATGCAGACACTGACAACAAACTTAAACCGAAAACATTCTTTTAACTGGGGCAGAATGAATAAAAATACAGGAATACAATGACTAAACTAATATGACCTAAACAGAGAGGAAACTAGAAACAAGTAAAACGAAACTAAACAACTGAAACTATAACTATGGACTATGGGACCCTTAGACCTGCAGTGAGTGATACACAGACAACCCACCAGCAAACAGCAGAAGATAAAGGGCGTAAATACACAGAGGGATAATGAGGGAATTAGACACAGGAGGAGAGCGCAGCTGGCAGTAATCACACATAACGAGACAGGGAGGAAGCAAAACTGAAAACACTAGCATAGGACATGAGACCGTCAAAGTAAGA
Organism: Neolamprologus multifasciatus; assembly: GCF_963576455.1. Taxonomy (NCBI): domain Eukaryota; kingdom Metazoa; phylum Chordata; class Actinopteri; order Cichliformes; family Cichlidae; genus Neolamprologus; species Neolamprologus multifasciatus. The sequence continues at coordinate 30,193,092 of NC_140441.1, forward strand.
GGAAACACGAGAGGCACAGAAATATGGATTTAACAGTGAAACAAGGAGAAGCACAGGCATGAAAACATAACTTGACTAGATGTGACACAAGGAAGACAGGAGTGGCACAGAGACAGAAACCTAAACATTATAAACTATAAATAACATAAGCAGGAAACAAGAGCGACAATCAAAACCACGAAAAACAACAAAACTGTCATGGTTGGCTGTGTGGCAAGCAGGCAGGAGTGGTGGACCCAAAATGCAGGACTCTTAGGAAACGAGGTTTCAACTGAAAATGCAGCTTTATTGCTGGAACAAAACTTCAACATAAAATAAAACTCACAAAAGCAAACAAAAATCTAAACTGAGGTGCAGGAGGACTGGAAATCATGAACACACAGCAAGTTGAGGGTACGACGCGACAGGGAGCACAGGAAAACACAGGGCTTAAATACACAGGGGAGTAATTAGGAAATGGGCAACAGGAGGGAGACACAGCTGGGAGAATTTAGGCTAACGAGACAGGAGAAAGGTAAAACTGAACACATTGACATGAGACCAGAACGGACGCTGAACTTGGCTGGCAGACTCACGAGCAGACACAGTGACACCATGGACAGACAGAGGGACACAGGCAGGCAGGAAACAAACACACAGCAACCCTAAACAAAAGACAAGGCAGAATAAACAAGAATATAAAGAAACACAAAACAGCAAGTCCTCAGACTCAGGACCATGACAAAAACCAAGAACTAAATAAAAAAACAGAAAACATTGGGTCCCAGACCCAGTACCGTGACATCTTTGGCCCACTGTTGGCCATTGTGGCCCATGAATATCAACCTGTTAATGCAAGATATCTGGCTTCACTAACAAATGGACTGAATGCTTGGTTTGCTTTGGCAGCAAGATGAAGAGTGCTGGCCAAAGGCTGCGCTTTGTCACTGATTCTGTTTATTACCTTCAGCCATGAAGTGTACAATATATTTTATTTAATAAACTAGGAGGAAAGAATAAAAAGATATTAAAACAGTAAACGTAGGTTACTTTTATGTGATGAAATTTCTTAATCTATCCTGCCTCATCACAACGAAGACTTCACTGTAAACATTTCCATCTGTTAAATTGTAAATTAATGTGACTGAGGGAAAACTCAACATGCAGTAAAACTGTCTCTACTACTCATTCTAAAAACATATAATCTGGAAATAGTCTGACATTTAGCCTTTACCCAGTAGAGAAAAAATTAATTGTTAATTAATTGCAATTTACTGTAATTTTTTTGTTTTTGCCATAACTAAAGCCATTTGATGTTTTTGTTATTTGAGATGAAACTTGTTTGGCCTGTGTGAGTGGACACACTGCATGTGAGAACTTAAGAGTTGGCAACTCTTTTGTGGATACATTTTTTTAAAGGAATTCTGTTCTCTATTGCAGGAGTGGAAGTACCATTGCCCAATATCAAGTCATTGCTCCCCTTTCTGAAATACCAAACATTCCGAGATTAAATTTAAAAATATCTAAAAACCTGGCAAAATTATATCCTGTAATATTTGAGGGTAAGGTAGTTTTTTACATTTATGCTTTCAAATGTTGTGAATATCTGTTGGTCCAGATAGTTGTTTAATAATTGTGTGACATTTTTGTCCTTAAAGCCTCGGGTCCCCTGACATTTTCGCCAAATGATGGATTTTATGAGCAACCAGTGACTGTCACATGTGGCCCTCCACCAGGGAATCTCAATTTTGGCAATGTCTCAGCAGCAGAGTGGAGACGTAATACGGTGCTCATATCTGATAAGATAAGAGAACACAGAATTTAATTGAGGATGGAAAATCAACCTTAACCGTGTCGAGGTTTATTAGCGCTGACAATGGTAAGAAATGGATTGATACATTTAATAAGAATACATTTTTTTCAATTAATTGTATTGTAATATTTTCTTTTAAAAATGTAATAATATTTTAATTTTAATAAAATTAAAATGTAACTCCTTCATCACAGTTTTCTATTAATACCCAGGCTAGAGCAACAGCAAAAATCTGATTGGCTGGGTAAAATTCCTCTTACAGTGTAACACAATCATTGTCAGTGCATCAGTCAGTCTGACCTGCTTATAAAAGACAAATTGCAGCAAAAGTTTCACCCAAAGTTTCAAATTATGTGCATTCCGTTGAAAACATGGAAAAGGCTTTCAGGAAATCATAAGATAAGGAACTCACTCAGTGAAATGTCTAAAACATTTGACCACCCCATTTTTACACAATGTCAAAGGAACTAGTGGCTTTGGTAAAAATGACTTAGTTGACAAAACGTCTCTTTAAACTAAACTTAAAGGTTTTGGGTTAGTTATTGCGTTCACCATTGTCTTTCTGAATGTATGAGCTATTTTGGAAAATGCTAAATTTTCAGAGCTGAAACGTTTTAAAATATTTGGAGAATTGTGGCTAAGAAATATTGTGGCAATCAGGAGGCAAAGAAATATTGTAACTGGAGGTGAGTAACTAATTTGACAGCAAACTTGCAAACTGTCCTTTATTTAACGGATGAATATTTGGGAGACGTTATTGTTTTAGGCTAGTTTTGTTGAAATGTTTCAATGTATGAGGGAGGAAAACCACGCGCATTAAAAAATGTTGTTATTGTTATTGCAAATATTCTATACCTCTTTTGTTGGTTTAATTTGAACAATTCAATTTTAACTACAGGAGTTTATGAATGTAGGCTCATGCACACAGACGACAAAGCATTTTTTCGTCAGAAATCTGCAACATCATTCAGTCTGAAAACAAAACCCACAATCACAGTCTCACCAATCAGACAGTATGTGCAATGTTCCGGAGGAAGTGTGAATCTGGAGTGCAGTGTGAGTGGTGGGTATGAGGTTCAGTTTCCGGACTTTTCTGAAGCAGGTAAGCCTGACACAAAAATAAACAAACTAAAATATATTTAACTTGATTAATATTATTATATTTGATTAATATTTTTATATTATTGATTAATATTATTTTGTAACTTTTCAATCTTGATTTTTTTTTTAACTTACTCTTGATTTTTTAACTTACCTTTATTGTTGTTGTTTAGGCACTGGTACTTCGATTACCTATAATTATCCTACACCTCAAGGTTGTCAACAAGAGGAAAAGACAGTCAACTGTCAGTTAAAAAACCAACCTTTAATTACAAATGAAATAACACTACAGTTATCCTCACAGAGTGAGTATTACTTAATACATTCAGATATTCACAAGTATGATCATGGACATGCATTCATACATACAAAATGAAAAATACATATTAAAACTGATGATGTATTTGTTCTCTCTCTTCATAGATGCTCGCTGTATAAATGACACATTTGGCCAAGGAGATATAGATTACAAAGCTGCAGTGCCCTGTTATCCAAAATTTGTGGGACCAAATAAGGTGGGAGAAATAACTGCAGTGTGTAAGAAAAATGGGAAATTTGAGGATGTTGAATACAACTGCATCCTGTTGCCAGTTCAGGAGCTGCTTGACCAGTCCCAGGTAACCTAGCAATCTGGTTGTTTCCAACAACAGATAATGAATCATTGATTCAATTAAGGCAACACAATGCAAGTCAAATCAAATTACTTTTATTATCACATCACAATATACTGGTACACTGGTGCAGCACATGCGAGTGAAATTCTTGTGTGCAAGCTTCAAGCAACAGTCTTGTGCAAAATGCAAGAAACAAGAGAATTACAAGAATAGGAATATGAGAATTATAAGAATAAATATATGTACAACTATAATAATGTATGCACATCATTAAGTGTGTGTGTGTGTGTGTGTGTGTGTGTGTGTGCGTGTGTGTACATATGTATAAAATATACAGAGGTCAGATGTAATAATGGTCTGAGCCAAACCCTAATTTGGCAACTGTGATGGAGTTGGTGGGAGGTATTGTCCTGTTGTGAACTTATCTTAGATAACATCCTACTCCCCAACACCACCTAAAATGGGTACAGCATGCAACATCACAGAGGAAAGCACTGCCCACAACAGATTCATAGAGTATTATCCAACACATGTTAAAAGACCTCATCTGCCTCAGAAAATAGAGAAAACTCCGGCCCTTCCTGTAAAGTGCAGTTGTGTTTTTAACCCACTCCACTTTATTGTCAGTGTTCTCTCTGAGGTATTTATGTTGTGGTGGTTTCATGGTCCTCCTAAAGTCCACAGTCAATTCTTTGATCTTTCTCACTTTGTGGAAGAGACTGGGTACAGTAGAAACTCAGCCACAAAATAGTAAAATCATATGGTCACTGGATGTGCAGAGGTCATTAATCTTTGGCAGAGTAAATCACTACCTTCAAACTTTATAAGGCCTCCAGATTAGTTAAAGAACACTTCATAAGGAGCTTCATGGAAGCAAGCTGTAAATATAACTTCTATCACCAATCTCTAGGTCTTGTCTTAGCTTTTTATTATAATTATTAACAAATAATTATGTCCATCCATCCATCTTCTTCCGCTTATATGGGGCCGGATCGCAGGGGCAGCAACCTAACCAGAGAAGTTCACCCTGCCCGGGATAGGGTTACTGGGGTCCTGCCCCGGAGCCAGGCCTAGGGAGGGTGCCCAAGGGCAAATGTCTGGTGGCTGAGCCTTAGTCCACAGGGCCTGGCCAGACACAGCCTGCAAAATGGACATGGGCCCATCCTCCTGTAGGCCCACAGTCCTGTAGGAGGTGCCATAGGGGTCAGCTGCAATGGGTGTCGCACGTCAAATGGGAGCAGAGGCCCTGGCAGACTGATTCCCTGGTACCAAGACTAGCAAATAATTATGTGTAATAATAATTATATATCAGTATATTGGCTGTATGTAATGAATGAAAATCTGTACTGCTGATGCACAGTGGTCCTGTATGTGTGGTCCAGTGTTCTCCTTAAAAAGGGAATGAGAAAAATGCATCAGAAGCCTCATATGTGATTTTAAAGCAAGTGCATCACTTGTGCTTAAACCGGCAGTAAAACTAGAAGAAAGTAAAATAAGTAGAATGTATAAAATTATTAAGCAGAGTTACCATGTAACATTGTTCTTTCCTCTGTCCAAATCTCACAGTTCTTGACTGCCACTACATTGCCAGTATTTTTGAAACAGCTCAAGGACGTCACTGTCAATTTTACTGAAGAAGTGATTACATCTCCTCCCAACATTAAAGCTATAGTGAGAATACTCATCAATGTCGCCAACAAGTCTTCATCCCTCGATATCTCAATTAGCAAAGATTCAATGGAGGTATGTTGATTAAATTGCAGACGTTTTCACATTCTGAAAAGTTAATGTTTTTAATCTAATATCATTCTTTTCTCTTTACTATAGAATGTCTTGATAACAGCAGGAGTTCTCACCATCAATGGAACAAAGCAAACATGGAACTTTCTGAATAACAATGACACCAAAAGCATCTCAAACAACACTGATGTTAAAAGTGTTAGCTCATCATTTTTGGACTCCCTTGAAATAATAACATCTCAACTTGTCAGTGCAACTTTTGACATTATGACAGGCTTTATTCAGTTAAATAGAACTACATTCACAGACACTTTCAATGCTGAATTTAATTCTTCAGTGACAATACAAATACCAGAGTCTAAAGGAGATAACAAAACAATCACTATGATAGTATTTAACTCGTTAGATAATGTACTACCTGCAAGAGATGAGGCCAATTCATCGCTCAAGTCCATAAACGGCAGGGTTGTACTTGTTCAGTCTAGTGGCCAAATCAATAATATCTCTTTCACATATGATATTTTAAATGATACACTGGGAAACCCTGAATGTGTCTTCTGGAACTTCAGCCTCTTTGATGGTCTGGGAGGATGGGACAGCAAGGGCTGCAAGTTAGTGTTAAACATAAATGAAACAGAAACTGTCACCTGCAACTGCAACCACCTGACCTCATTCTCCATCCTCATGTCACCGAACAGTCCGAAGAAACTCTATTTGGACATTATAACCTACATTGGAGTTGGCATTTCAATGGGATCCTTGGTCATATGTCTCATCATTGAAGGCCTCATTTGGAGAAAAATAAGAAAGAATGAAACCTCTTACTTGCGTCATGTTGCCATTGTTAACATCGCCGTTTCCCTCCTGATTGCAAACATTTGGTTTATAATTGGAGCGGCCATTTCAGATGCAGAAGTTAAAAACCCCCCAGCATGCACTGCAGCTACCTTTTTTATCCATTTTTTCTACCTAGCCCTGTTCTTCTGGATGCTGGCCTCAGCTATGCTGCTGCTCTACCGTACAACTAATGTTTTTGGTGGGGGTTTGTCTAAAGCATCTATGCTGGCCATTGGATTTTTTCTAGGCTACGGCGCTCCTCTCATCATTGCAACAGTAACTATAGCTGCAACTGCACCTGACAATGGATACATTCGAGAAAATACCATATGCTGGCTCAACTGGGATAAGTCCAAAGCTCTGCTGGCATTTGTGATTCCTGCACTTTTTATAGTGGTGATAAACCTCATTATCCTGGTTGTGGTTTTGTACAAAATCATAAGGAGAAGGGTTGGAACAACTGCTGCACAAAGAGCGGAAAAGCACGTCTTAGTGGTTATTGCCAAGAGCTTGGCTGTGCTCACACCATTTTTTGGCATAACTTGGGGTTTGGGAGTTGGAATTCTGGCTAATCCAACAAATGAAGGAATCCATATTGCATTTGCATTCTTCAATTCGCTACAGGTACAAATTCATTTTTTTCCCTATCTGTATACCATGATAGTAGCATCTCTAATCACTGAATCTTTGATAACTAATGTTACTCTGTTTTTAAAAAAGGGCTTCTTTATTTTGGTGTTTGGAACACTGCTGGACAGTAAGGTATGTACAGCTCAATTTTAAGAACAGAAATATAAATTCTAATAATACTGCACTAAAATCCTCCTTTGTCAAGTCAAACTTCCACTTTCAGTGCCATGTCATGGTTTCTCTGTAAGCCCATTTAAATGGCCACTCAGACTTGAGGATAGAAGTAGACAAGTAGCAGACGGGACCATTTAATAAATAACAGTTATGTGCATATGCTCATATTCCACACAAGAACACACACCATAGAGCAAAAACAATACAAGATAGTTTGCTTATAGTGTTTGGCTTGGCAATAAGAACAAATTTATCAAATTTGTGTGACTTCTATTTTAGTGTTCTAATATTTGACATTTCATTTATCAGGTGCGGTCAGCAATAGCATCATGGTCACAACCGTCCAGAAGTAGGACAGGGGTAAGAACAGGTTTCCCTGTCATGGGATTCATGTTCCTTGTTTTTTTCCTTTCTTATGAATCACAGCTAATTTGCTTCTTGTTAATATTGTATGATTTATTTTTATTTTGTTTTTTTAGAGCACAAGTGCTGGAAACTCAACATCAAGTGGACTTCGATTTCTAAGGAACTGGAGACGTGGAAGAGGTAAAGAACCATCAAGGAAATTAATCAATTAAGGTTCCATATAAAAATTAAGTGAAAGCTGTGTGTTTTTAGGTGTGCTTGTACTTTGATCAGGCAGTCCAACTGGGAAAATAACAATTAGATGGGTGGCGCATCAACACATACAAAATGTCATTTTTATTCATACAAGTATTTTAACTGCCACCGAAACTACAGCTTCCTGGTGTAGTACTGTTCCCACTGTTGTATTTTTTTTAATTCACACAACACAGAATAACTGTTCTATTATTGTTCTGCTTTTTTTTGTTTGTTTGGTTTTTTTTAGATGGCTACCAGATGACATCCAGTGCATCCAGTGATTTGCATTCGGCTAGCAACACATAATGTGTGCAGAAAACTGTGGTTATTCAGATAACCAACAAGAAGTCGACCCCCCCCCCCCCCCCCCTTTTTTTTTTGTTGCCATATTTGCAATAAGTTAATCTGTGATGGTTTTATTTATATCTTAAATAATATTGAATCCTACAAGAATCTGGCTTGATTTTGAAGAAAATTAAATTAAGAAAAACTTATGTGATTGCTACAATATTTTTGAATGGCATAATAAATGTTGGAATTGTAATTATAACTTTCAAAAAGTATTATTCATCGTTTGATATATCCAAGTACAACAAACAGCTGAAGCTTACAGAAGGTTCTCAATTTTATATATATATATATATATATATATATATATATATATATATTGTCACGGTTCTGGGTCAGTTTCGACCCAGTATTTTGAGTTTTGGATTGTTAGTTTATTTTTGACTAATTGTCGTGGTTTTGGGCACTATGAGGATTATTATTATTAGAATTCTATGTTTCTGTTTATTCATGTTAAGGATTTGTTCTCGGTTGTATCTCACGTTTAGTTTAGTTCAGGTTCCATGTGTCATTCTCCGTCTGTCTCTCAGTGTCAGGTCTGCGTCTTCGTGTAGTATTCTCGTTTCCTGTTTTATTGTGAAGGTTTGAGTCTCATGTGAGTGTGTTCAGTTTTCCCTCTGTCTCGTCTTGTTGATTATTCCCAGCTGTGTCCACCACCTGTGTGTAATTCCCGTGTTTCTCTGTGTGTATTTAAGTCGTGTCCTCTGTCATTGTAGTTGCTGGTCCGTCTGTGTTTCCACCGTGCTTCATCTGTGTGTTTCCCTGCAGTCTACCGTCATCTGTTTCCGCCCGCTCTCATTCATGTCTAGGTTCGTGTTCTATAGTCAGTTTGTTCCCAGTTTAGTTTAGGCTTTGCTCCGTTTGTCCATTTCCTTTTTTGTGTTTAATAAACCACCCTCACACCTGTACAAGTGCCTGCGTTTGGATCCTCCTTTATTTTCCACACGGCTCATCTCACTCGCCGTGACATATATATATATATATACATACATATGTGTGTGTGTGTGTACATATATATTAAATAAAAAATATACAGAGTTTAGCAATTGAATAGCAAAAGAAATGGCATTTATTAGTGATGTGCAGATCGATCCTGAAATATCGATTCCTCCGATACCAATCATTTATGTTCTAGAATCGATTCTCACATTAAAATATCGATATTTTAGTAATTTAGGGTAAATTTATAGTTTATCACTAACAGGAACACAGTGGAAAGAAACTATAACATTCGGATTGTCTACATTCAAAGGAACTACTTCCTCTTCCGCCTTTCATACTCATGTGCGAAATACGGCTGTATAAATGTCTCGCAGCCCCTTGGCGTGCGCACTCACAACAATGGCTAAGCGTAATTGTGCGGACGTATTTTACCTCCACAAACAGCTGAGACGTGGTTTGCGATACATGTGGCAAAAAAGTGCTCCAAGAGTGAGGTGTTGTGGCCATACTTGCCAACCTTGAGACCGCAGGGGTTTCCAAATTCAGAGGCTGCTTCCACCTGAGGACCCGGCCTTCGCAGTCTAAAGAAAGCCGGGTAGTACGGCACAAACTCCCTCGGTGGAGTGAAACTCTGCCGTCTGCTCCTTGCTATCTAAAATATAAACTATATGTATATTTGTAAACTCTCGACCGTCTCACACTTTGTTTAATTAGTTTTCTGTTTGACGTTTATTCAGCTGTGTGAAAACCCTGGAGGAACCCTCCAGAGGGATTAATAAAGTTTAATTTAATCTAATCTAATAACTTTAATCTCAGCCGAACCGATTTACTCACGAACAAATAAAACACTGAAAAAGCCAAACAATAGCATTTTTAAGTTATCAAAATGACTTATATATAATGTTTAACCCGAGTAGTGAAAGACCGCGGGGGTTTGAAAACAATGTGTCAGTCGGCTCAGATATTTGAAGTTTACACAGCTACATTCTCACCTGAAAATATGTTAAAAGTTTTTTTGCAACCCAGAAAGAGAAATTAGAGTAATATTAAAACTAAGCAGCTGCCGCCATTGTTGGAAACTGGAATTGGCTGCGATATGGTTTTTCAATTTTGTTGTCTGTTGTTCTGTTGAAAAACAGGAGAATGGTGGCTCCCGGAGATTTTTGGGAGGGACACTGAAATTCGGGATTCTCCCGGAAAAATCGGGAGGGTTGGCATGTATGGTTGTGGCAACATCACTAACCTTGTCAAACACCTCAGAGTAAATCATATCACAGAATATGAAGAGCGTATGTTGAGGCGAACTGAAGAGGAGGAGAGGGACAGGCGCTGCTAGGGCGAGACAAACGTCTGTCACGGAGTCCTTTAGTGCTGCAGGCAGGCAACATGTTCAAATAGCAAATAGTTCAAATAACAACTTCAGATTTTTTATTTCTATATGATGAACTCTGCATTATTAAGTGATAAGAACAAGTAATCTGATTACCTGTAATCATTATGACGCTATAATTTGAGATACAATAAATAAAATACGTTTTTGTACAAAGTATCGGTATCGGATCAGTATCGCCGATACCACCCTGAATATTACTCGGTATCAGATCGGAAAGGAAATCAGTGGTATCGCACATCACTAGCATTTATGTACACTATGGAGTGCAGAACCTGTGACTCTGTGTCTGAGGCAAAATTTCCCAGATTTTAATCGAATCGAATCGAATTGAATCGAATCGTGGATCGAATTGATTCCGGATCTTGTGAATTGGAATCGAATCGGTTCTAGAAATCAGTGACGATACCCAGCCCTAATGGCCTTACAAACCCAACAGTGATATCTTAAGAGATCCACAGCCTACGGCTCTTCAATGGGGTGTCACAGGGTCCCCAGGAAAAAAAATTGTAAATGTAAATGTGGCCCGGTCATGGGGAATGAGACAGGACACAGGAAATACTATTTTGTGGGCTTTTTTATTCTCCGACTGTACTCGGAGGAGCACAGTTTTAATTCTGTAGTTTTGAGTGAAACGGCAAAATTGAACTATTCCACTGGTTCAGCCTAAAACTGCCTTTCAGGGTCTGAGACAACAGTAACTATCATATGTACATGTTAAATTCAAACAGTATAGACAACAGTAGTGACCTGTCAAGAAACAAATACAACAAAAAAGAGAAAACAAAACAAATAAACACATTGTTTACATCCCACAACTTCGCAGGTCAACTGGCAATAAAGTGCACTGTAAACTCTCTTTTAAACATACATTTCTATGGGAGAACATCATGAACTCACTTCAGTTTCTCCACACAGCTACTGTGCTAGGACAAGTACACACGCAGGAATCACACAGCAAGTGATCTCCCCTCTGAATCAAACAGAAACATACAGAGTAATGCAAAGTGAATAACAGTATAAACTTAACAACTTTGAAATCTGTTAGGACACTGTAACTACTCACGCCAACCCGCTCTTCAGTCCCTTTCACAGCACGTGACCATTAAACATGCACCCGTCGCGCGTTAAGAACTCTACAGAAATGGTCACAAACATGGAGTCATTGCTAAAGAAACTTAGCTAATTACAGTCTACTACAACACTGGTGACAATATTTTGCAGTATGCTACACTTTTTAGCACATTTACCTCTTGTGTAGCTAGCCACAGAATCTTTTGCAGTCTCTAACTCTCCAGTGCTCCCGCTCACAGCGCTCAGTGTGTGACGCAAACTTGAGTGCATGCGTGCTCTGGCTTACAGTGTCTCTTAAAGGGACAGTATACCCCCAAAATGCGAGGTCTAGTCATCACCATGACAACTCTACAACAGACCTCTGGTAGACAAGCGATCAGTCAAAAACACAATCCCCTCTTTTTAAACCCTTTCCATATGTAGTATTAGTTCACTTGGCTACATAAAACAATAAAATAAATATTCTTCTGTAGCAATAACAAAGTATAACATAAATTATTCTGTAGCAATTACACAAGAATATCCAATAATGTCCCTGCCTACAATTAAACACATTCACTTACCGAAAATCGGGGCATCTGCTGTGGCAAATGGGTGCAAGCCTTTTACAACAACTTAGTCACTGCTCGGTGACATTCGTCTATCCTGGCCTGAAAGGAGACACTACCGGTAGACTGCAGCGAGAACTGCCAGCATCTGAGCCAGCCAGACTCTGTCTGTCTCATCATGGTCACCTAAATGCACAGTAATGGCAGGTTTTGTAATAAGGCAGATTGCGCTAACATAATATGCACTGTTAGTTGATTATTTACCTGCTGTATTAACGGAGGAGGACGTGCAAACGTTACCGCTGCTGCTGGGTTGAAATTCACGAGTCCGGAGCGGAATTAAAAACACAACATTCATTTAAGGTCATTGCGTGTTTTGTGAGCAAATGCTTTTGCATATTCGTAGTGTTTTCTACGGTGGCCCTGAGAGGCCAAACGGACTGCAACTTCAGAAAACACTTGCAAAAAGAAAAATGCTGCAAAAAGAAAAACGCTGCAAAAAGAGAAATGCTGCAAAAAGAAAAATGCTGCAAAAAGAAAAACGTTGCAAAAGCACACAAAGCACAACGGAAATAGGAAAAAAGACAACGGAAATGTTTCTGGGGAGACAATAACCGGACGGACCAGTTGCACGAACCAAAACATGCTAACAAGTGCACTGGCACTGGGAGACACTTCAAAGAAGTGGAAGCGGAGCGGCCAAAGAGTAAACTTTCAAAAGTAAGTTCTGAATATTATGTCACTTATTTATGTGCAAATGTTTAATAATGAGGAACATTAAAACATTACTGTTGGCCACATGCCGGCAAAGTTATGTGACATTAGCGATGTTTGTACTTTCAGCATTTACTTTGTTTTAAAGCCTTTAATTTATACGCCGTTAGATAGTCGACCTTAATCTTACAGAGAATGTGATGATTTTGTGGATAATTAGAGTCAGTCATATATCCACAAACACAACAAGCTGAAAGTCAGTGATGCTGCTCGGTTTGCAGTCCTGAATATCACGGCACAAGCAGGATCCACTGCACTGTTAATGTTAGCTATGTTATATTGCTGCCTCTGTTCGGTGGTGTCGAGCCAAACGGACTTTAACGTGTGTTTGAACGAGCTGACGGTTCACTCGTTAAGCTAAAAGAAAGGTGCTTTAATCACAGGAGTCACATATGTGTCCACTGTACTATCTGGGAACTCTTCTTGTTTAGCACTCGTAATAACACAAACACTAAATCCTCCTTCTCTTGTGCTGTTTTGTAGCAGTGTATACACCTGAGACTGTTACCTGTCTGTCTGTCCTGCACTCTCTCTCTGTTTCTTTCTCTCTGATTGTGGAATAAAAGTATGAACATGTATTTATAAGTTACACTTGTGTTTGAATCCTGCAGCTTATCACACATTTGATTTCCATGTGTCACAACTGCAAGTGTCCAGAGTGAGGACAGACTGAGGGACCCACTGCTGCACATCATCTGTGAGGCTTTGCACCCCTGATGATCCACCAGGACAAACTCAGCAGTGTGTGAGGAAGAGGAGGAGGAAGAGCCAGCAGCAGCTGACAGATGGAGAGAATAGACAGACTGTTCCCTGTTTGTGAAGGACTGCTAGAAATGTTCAGAATAACTAATTGTCTGTCCTGAATCAGTCTTATTAGGTAATGTTCAAATAATATTATCATTCCAGTGTTTTCAGTGTGGGAGAAAGTACTCAGGGCCTTCAAGTTACACACTATGAAAGGCAGCAACAAGTTTAATGTTCAGAAACCTAAAGTATGTATCAGCAGCAGAATGGAGCTAAAAATAAATGTTTGTTTTAGTTCTATGAAGCTTTGAGTATTTTGGATTAGTAGCACTGCTGTGTTTGTTGCATCATATTGCTGTAATTGTTTATATGCTTTATATATTCGGAGGTAAGTTGATCTATGGTGTTACATCATATTCTATAATGATGTTATGTGTTTGGATACTTTCTGCCCAGTTTGACCCATTTAACAGAAGTCAGCCTGTTTAAGGCTCTGATATTTATTCTGTATGACTTAAAGCAGTTATGACATGGTCTGATTTTCTCACCCAATAAAGGAATATTTCATATATCAGTCTACTCTTCATTCTATCAGAAACAGTTATCACAGCTCGTACATTTGCTTCTTCCACACATATATAAGCATTGAGCCAAATTTAGTAATGCCAACATATTAAAAGAACAATATTTGTCTCATATATAATACATCTATATATACACTGTCACAGATACTTGTCTTTAAGTGAAGATTTAAGGTGATAGGAAATATAAATAAATGCAACTTGAATCTTCACTGAAGCTCAGTGTTTGGCACAGAATTCATGTTCACTGCTGTAATAACTAATAATGATTAATATAATATTGGCCATATTATATTTACATTACCAAAGTGAGATGACTTTAGTCTCATGAACAACATTAGCTAATTGTTATTTACTAGCTAATCTTAAATGACTGTTCAGTACAGAAATGAAGCCCAACAATCATGTTTTACAGTCCTGTGGTCTCAGCCTCAGATACTTATCAAATCACACAAAGCTCATGTAGAAACAAATGTACAAAATATGTTCTCCTTCATTTCTGTCAAACAAAGCTGTATAAAACGACGGAGGCTAGACCGTCCCATTTCACAAGCCTACAAGCCTCGCACTTCCGGCCTCAGCGGTCTTTGAGTACGCGGCCCTTGAGGACCGTTAAGGATGTGTACTTTAAGGCTGCAGACCCTGAATTGGGAAACAGCCATACATACATGTTTTGGTTCGTGCAACTGGTCCGTCCGGTTATTGTCTCCCCAGAAACATTTCCGTTGTCCTTTTTCCTATTTCCATTGTGCTTTGTGTGCTTTTGCAGCGTTTTTCTTTTTGCAGCATTTTTCTTTTTGCAGCATTTTTCTTTTTGCAAGTGTTTTCTGAAGTTGCAGTCCGTTTGGCCTCTCAGGGCCACCTTAGTTTCCTCCCTTAAATGAAATATCTACTTTGCAAGTATTGCAAGTTGCCCTGTTGTTATCTGTTCTCGTAAAGTATAACCAAACTTTTGAGCGTTTGAGCTGCCATGTTTCCTGCCAGGTAAATGACGCTCCGCAACGTGGTGACGTCATTCCGGGTGACTGGAATCGATTGAATTAATCAACTAAATTTCTATGTAAAAATGAAGTAAAAGCTGTGTGTTTTTAGGTGTGCTTGTACTGTAATCAGGCAGTCCAACAGGGAAAATAATAATTGGATGCATTTCGCATCAACACATACAAAATGTCATTTAAAAAAAAAATTTATACAATCATTTTATCTGCCAACAAAACTACAGATTCCTGGTGTAGTATGTGTCTACTGTTATTTTTACACTTATTCATATCTTAAATAATATTGAATCCTACAAGAACCTGGCTTGATTTTTAAGAAAATTAAATAAAGAAAAATGTATGTGATTGCTACAATATTTTTGAATGGCGTGTGTGTGTGTGCTTTGTAAGTATACAGGGGTTAGCAGTTGGATATTGTCCAACTGCTGATATTGAAATGGCATTTAAGTACAGTATGGAGTGGATGGAGAACCTGTGACTCTTTCACACTCTAAATTCCTGTATTTTATTAATATGCCTCTGCAGCTCTGCACTAAACTTCCTGTTTCTTAATTTCCCCATACTGAAGCCTCTGTTGCTAGGCAACCTGTCACCCTCTGATCTAGTTCTTTCTCACAGACTTTATTACAAAGTACAAAAACAATATAATCAGAAAATAAGCACTAAAAATATATATTTTTATATATTTCATCCAGCATCCAGGACCAATGCATCATTGGTCTGGACCTGCTGGCCAAATGGGAGGCCACGGTCGATGGGTCCAGAGCAATCCTTTACCTGGGCAAGGAGGCTGTGGAGCTCCACACCACCAAGGAAGTCCCGCTGCCTGCCTCCACTTTTTCAGCCAGTGTCAGGAAGCCTGAGGGCCTGTCGCCACTGGCAGTGGAAGGGGCCTCCCCTTCACCAGCATTACAGCAACTGTCCACAGAGACCAAGAAAACTGTCGAGGACCTATACCAGAGGAGCTGCGAGGGTCTGATCAACAACAGCAGCTGCGGGAGTTACTTGACTTGTTTGCTGACATCTTTGCAGCCAAGGATGAGGACTGCATGCAAACCAGCCTGGTACAACACGACATTGACACTGGGGATGCACACCCCATCCGCCTCCACTCTTGTCACCTTCCCCTTGCCAAGCGTGCCGTAGCAGAGCAGAAGATCAGGGAAATGGCAGAGGCGGGCATCACAGAACGCTCAAACAGCCCCTGGGCAGCCCTGGCCGTGCTGGTTCAGAAAAAGGATGGTACCTGATGATTTTGTGTCCACTATCGTCTACTCAACAACATCTCACGCAAGGACTTCTACCCATTGCCCTAGATTGACGATGCCCTCAACGACATTGCTGGGTCCTGCTGGTTGAGTTCCCTTGATTTGCACATTGGCTACTGGCAGGTGGAGCTGATGCCAGAGGCCCGCCCAAAGACTGGTTTCTCCATCGGCCAGGGACTGTGGCAGTTTAAGGTGATGCCCTTCGGCCTCTGCAATGCCCCAGCCACATTCGAGCACCTAATGGAGAGGGTTCTGGCTGACATTCCCCACGACCGATGTGTGGTCTACCTGGATGACCTCCTCGTCCATGCGACAGACTATGAGAAAGCCTTGACTAACCTGACTTTCCATGCTATCCGCCAGGTTCGCCTTCGTCTCCACCCCAAAAAGTGCCACCTCTTCCGAAAGGAGACGACTTTCTTGGGTCACGTTGTCAGCGGAGCAGGGGTTTCCACTGACACACTTCCACTGGTGGCGCTGTCACTTGGTGTTCGCTCGCTCGGTTGTGATTAAAATTTAAAAATTTCAAATACATTCTTTTTTTCATAGTATGATCTTCACGTGCTTCATCTGAAGCACACCTTCTGTGTACTCACTACCTAATTTATAGCCAAAGTATTCACTCACTGTGTCTGTACTGTTTTGCTAGCTTAACTTAGCTCATAGCCGACTCGTTAGCACCATGGCTACTTCACCAGTCCCTCCTGCACTTTCGTGCTCATTGTGTCAGATGTTTAGTTACTCCTCGGCCTCCTTTAGCAGTAATGATACTTGTAACAAATGTAGCATGTTTACAGCTCTGGAGGTCAGGATTACTGAATTGGAGACTCGGCTTCGCAACCTTCATTCACTTGTAGCTAGCCAGGCACCTGTAGCTGGTGCAGCCGAAGATAGCGTAGGCCCCGCTAGCTGTTCCCCGGCAGATCCCAAGCAGCTGGGGAAAGAGGGCGGCTGGGTGACGGTGACGAGGAAGCATAGTCTTAAACAGAAGCCCCAGGTACACAATCAACCTGTTCATGTGTCTAACTGTGTTTCCCCACTTGGCAAAACACCTGCCGAGGGTCAAATTCTGGTAATTGGTGATTCTGTTCTCAGACATGTGAAGCTAGAGACACCGGCAACCATAGTCAATTGTCTTCCAGGGGCCAGAGCAGGCCCCTTATGAGGAAAACATCGAGGGAACAGTTTACCCTGCCTGAGATAGGGTTACTGGGGCCCCGCCCTCCACAACAGTGGAGAGTAGATTTTATCACATTAGAGGTCTTTCTGAAAGCGCTGTAACTAAGTTTAAGAATATAATCCACCCACTGTTATCAACTTCAATGCTCATAGAGCAGAGCAGCTATCTGAACACTACCACATCAGAGGTCGATTATCTTGTTAATAATTTTACATTCCTCACTACGTACGACTCTACGTACGACTCTACATATGAGATGTTAGCGGCTGGGTATCAGGAAGACTGGGATGACGCCACTGCATCCCCAAAGCGATGGGTTGGTGGAACACTTCAACGACACCCTAGCCACCCAGCTTGCTATCCTGACCTCCCACCAGCAGCGCGACTGGGATCAACACCTTCCCCTGGTCCTAATAGCCTACTGTTCGGCGGTCCAGGAATCTACTAAGTGCACAGTTATTGTTTTATAGAATGAATGCAGTACCATAAGTGAGTTCTGTTATTGACCCTCGAAGCACAGTGTAGCACCAGCAAATTATATGTATCTATATATATATATAATTTTTTTTTCAAATTAAATATATGAACGCTTTTCATTTTCCAGACGTGTTTGATTCAGTCTATATACTTGATCAAAGATTATATTGGAACAATTTGGCTCCAAGCAGAGCTGTTTATATCTTTTAGGGGTCCTTATGCAAGTGTCACGGTCTCTGCTTCTTATACTCTCCCTCCACTATGTGTGTGTGTGTTTGTGTGTGTATGTATGTCTAGACGTCTTTGTCCATCCATCCTTTTCAGGGTCGCGTGGTTTTAGTGTCAGGGTTACAGGTTATTGTCGGGTTTAGGCCAGGGGTTGGCAAACAGCTGGCACGTGAAGGGTTAACTGATGGCATGGCCATAGCTAGACTGGCCATCAGTCCAGCTATGATTTTTTTTCGTAACAGTTGTACATTTAATTTATCCACCATCATACATTAAGCCAAGAAGAGTTCATTATACTAACAAGACGTATCAACGCTGGGCCAAAGTTCAGCACGTGGTTAAAGTTTGTAATCCAGCCGGGGTGTAAATATCACTCAGCAGCCAGTCACAGTGATGAAGCAGGTAGCATCAACACATAAATCTACCCGGCTTAAATCACAAGACCACCTCTGACCGAAAAGCTGTAGATTTTTTTTGTTTGAACAAATGAATTATAGTGCATCTGCAGGTAAATGAACATCAAATCTCTCAGACTAAAATCTGTATTATTCTTTTAGTCTTAAGAACACGTGTTGTATATTTATCACCCTTATGATAAAACCCATGTCAGCCATTGGTTTATGGACTTTGTATTTAGAAGCCTCAACATTTGCTTTATTGCTATTGCTTTGTTTTTTTTGTGAGCCTTTTTGGACCATATTAGGATGAGGGATCAGAATCTGGAGCCATGCAGATCCAAGTTGATCCAAGTCGTCTGCATAGAGGAGAACTTTAATAGCAGGCTTGTATAAAGTGAAACTTTGTGCTCAGATTTGCTGCAAACACTCGTTTTACTTCTGTTACCCTGTTTTGATGCAGAATTCAGTTGAAATCAGGCAAGAACGGGACTTTCTTTTTTAATGTGTTCTTGTGAATTGATTGTGTATCGCATACATTTGATTTGACTTTCTGCGAGACAACAGTCGTCCGCTGGCCAAAAAAGTTTTCCAAATATCTCCACGTTATCAAGCCTGGATTTAGAAAAGAATAGTAAAAAAATCTGCACCTCCTGCTTCACATGCAATTTGTGTTTGTGTGTTCAGAGGCGGCGGCAAGAGGGGAGACCTCGGCTCATCCAGCTGGACAGCCTGATCAGGAGGAGTCGAACATTAACTCAGCTCTTCCAGGGCACCCTGCAGACTCAGCTGCTGGCAACAGCGAGGGAATGCGGCCGCCGCTGGGATGACGTGAACGCCAAACAGGAGTCCATCACAGGTCGATTGCAGGTATGCGAGTCAGACCTTCTGAGGAGGGTTTCACTTTTCTCTCTTCTTTATAATTGACCCTTGTTTTCTCTCTCTCAGCTCCTTGTCTCAGAGTGGGAGGGATTTGAAGCACAAAGGGAGGAGCTTGTCATTTGGTTGGCTGATATGGATGTCCACCTGAGTGAGGTTTACCAGCTAACAGGAAACACTTGTGAAAAACTGAAACAACTGCAGGTGTGGCCTTGTTTTGATATAACATATATTTGATATGATACATACGTCAGAGACATTGTCCTAAACTGGACTAACAAAGGACCATGAGTCCAACATGAAACGTACATTACATAAGTTAAGGCTGAAGTTCATTGATAATTTTAATCAAAAACTTGTTGTTGAAATATTTTTACTGAACATGCAAACATCTGCTGATGAAAATGTGTTGATTTATTGGTCTGTTATGAAGCTATTGCTATTTCTAATGTGTTTTTATAATTTTCTGATGTTTTATTAATTAAACATGTATTAATTGTTGTGTTATCTATAGATATAGTATTTTTATATATATATTTATTTATTTATTCATAGTATAGTAAAAATGTTTAATCATTACTGTTTAAATGACTAATATGTGACATGTATTAGTAGTGATGTGGTGCTGAGGGTTAAAATGCCTTTTTGTCTTTTGGTATATTACGAAACGGCAATAAACCATTAATATATGTCTATGCTGTGCTCGTATTTATTTTACCCTACTCAAATTCAATTTATGATACATTTTATTTTGAAGGATTTAAAGAACCATTTTTAAAGAGGTTCTTTAAAATGTTTTTTTAAAGAACCATTTGAAGGACCTTTTTTAGAATGGTTCTTTGAAAAACCATTAAAGGTGCCCCAAAGAACCATTTCTTGATGGCCATTAAAAATTCAATTAAATTTTATTCTTTCTCACCTGTCTTTCTGTCTGTTAGATTTGTATTGTTTATTGTCATTTATGCTTAGAAATATTTAACCATATATGCTTAGAGGTGTATAATCGATTGTGTAGTGATAGGATGTGTTATCCTTAATAGTCTGCAGTCTGTTTTAGGCTAAGTGCCTTTTGTTTAGATGAACTGTTGGACTTCCAAACCAGCAGGGTTAGGGAAGTCGTTTATGGGGTCACACTCTGACCACACACACACACGCACTTACACAATGCACAGGCAAGGTACTCTTTTGTGTCTATGTAGACGTCATATGTTAATGAACCTATGTATATTCATGTAACCTCAATAAAAGAGCAGTGTTACGGGGGAGCGGACGAGAGCGACTGGGGTCAAGCGAAGGAACGGCGCTTGTCGTGGTTCTCTCCCTCATGCATGAGTAACACGAAGAACTTTGCCTACTTGGTGTTTAATGCTTTTTGCTGTGTAGTTGAACTGTCCTTAACGTTCCAGCGAATAGGTTTATGCTACAAACCTATCACTGTCTCCTTTCAGTTTATAAAGGTGTTAATGTTAGAAAAAATATTTTGCCCTGCCATGCTGTTTATTGATGTGGTAAATTAATAGTTTATGAAAATATCTCTAAATCTGTTAGTCATTTTTTTTTTTAATATTCAGTAATGATCATGTCTCACCTTTAGTCTTCTCTGTCTTAGTTTCAGGTTTCCACCATGTGTTCAGGAGGTTTACTCGACCAAGCAGTCTTTGGGTTTTGGCTAAGTACTGTTTAGAATACCAGAATAGGGAGGATGGTGTAGGTTTAAGTTTATTAGATTGATACATATATACCATACAAGACAGTGTACATCACTGTGACAACAGCGTTTGTTTTCATTTGAAGGTTTTATTGTTTTACCTATAATACCAGGTGGGCCGGTCTCTAGTCAAAATGGGCCTGAGCCAGAATGGACTCTCCCAGCTACTTCATGGAGTTGATGATCGTCTGTCCATGGAGTTCGGAAACACGTAAGCTAAACTAAAGTTCAACATGTTTAGGCTGGGGGGGGGGGGGGTTCCCATGTAGCACTGAATATTTCTTTTTCAGTCACCTTTTCCATTATGTGTTTATACACCTCTCTGCATTTAATTATTTTTATTATTATCATTATTATTATTAGTAGTAGTAGTATTAGTAGTAGTGATTATTAATCTCTTTTCCACAGCATATCTCTGTCCTGTCTTCCTTACCTCACCCTTGCCACCCCTTCTTGAGCCTGGTTCTGCTGTGGTTTTCTTCCTGTTTAAATTTAGTTTTTTCTTCCCATTGTCTCCGAAGCCCTTGATTATGATGTTGGGTTTTTCTCTGTTTTGTTTGTATTATAATAGGGTCTTTACCATACAATATAAAGTGACTTAAGGCAACTGTTAATGTGTTTTGGTTCTAGCACTACTCCATTGGATCATTTTTCAGAGCTATGTTCATATCGTAGCTCTGAAGAATCATATAGTCATATACTGTCTCCTGGATGTAGAAAAGCTATTTTTTAAAACATTTCTCAAGGTTTTGGCGTTGTTGTTTGTTTTTTTTTTAATTTCTCTACTGCCTGGAATGAAATGCTTAAACGTTGTTTTATTTATGTATTTATTTAATCATTAAGCACAACTGTATACCAAAATCCTGTCAAAACAAGAAATGTAAGGATGTCAAACAAGAACCAGATTCAACCAAAAACAGAAAAAAGAAATTTCACCATTTTATTTATTAATGAAAATCTAACTTTAACAAAAGATTAATAAAGAATGTATTTAGTAATTAAGAATATAATATAAAGAATATAATAATAAAAAATCATCATATTTGCCCAAAGAAAGTTTGTCAAAATGTTTATATAGTTTCAACTCTTAGTCACATGTTTAAAAAGTACAATGTTTAGAATAAATAATGTGTGTGTGTGTGTGTGTGTGTGTGTGTGTGTGTGTATGTGTGTGTGTGTGTGTGTGTGTGTGTGTGTGTGTGTGTGTGTGTGTGTGTGTGTGCGTGCGCCTTATGTTATGTTATGTTTTGGAAGCAAAAATATTATTTAATTAGTAAAGTAACCACAAACCCAAGCTGTCCCATAAATAGAATAGAAACTACTACTTCACCTCAAAGTTGTAAAATGTCATAAGGGCAAAAGTAAACATTTAAGTACTCAGTATAGTATAAGTATAAGTATTTGACGTTATTGTTTTAGTACAGGATCTTGAGTTATATGCCAAATCCAAAATATGCATGGAGCAACACAGCAAGAAAACAGAGTGAGGTGAAAGGGGTGAAGTGGATCAGATTTTCACCACTGCAGGTGAATTTTAAGTCACTGTCCGTGGCTGGAGAGGTGAAGCTAACAAAACCTGGTGGTGTCCCAGTGACTGTGTTTCTGATCCATTCCTGGTACTTGGACACACGAGTGCCGATTTCTAGTTTCATTGGGTAACCATAGGAATCATGGAGGGTCATAACTCCACTCTGGACCCAGATTGATCCTTTTTTGATCATAATCGGAGCTCCTCTTTTCCACTGAGAAAATAAATTGGTAAAAGTCAACATGGTAGCAGATAAATACAAAAATGGAAGTTTCAAAACGGAGAATGAAGAATGCCACCATTTATTTACAGTCTGTGTATATTTGTACAAAAATAATACATAAATAGCACTGGAGTTACTTTCAAGAAGTTAATAGTTTTCATGTTCTTTTTAACTGAAAAGATTAAAGACTGAACACCCATTGGAGTTTTTTTTTCTATTATAGTAAATCCATAAAATGAAATCTGACAAATATTTCTCACGATAAATGTGACTTTAGCTGGTAGACCTGTTCCACAAAGGAGCTCAGTCCTGTCATTTTAGAAAGAATTGTCTTATGGAAAATTCAAAATATATCAAATAAAATGAATTAGCTATTAAACAACCATAAGAACTGGTATGCTACTATATAAATATATGAATAATTGCAGAAACAAAAACTTAAATATTTTTTCACACTAGCATTTAACAAGTGATTACATAAGAAACAAATAAAAAGTTGTGATTACCCAACATGAATCTTGTCTTCCAGCTCTGAGCCCAGCACAGATCATGTTCTCTGTGATCACTTTGCCATGTTTATAGTGGCACTGACACTCATTTTTTCCCACTATTGGAATAGTAACATCTGTTGGATGTTGGAGAAATACCCGTCACTATCTTTGAAACAGATTGCAGGATAGCAACTTTTGAAAGAATCTATCATAAGACTGTAATATATATATATATATATATATATATATATATATATAGATAGATAGATAGATAGATAGATAGATAGATAGATAGACATAGATATAGATTTTATTTTCTTTTTACTTACAATCAAAACCACAACCAGTGACCCAGCTGCTGATCCCACTGTGAAAAGTGCTGTTTTTTGAGGCTAAGCAGATCGGCTGAATGTAGTCTGTGAAATACACAGGAGCTGACAGCTTCAGCAGACAAATGTCATTGTTGTATGTCGTGCTGTTGTATTCAGGATGACAAATTACTTCTTCAACTGTCCGAATCACCACATTTTGACTGAAAGCTGACTGAATGTGCTGGCCCAGATGGACTACTTTATAGCTGAGTTTATCACTTGATTTAAAAAAAAAAAAGATTTAACAAAAAAACACAAAAGAGGAATCTTGTTATCACAGTTCAGAATAGATACTAAGAAATATTTTCAGTACACGTTTTCAGTAATGGACACATTTATTGCATAAATTATCACAAATACTTTTATCATGAGCAATGTAAATAATGTGATGGATATCGTATGGATGGGTTTTAACATCTTTGTGGGGACCAAAAGTTTGAAGTTTACTTGTGGGGACCGGCAGCCCCTGTGGCAACCAAAATCCCAGCCCCCACGAGTTTGAAGGCATTTTGAGACTCAAAATGTGGTTTTAGTGTCAGGGTTACAATTAGGTTATGTTTAGGTTTAGGGTAAGTGTCAGGGTTAGGCATTCATTTTTGATGGTTATGGTTAAGGTAAGCAGTTAGGGAAAGCATTGTGTCAATGAGATGTCCCCACAAGGATATAAAGTGTGTGTGTTTGTGTGTGCATGTGTGTTTGCATAGTTGAATTTTGTTATCTTCAGGCAGAGCAGAAGATTTCTTATTTAAAGTTTTTATGCTAACCTTCAAAGATAAAAAGTTAATGAATGTGCTGGTGCGTCCAAGTCACATGGCCAATATTAGATGACATAGCAACAAAAGGCTGTTTCACTGAGCTTCCAATTCAAATTTTGTCAAAAGTGAGGACTACATACCAGTTTTTAATCCTAACACAGATGCATTCCATTGGCACTTCTATGCATTTAAATCCTACATCCATTCATACATTAAAACAAACCAAACAAACCCCCCAAAAAGCTTATGTTGTCTGTTGTGGATACATCTTACTGTAAATAACATAGAAGCTTTTAGATATTTTATTATGTGATAACGATATTGTTGAACTGCTTTAGAAAATACATACGAAAGAAAAACACTGCTCTGAATCACATTTAGTGTCATACCTTAGATCATCTGAGTTTATATCAGGAAGCACCTGCTAGCCAGGGTTGGTTCTATTTTCCTAAATTGCAGATTAGGATTAGGTCATCATCAACACATGATGACAGATCTTTTAGGGCTAAGACAACAAGCTGCTGACTGTAACTTTGCATTTAATGGATCTGTCATTTAACATAGTAACAATGAGAGGTATCACAGTTCTCTGAGAAAACATGATATTCTTAAGTTGTATGAATATTTTAGACTATGGTCCGTCTATATGTTGTGGACAGCAGTTAAACCAGAGATGTGGACCACTTACAGAATTGGTCTGCTTGATCAGTTACATGCTATATTTAGGGCCGGGACGACGCGTTGACATAATCGATTACGTCGACGCGTAAAATACGGCGAAGTAAAAAAATGTGCGTCGATATGTCGTCACTTTCAAAACAGACATGGCGGCAGCGAGTAGTGGCAGCATCAGTGAGGCAGCCGCAGTCGACTTAAATCCCTCCACCCAAACACACAGTTCTACAGTATGGGGATATTTTAACAGAAAAGGAAGTGATTCAGTCGTTTGCCGGCTTTGTAAGGTGGAAATGGCCCCCACATTTAAGCTGCTTAGCAGTAACATAGCAGCTGCTGTTTAGTTGTTGTTGTTGTTGTTGTTGTTAGTAGTTTTTATTTGTGGCCCATGCTGGCAAAATGAGTCGGAATGCACACAGGCTGATTATGAGAATCGGCGAAAGACGAAAATGCTTTCATGAATAACTTTGACATAATGTAGTGGAAGAAAAATGATTACAGTAAATGTAAAATGAGCACCAACAGTCACGTGTAACATGATTACCAATGTGAAAGAGACCCGGGGACTCACTGTGATATACAGGAAGCAGCTGTCAGCACCCACTGGTTGGTAATCAGAGATCCTTCACACCAAAACTCTCCACTGGGGTCTATAATGACCCGCCAGGGCAAACTTCCTGTGTTTTTCACAATCCTACCACATGCTGACAAAAGAAAAGAAATCAACTTTCATCAGTGAGCAAATTAATCAGCCACAATATTTAGATATATCTCAGGTATTTTCAATTTCAGATCATTTTGAATGTACTGCTGGGAGAGTTCTGTCCTGGCATTCATGTGGATGCTATTTTCAAGACAGCTGACCACCTCAGCATTGTTCCAACAAAGCACACTGAGCTATAGCATGTCATTGTGTTTTATTATAGTTTTGATATTGTTGATAATTGATCTATATACAAGTTTCACTACTTCAATTACACAATACGTTTAGGATTTTTAATATTTGTCTAATGAATAGAAAATTAATAGATGGACTGAAATAAATAAAATTGTAATACAATATTTCAACACAAGAAGCAGAAGCACATGTGAGCATCTCAAAATGTGTGCACAAGATTGCACAGCTTCTTCTGTTGCAAGTGAACTTGGAGATTTTCAATTTAAAAACAGATTAAAAATTGAAACTGATTACGTTGCAAATTTCAACAAGATCACTTTCATGAGTGATTCAGCCTTGTCTGACAAGCTGCATTTGTATCCAAACCAGAGTTAGCTAAGACCCATCAGCATTTAATGAGGATTTAATTAACAATAAGATCACACCTGCAGGCAAGTTTTACATGCAATACTAGAAAAGTGATTCGTATGACAGGCAGTTACTGAAAAATATCAGTGTCTTTAAGAGGACATTTGTCTTAACAGATGTAGAAATTCTTGGAGCATGATATTTATTGTATTTTACCCACATTTACAAAAAATAAGGCAATGATTTACCAACATACTGTTTACTGTACAGCTTAACTGTATACCAATGGGTGGATGAAAGGCTGGATGAAGAGCTAAAAAGTTATATTTACACAGTTTTTTAATGATTAAAAATGTATCTCACCTGAACAGATGACAGCAGCATCCTGACCACGTTCACATGTGTTTGATCCAAATCCACTGTGTTGACACTCAGCTAGAGAATTTTCATTTCCTGAACAGGTCACATCATCAAGCCAAATCTGTCCAGTTCCTGCACCAAAGTGAGCTGATCGAGGAGCTTGTAGTGCAGACCCACAGTTTATCTGTCTGCAAACCACCCCAGCATCATTTAAGTCCCAGCCATCATCACAGACTGTTCCCCAGCTGTTATTGTGGTAAACTTCAACTCTGCCAGAGCACTGAGTTGATCCAGGCCCAGCTAATCTGATCAGAGCTATCAGTTAAATGACAAGAACTATGATTTGATATTTTCTTTACATTACAAAAAGAATTGTACAAGATAAAGGAACAGACTGCATTGCAATTTTTTCAGTATCTAAAACCATTCTCACCTGAACAGATGACACCAGCATCCTCAAAATGTCCACAGTTGTGTGTTCCAAATCCACTGTGTTGACACTCAGCTAGAGAACTTTCATTTCCTGAACAGGTCACATCATCAAGCCAAATCTGTCCAGTTCCTGCACCAAAGTGAGCTGATTGAAGAGCTTGTAGTGCCGACCCACAGTTTATCTGTCTGCAAACCACCTCAGCATCATTTAAGTCCCAGCCATCATCACAGACTGTTCCCCAGCTGTTATTGTAGTAAATTTCAACTCTGCCAGAACATCGAGTTGATCCAGATCCCACTAATCTGATTGGATCTATCACATAACAGATGAAAGATATGTTAAAATTTCCATTGCACTAATTAAAGGGCTCCATGTAAAACGCACAAGAAAAGACTGATCTGCAATGTCTTCAGTATTTCAGTGTATCTCACCTGAACAGTTGACAGCAGCATCCTGAAAATGTCCACAGTTGTGTGATCCAAATCCACTGTGTTGACACCCAATAAGAGAACTTTCATTTCCTGAACAGGTCACATTGTTAAGCCAAATCTGTCCAGTTCCTGCACCAAAGTGAGCTGATCGAGGAGCTTGTAGTGCAGACCCACAGTTTATCTGTCTGCAAACCACCTGAGCATCATTCAAATCCCAGCCATCATCACAGACTGTTCCCCAGCTGTTATTGTGGTAAACTTCAACTCTGCCAGAGCACCGAGTTGATCCAGGCCCAGCTAATCTGATCAGACCTATCAGTTAAATGAAAAGAACTATGATTTCATATTTTCTTTACATTACAAAAATGATTGTACAAGATAAAGGAACAGACTGCATTGAAATTTTTTCAGTATCTAAAACCATTCTCACCTGAACAGATGACACCAGCATCCTCATGATGTCCACAGTTGTTTGATCCAAATCCACTGTGTTGACACCCAATAAGAGAACTTTCACTTCCTGAACAGGTCACATAATCAAGCCAAATCTGTCCAGTTCCTGCACCAAAGTGAGCTGATTGAAGAGCTTGTAGTGCCGTCCCACAGTTTATCTGTCTGCAAACCACCTGAGCATCATTTAAGTCCCAGCCATCATCACAGACTGTTCCCCAGCTGTTACTGTGATAAACTTCAACTCTGCCAGAGCACCGAGTTGATCCAGGCCCAGCTAATCTGATCAGACCTATCAGTTAAATGACAAGAACTATGATTTGATAGTTTATTTAAATTTTTAAAAAAAAAGGAATGTACGAGATACAAGAACAGACTGCATTGCAATTTTTCACTATCTAAAAACGTATCTCACCTGAACAGATGACACCAGCATCCTCCCTGTGATCACAGTTGTGTGATCCAAATTGATTGTGTACACACGTAGTTAGCGAACTTTCATTTCCTGAACAGGTCACATCATCAAGCCAAATCTGTCCAGTTCCTGCACCAAAGTGAGCTGATTGAAGAGCTTGTAGTGCCGTCCCACAGTTTATCTGTCTGCAAACCACCTGAGCATCATTTAAGTCCCAGTTATCATCACAGACTGTTCCCCAGCTGTTATTGTAGTAAATTTCAACTCTGCCAGAACATCGAGTTGATCCAGATCCAGTTAATCTGATCACATCTATGAGGGAAAAGAGATTAACTTTTATATCATGTGTTAGTGACATTATAAATAGTTTATAAGCCAAGCCAAATCTGTTCAGTTCCTTGACCAAAGTGAGCTGATTGAAGAGCCTTGAGTGCCGACCCACACTTTAACTGTAGTTTATTTAAATTAAAAAAAAAAAGGAATGTACGAGATACATGAACAGACTGCATTGCAATTTTTCACTATCTAAAAATGTATCTCACCTGAACAGTTGACACCAGCATCCTCCCTGTGATCACAGTTGTGTGATCCAAATCCATTGTGTACACATGTAGTTAGCGAAATTTCATTTCCTGAACAGGTCACATCATCAAGCCAAATCTGTCCAGTTCCTTGACCAAAGTGAGCTGATTCAAGAGCCAAGAGTGCCGTCCCACAGTTTATCTGTCTGCAAACCACCTGAGCATCATTTAAGTCCCAGCCATCATCACAGACTGTTCCCCAGATGTTATTGTAGTAAATTTCAACTCTGCCAGAACATCGAGTTGATCCAGATCCAGATAATCTGATCACATCTATGAGGGAAAAGAGATTAACTTTTATATCATGTGTTAGTGACATTATAAATAGTTTATAAGCCAAGCCAAATCTGTTCAGTTCCTTGACCAAAGTGAGCTGATTGAAGAGCCTTGAGTGCCGACCCACACTTTAACTGTAGTTTATTTAAATTTAAAAAAAAAAGGAATGTACGAGATACATGAACAGACTGCATTGCAATTTTTCACTATCTAAAAATGTATCTCACCTGAACAGATTACACCAGCATCCTCATGATGTCCACAGTCGTGTGATCCAAATCCATTGTGTACACATGTAGTTAGCGAACTTTCATTTCCTGAACAGGTCACATCATCAAGCCAAATCTGTCCAGTTCCTTGACCAAAGTGAGCTGATTCAAGAGCCAAGAGTGCTGTCCCACAGTTTATCTGTCTGCAAACCGCCTCAGCATCATTTAAGTCCCAGCCATCATCACAGACTGTTCCCCAGCTGTTATTGTAGTAAATTTCAACTCTGCCAGAACATTGAGTTGATCCAGATCCAGTTAATCTGGTATCACCTTTTAAGCACAAAAAAGTCAACTATGTTTTTATTTGTTTTTTACATTTAAAAACAATACTAAATGGATGACACAAGAACACTCTGCATCTGATCTCTGCATCAGCTTATCCATGCCCAGCTAATCTAATGTTTTGTGCATCTGTAAACAGATGAAAACAGAACACAGTTCAACTCAACAAAAAAATCCCTTTTAACAGGATGAAACATGCAACACAAAAAGAGGTAGGGAGAGGCAGTCATTTGATGCAAACAGTTGGGGGTTGAAGGTAAAAGAATAGGGTTTAAAGAAAGAAACAACAAGTATGGGTGAAAGAAGATTAAAGTTAATGGTAAGGAACAAGGTATTTAACAAAGTATATAAAGTATATAAACATCTGGGGTAATGTATGATGGGAAGCTCACAGCACCCTGATGCTATCGAAAATTTGTGTTTCACCTCATTTAACCTCAGTGTACTGTTGGTATGTAGATGTAACTTTGTAACTTACTTGAGCAGAGAATGACTGTAAAGATCAGAAAAGAAAACTAATCATAAGTTTTGTTCAAGGTCATGACACACTTATCAAGCTGGTGCCTACATGATGGTGAACTCTATTCACACAATTGCTATAAAGGAGCTTTTATTATGTTTTATTTTTACATTGCTAAGTTTTTGTTTTTGTATGGGTTTATATCAGTCACAAATTGAAATTAGACATCTTTGGCTTCCAAACCCTGAAAAGTGGGGATAATAACCTGCAGTAGCAGTGGGTTACCAGTGCATAAAGCTGTTACTGGATGAGGACTGTCTGTCCCAATTTTATTTCCTTATTTTTACAACCTTTCTATTTATGTCTGGGCGCTTACTTTATAATTCAGATTAAATGAACCCCAAAGATATTCTGTGTTCTGGGCTGGTTAATTTAGCCATGCTACAATTACAAAACAAACCAGAATCTCAAACGTGAAACAAAAACACTAACTTGGCACCGGAACCTAGAATTAAGAAACAGAATTAAACAAACTGGAATTGAGAGCAAGAATATTGTTAATAACACGGGAGAAGAAAGCACATTACATAGGTAGGTTAAGACACATTAGACATTATAATACAGACTTTAATTTGCACCAATGTTTTTTCGAAATTCTATAAAGTGAGCACGAGAGCCCTCGGTGCACCTGCTTGCTGCTAAAGTCAAAGTAAACTTTATTGTAATCTCCGCTTCTTACAGTCCAGTATATAGAGAGACGAGACAATGAGGCTCCTGTTACAGCAGTGCAAGAAAACAAACAATAAATATAAGAAGAGTAAGAAAATAAATATGGACTTTAGGACAAGGGGTAAAGGGATCAATAGCAATTTAAAATTTATAATTTACAGTTTAATGATTTAAAGTCTCACACACAAACTGTCGAAAGGGGGGGGGGGGGCGGCTGCTTCCAAATAGAGCACATTTCATTCATAATGTTGTCACTCCAAGCCTATTATGTATTTATGATTTGAATCCTGGGTTGTGCGAAATCCCAGAAATAAACCCTAGACAAAGTGAATCTGTGAACTAAGGTGTAGGTGTGTTAGATCATGTTGTGGTGATCCTCGAGTTGGGGGATTTGTGTTCATACTGGAGTGCAAAATTAAAACCAATGGCAGATGGACAAGAAAAGTTCAAAGCCATCAGGCGCTCAGTTTAGAAAAAAGAGAAAAGAAAAGGAGGAGAAACAAGCAAAAAATACATTATGTTACAGATTTTAATATTAATGGGAGTGTTTGCCCAGGGCGCCAAACAGGCTAGGACTGCCACTGATTCTGAGCGCACGTTAAAACATTTGAGTGCGCGTAAAAAAAGTTTGCAGGTGCAAGTGTTGCATTTTGAGGATAAATTTATTTCGAGCAAAGAAAAGATAAATTTGAGTGAACAAAATTCATTGCGGCGTGCAAATAAATGTATTTCAGTGTTTGCTATTATCCATACACAAACATAATAGCAGCCCCTCTTGCTCAGTTTTTGCATTTGTGCTCTCAACATTTCTGCCAGTGCACGCGCAACTCAACGGTTAATGGTCCACCGTTATATTTGTGCCACAAAACCAGCCAATCACAGACTTGAATGCAAAAAAATCTGATTGGCTGTTTTCATCTCCAATCAGCTCGAAATAACGAAATGCAATATCCCACAATCCATTTTGTTTAAAACTCAAACGAGGCAGTCGCGGAGGAACACAGAGTGCCGCAGTTTGGAATACTCCTTACTCTTTCTGGGTCACAAAATAAACTTTTAAGATATTTTCATGCGAGAATGCTGCTGTTTGAACTTCAAATATCTGCTCGATTTATCAAGACATCACATATTTCCATAAGTGCTCTAATGTTTTCGGAGGTGCCTGTTACCCACCAGCTGACCGCATAGCTGGACTGGCCGTTGGGCATACCGGGCATTTGCCCGGATGGTGATTTTTCATTTTTATGTTTGTTTTTGTAATGGTATAAACAATGAAAGGTGAGGATTAGCCAATTGGTTATGATCAACTCTGGGCTGGACCAATTACAATACATCCATATTGAGGGGAAAACCTCAATATGGATGCGATTCGGGGACGAATTCAAAAGCGATTCGTCCCCGACTTCAGCTACAATGAAAAAGACACAAAGCTGGAGTTATTCTGTCTTTACGCTTTCAGCTGCCTCTTCTTCTCTCATTCTCTCCCCCACTCTCACCTGTTGCTACTTCAATCATGAAACTGATCAATGATCAGCTGATCGTCTCTCTTGTTTATTGCCCACTTTGCGCCAGAAAGAGGAAACCAGCGGATGTTGTGCTAAACAACAGCAGCTTGATCAGCTGTTAGAATTTATTTAATATTACTTTCTAGTATCAGCTGATGTTTGCTGGAGCCAGATGATTGGTTATCGATCTGAAGAAACAACTTGACTTACTCACAACAAAGTTCACCGATCTTGAGGACAGGGGTCGCAGGAATAACATCAGGCTTGTTGGCTTACCAGAAATGACAGAGGGTTCAGATACAGTTGGCTACATTAAGGCTAATCTCCCCAAGTGGATTCAGTCGCTGGAGGGGCGCAATATCAACATTAAACGGGCACATCGGGTGTACGACGGCCGCGATACTAATACCAAGAAGCCTCATACCCTGATCTTCAGATTGCTACGGTGGCAGGACAGATCGGCAAGTCTGACTACAACAGCAAAGAGGAAGAGTTTCTCTTCTGTCATGAAGAAGGTTATGGCTATGGGCCTGGAACCATTCCTCATTTACCCCGCCGTGTAGTACCAGCCTATCATGGTCCAACATTTGCTTGCTATATTATTGTACATATATAGGACATGTTTATATTACTTTATTTTATTTTTTGCTTATTTCTATATTTGTATATTTTATTTTCTCATTTTATAAGATAATTTCACTCAATTGGGAGGGTGTAGGATATACTTACCCACTTAATTTTTGTTGACTATGTGTGCACATCTGACACTGTAGTTTTTGTGTTGGAGTGAAAGGACCAGTCACGAATCAATCAGAAGTTTATGTTCTAGTATCTGGCAGGAATATGGTGGCCTTATATTTTACTGCACATCAACGTTCCTCTCTTGCTATCTTCACATTGGGACCATTCTTGGACATTTGTCGCACTGATGCTACCATTGATTATTCTGTCACTTAATGTTAATGGTCTTAACTCTGTCATTAAGCGGACATGTGTCCTTGAGTACCTTTACCGCAAAAAGGCTGACATTGCTCTAATTCAAGAAACACATCTGAAACAAGGTGATGTGGCCCGTTTTCAAAACAAACATTACAAGCTTCGTCCTCTGCCCCAAATAAAACCAAGGGTGTCTGTGTCTTTCTGAAGAGAAAATTCTACCTTACCACCACGTATAGCACAACTGATAAAAACAGCCCGCTGGCACTTGTAACTGGCAGTATTTTAAATCATAAACTGATATTCATATCTGTATACTGTTCAAATGAACCAAACAGATTTTTTACTTATATTGCCAACACACTATTAGAATACAATGATTATTCCATAGTGTTGGGTTCAGACTTCAATGCCATCGTCAACCCCATTTTTGATAAATCTCATCCAGATGCAGTAGTTAATCTCTCATCTTGTCTGTTGAATGCACTTATAATAGATCTTAACCTCATCGACCTTTGGCGGATGCAGAATTTCAACATTAGGAATTATACATTCTTTTTTAATAGACAAAAGACATTCTTTAGGATAAACTAAATTTTTGTTAGTCCTTCCTTAATTTCAGGTAATAAATCTATTTCTATTAAACCAATCTTTATATCTGATCACTCAGCTTTGTTATGTTTTGTCAATCTGCCCAATACAAAGACTAGGGCCCCCAGGTGGCACTTTAATACGTCCCTATTAACTAACTATACCTTTCTCGGCCAGCTCCAGCTGAAGGATTTCTTAGATATCAACACTAATGAGGATATTGACGCACAAGTCTTATGGGAGACTACAAAATGTTTCATTCGTAGCTTTTCCATCTTATTCTCCTCCATGCTGGCAAAAACAAAACTTGCTTGGGTGTCCAATTTAGAAAACCAAATAGAATCTTTTCAGAATCTGCAAAATCTTAGCCGGTCAGACGATCAGTCTACGCTCCTAGCTTCACTAAAAGAAGAATATGGTGCAATAAACTTGTCCAAAGCAGAGTTTATCTTGCATAGAACTAGACAGAAGTACTATTTTGAATCAGAGCGTCCTAGTCGTTTGTTGGCACTTATGCTTCAAGAATGTGAAACAGGGGCACATATTCCAGCTATGACAGCTGCAAACAGTAAAATGACGACAAATCCTCAGTCTATTAACACCATTTTCTCGTCATTTTTTTGAAAATCTGTATAAATCAGATAGCTTTCTCAAACATCTGGAACTACCTCATATTCCACAAGCAGATCAGGATGAGCTATAGAGGCCCCATTAATTCTAGATGAGCTGCGTAGAGCGCTGAAAGACCCTAATAAAGGTAAATCACCTGGACTGGATGGCCTTCCGCCAAAACTATTTCTAGAACTTTGGGATATAATAGGCTCACTCATGCTTGGCTCATTTAATTTTGCAATCCGGAACACGTCTTTCCACAGAATTCCAGAAAACAGCACTTATTATCCTTCTCTTAAAAAAGGGAAAGGACCCTCTTGAGTGTTCTAGTTTCAGACCAATATCTCTGCTCACAACTGATCTCAAAGTATTCCCAAAAGCCCTCGCATTGCGCTTGGAAAGAGTTATCCACGTTTTAGTCAATGCAGACCAGACGGGATTTATCTGAGGGCAGCTTGCATCTGATAACATAAGACGGCTGGTACATATCATAGATGCCGCTAACGGCTATCAAAATCCATGTGCAGTATTCTCACTTGATGCAGAAAATGCCTTTGATAGGCTAGAGTGGGATTATATGCGGATGGTATTAAAACACTTTGGGTTTAAGCAGAAATTTGTTGCTATGATTAAGACACTATATCACTCATCCCTTGCTAGTGTCTTAACAGGGGGCCTGATTTCTCCCCCGTTCACATTGCAGAGGCAGGGTTGCCCTCTCTTTCCTCTCCTGTTCTCCCTCTCTCTAGAGCCCTCAGTGCAAGCCATTAGACAGTCCACAATTTCTCCCATCAGAATTGGTGGTCAAAATCATATCATATCTCTATATGCAGATGATATTATTCTGTTTTTAGACAAATATGAGACATCCATCCATTAATAAAAAACTTTGACCATTTCAGTTCTCTATCTGGCTACAAAATAAACTGGTCAAAATCTGCCTTGATGATCTTGAATGTTAAAGCTACAAAAATTTCCTTACCCGGGTGTGTTCAGATCAAAAGCACTTTTACTTATTTGGGTATTTTAATTCATAATAGTATTCCAAAGATAAACAAGGACAATTTTACTACTATGCTAAATAAGATCAAATCTGACTTTCAAAGATGGGACAATTTAAAAACTTCACTTCAGGGTAGAATTAACGCAGTAAAGGTGAACATACTACCATGGCTTAATTTCCTTTTTTTTATGTTGCCACTCTCTCCTCCTCCAACTTACTTTAAAGACATAAACTCTGCGGTGTCTAAATTATTTTATTTGGAATGTCAAAAAGCCTAGAATACGTTTGTCAACATTGCAGAGTCCCAAATTGTTTGGTGGCCTGGCAGTACCAAACTTTGAGTTTTATTACTGGTCATTCCAAATCAGAGCGCTTAGTACGTGGGTCAAACCAGAGGCTACTACTGCATGGAAAATGATCGAATCTGCCAAGGCAGCACCGCATAGACTACAAGATTTCCTGTTTTCTAATATACCTGCCAAAATGCTCTGTAACCACAACAAATTTGGACTTGTTATTGCCAATTCTATACAGGTATGGAGGAAAATAGAATGACGGTTAGGTGTTCCAGCGAAATTTTTGTAAAGGTTCACCATACTGGCATAATATGAAGTTACTATGTGGCAGCCAACCATTTGTTCAACCCTCTTGGCTTTCACTCGGGATAAACCTTTTTGATGATCTATTCAACGCCCAAGGCCTTCGTTCATTTCAGGACTTAAGGACACGTTTTTCCCTTGCTGCATCTTCTTACTTT
Organism: Neolamprologus multifasciatus; assembly: GCF_963576455.1. Taxonomy (NCBI): domain Eukaryota; kingdom Metazoa; phylum Chordata; class Actinopteri; order Cichliformes; family Cichlidae; genus Neolamprologus; species Neolamprologus multifasciatus. Next base: position 30,229,496 of record NC_140441.1, read on the forward strand.
GTGTATCTGCAGCTCAGATCAGCTTTAACAACATATGGTATCCCCTGGGACTCTCCTCTCCCTTCTCATCCCATGCTGGAATGGATCGTGCCTAACTCTGGCAGACCCTCTGTTTCCAAAATCTACAACAAATTAGCCGAACATGGTATAAAGCCCCTGCCCATTGAATCTATTTGGGTCAGGGAACTGGGAAAACTACAGGTTAATATAGACTGGGATACAGTGTGGTCTAATCTGAGTTTGACTTCTAGGAACCTGGCACATCAACTAATTCATTTCATAACCATACACAGAACATACATTACACCCTATAAGAGACTCCAGATGAAACTACGGGCTACATATCACTGTCACATATGCAATGATTTGTCACCAGGCACGTTCTTACACATGTTTTGAGATTGTCCAGTTATATCCAATTTTTGGGTCTTTCTAAACTCTGTGTTATTTGAGGTGCTGGAAGTTTTTTATATTCCCAATCCTGGTCTTTGTCTCCTTAATGATACTTCTGAAATTTCCTTAAAACAAATAAAATGCATAATGTTCACCGGATTCACATCCCCAAAGAAGACAATTACTAAGCAATGGTTTAGTCTTGACGTTTGTATGGAATCATTCTGGATAAAATGTCTTATCCGTATCATTAATCTTGAACATACCACCGCAAAATTAAATAAAGCTCAATCCACAACTGTCGAAGCTTGGAAAATCTTCTCATCCAAAGTTATCTCCTGGAAGAGGCAATAACTGGTTATAACTTGTGTTTTTGTGTTTTTTCTTTCCTGTCCCCATGCCTTGTGACCAATGTTTGCTTTGCTACTGCAGTTTACAGTTGTATGTCTGTACATACATGTCTTATTTTCTGTATCTTCGCCCCCCCAAGTACACACCCAGATACTTCAAACTACCTCTTTTCCACTTTAAACCACCTGGAAGCTGCGGGAGCTCAGCAAATAAATCTCCTAACTTATTGACATCTTGCTGACTGCTAACAAAAACAACAATAATATCATCAGCAGATGCAGATAAGCTAAACAACATCTTAAAACCTGCTAAAGACATCCCAGCAATAGAACACCTAACATTTAACATTGGTTCAATACACAGAGCATATAACATACCAGACAAGGAAGAACCTTGTCTAATACCTCTGGTTACTTTAAAAGATTTACACAAATAACTGTTTATTTTGAGTACACTTTCAATGTCTTTGTACAACGCCATAATCTTGGCAATTAAATCCAGAGGTTACGGTGCTCAACTCTGTCAAAAGCCTTTTCTTGGTCCCGTACATCCCAATGAACTGGAGACCTCCAAAATATTTCTGACTAGTGATACATTACTAACAATAGACCTGCCTGGTGTCATGTATTTAATATATATATTCTTAGTGCTTATTGTCTGATTATATTGTTTTATGTGTGCCTTTATAAACCAGACCCAGACGAGACCAGAACTAGGTTAAGAGTGACAAGTTGCCCTGGCAACAGACTTTAGAAAGAGGAAGTGCAAAGCTGCACCAGAAATTTGACACAAAGAAAAGAGGAACTGAGTAAACGGAGTGTGTGTGTAACGTGCTGCAAAAATATATAACGAGATTGGCTGCTGCTGCCTCAGACTTGAGCTGGCGTTTCTGTGTGTGCTCAGTCTCCATTTCCGGGAATGTAAAAATAAAGATCATTTTCTGAGTTAGACCACTTTGAACTGTTTGTCTTTCTTCGCCGCCAAAAGAATACAAAGTACCAAATGCAATAGGTTTGTGCTTGGTGGACAACCTGATCCATCACCTTCTTCAGCCTGTTTGCCAGCACTTTTGACAGTATTTTATCATCAGTGCACAATAAAGAGACAGGCCTCCAGTTCTTAATATCTTGAAGATCACCTTTCTTTGGTCACAGTGTTAGAACTGCTCTCCTGCAGCTCTGAGGTAAAGATCCTTCAGCAAAGGTCTCTTCAAAAACCTCCAAGACATTGTAAGAATAGACTATCGTAGTATTTAGTTGTATTAACGATAGTAAAGCATTATATTCATTATTCATTAAGTAGGTCATAGGTCGAGCTGCTAAACATTCACACATAGTACATAGAACTGGGAGAATAGGTCAGAGGTGTATGTAAGAAGCAGAGATGACACAGCTGCCGTTAGTGGGATGAGGATTTGGTAAGCCAAAGCAAGGAGAACACTGTGTGCGGAGAAGTGGGCTGCAAGGGCACGAGATAGGGAGGCAGGAGATAGAGAGGGACCAGCAGGCCTCTAGATTGGAGAGACAAATGTTGTTTATTTCTGTGTCATTCTATGCTGCTGGAACTGCCCCAGTGGATTTTGATGTTGGATGCTGAGCTGTAAAACTCCCCAAGTACATGTAATAAAATTAATTGATTAATTGATTGTTTATTTATTTAAACAGGAATTGAATTGAATATAACACTTTTTTATGATGCATTATACTGCTGATTTATAAGAAATGCTGTTTGCAGAGAATCATGGCCTTATTTGTCTGATTAGAAAGAGCAAAGCATACTGCACAGGAAGCCAAGGTCATAACTTAGGCTCACTGAGAGAGAGAAAAAATGTGAATGCTTAGTTTGGAGGGGGGTTGAAGCTATGAGAATGTGAGAAACAGTCAGACACTTCAAGATTTTGCCGGACACCCTCCTGCGCAAACACGGTGATTTGCTTCTTCCCATCACCTACTATTCTTCTAAGCTTGACCCAGTGGCTGCAGGCCTTCCTGGATGCCTGTGTGCAGTCACCGCATGTGAAATAGTTGTGCTTGCCTCCTGCAACATTGTTGAGTATTCCCCTTTGACCGTGCAGGTACCCCACGCAGTTTCTGTTATTTTGCTAGAGCTAAGAACCTCACACTTGTCTAAGGCTTGCTGGCTCAGGTATTCTTCTATGTTGCTTGATATGCCTAACATCACATTGAAGCACTGCACAACACTGAACCCTGCCACTCTCCTTCCTACACAAGAGGGTGGTGAGCCACACGGCTGCATTGCTGTGTTGGCCGAAACCTGTACACCTCGCATTGACTTGCTATATGCTCCTCTTGGCAATTCTGAAATGGTGTTGTATGTGGATAGCTCCTCCTCACGTGATTCAGGAGGAACCAATTGGGTGGGTTTTGCTGTGTGTTCTGATCATGACATTCTTGTGTCAGGCTCGCTGCCCAAGCATTTCTCTGCACAGACTGCGCAACTTGTGGCATTGACAGAAGCCTGTAAACTTGCTGAGGGTCATTCTATCACTATCTACACTGATTCTCGCTATGCGTTTGGTGTGGTGCATGACTTTGGCACCCTGTGGAGACATAGGAAGTTTCTGAAATCTAATGGATTGCCCATCCTGAATGTAGACCAGGTAGCAGCGTTGCTGGATGCCTTCTTCTACCTGCTTGCATTGCTGTGGTGAAGTGTGCAGCACATACAGGTAATACTGACTGTGTCTCAAGGGGAAATGCTGCCGCTGATGCCAAGGCAGCTGCCTTGGGGGGGCTGTCTTTTCAGCTTGTTTTAGCTTCATTGCCCACTCCTGACCTTACTGACCTTTCTGTTTGGCATTTTTCTCATGGCCGCCCATGCCCGCCTAAGCATTTTTTCCCTTGGTTTCTTAAGTGGGCACACGGGTTGGACCATGTGTCCAAAGGGGGGATGCTACAGGCAGTAACAAAGCTGTGGTTCGCAAAAGGCTTTTCTGCAGCAGCTGGACATTTTTTTTGTATAAAGTGTCTCATTTGCATGACCAATAATGTGGGACGTACAGCTCATGTAGACATCCATGTAGACATGGATTTTATTGAACTAACACCATCAGAGGGAAAGAAGTATTGTTTAGTGGTGGTGGACATGTTTTCCAAGTTTAGGTTTAGGTTGCGAACACATTGTGCATATCACCCACAATACGGAGGTGCCATGGAAAGAGTGAATGGCTCTTTGAAAACAAAATTGGCAAAGTGCTGTGAAGAAACTGAACTTTCATGGCCAAAAGCACTCCCCCTTGTGTTAATGCACATACGCATGCGGGCCAGACCTCCAACACATCTCAGGTCTTATGAGGTGTTGTATGGGTGCTCTGCTATAGTGGGGGCAGAGCCTCCAAAGTGGTGAGCCATGTCCACAGAACTGTGTGACAGTGAAATGATTGTGTATTGTCAAAATCTCTCTAAGACTCTCTCGCAGATACACCAAAACGTGAAGGCAGCCATGCCTAAACCAGCAGAAGGACCATTGCACCCGTTTAAGCCAGGTGACTGGATGCTGGTGAAAGATTTCAAGAGAAAGCACTGGAAGGCAAGGTGGTGGCTCAGTCCATTCCAAGTTCTGCTGACCACGCAGACAGCGGTAAAGGTTGGGGAACGAGTTACCTGGATCCACGCCAGTCACTGTAAGCTGTTTCCAGAGGAATCACCTGGGGAGGCGGGAGAGCGACCAGGTGAAACATAGGGGGCAGAATGATCCCTGCACCTCATCCAGGCAGTACGCAGTCCAGCCTCTAATTGCAACAATGCGTCATACTGAGAAGCAGCTCATCATTGGAGTGGCCCTGCTGCTCTTCACCGGGCTGATGATTGCCCTGTTGTGGAGCCTCTGGGGTGATCCGCAGAACCGACCTGGTATCGGGTTCTTTGGAGTATGGGACCAGGTGGTTGGACAGCAACCCCCAGGGCTGGTTTCAGTCATTATGCAAATGAACTGTTTATAAGATCGGGGAATCCTGCAGTCAGCTGAGACTGAAGAAGTCACTTGGATGAGTGACGAAACGTTTCTCCCAGAATACGCGAAGTCCAGATGAACAGAATCAACTTTTGGAGACCCAGGGTAGGTAGTTTCAGTACACGGGCGTAGATGTATTACTCACTGACTAGGGCTGAGGTGGGAGGAGACACAGCCACAGGAAAGGTAAAACCATTGATTTTAACAATAAAAAACATAACAAACAAAACTTTGTTTTGACATAAGTTGTGAAAGCAGCGGATGGACTTATTTCAACTTGGGGGTAGATGTCGGGGGTGCAGATCCACTGGGGTTGTTCAGTGTGAAATTTGGGATGGCCACACCAAATGCAAAGGTAACCAAGAATGCAACCTCAGCACATGCACCTGTGGAGCTGTCAGTTAGTAACTTATTTAAACATAACTGGACCTGAGGACGTGATGCAAAAAGAGACAGGTTATGTAGCTAAGAATGTGTGGCTGGATTGGATAACTCAGCGGTCCCCAACCTTTTTTGCGCCAGGGACCGGTTTATGCCCGACAATATTTTCACAGACCGGCCTTTAAGGTGTCGCGGATAAATACACCAAAATAAAACTAGTACCGGTACCGAAAAAAATAAGATTTGTTCATAACACACGTGAAAAGACCCAGGAAAACCGAATTAACGATAAAAACGATAACAAAATAACGCTGAAAACTGATAAATGGTGTGATAAGGTGATAAATGTTACTGAATGGACAAATATGAGCAGCATTAATGTTGCTCGTGCTGACCTGTTCTGGTGGTGTGGTGACAAGATTCTGAGGGACACCCTACCACGTGGCTGGTCAGGAGCTTGTACTATTGTAAGATTGGCACTCCCTATAGTGATCTCATGCTACTGCAGAGACCCATATGGGTAGGACCCGCAGAGCCACGTCAAAATATTTTGATTTAACTAAAAACTCCCCAACTTACATAGATGCTATAGGTGTTCCTAGAGGTGTTCCTGATGAGTATAAATTGGCCAACCAGGTCGCAGAAGGGTTTGAGTCCATCTTTCTATGGATAACCCCAAATAAGAATGTAGATTGGATAAAATATGTTCATTATAATATTCAGCGACTGCCTAATTTGACACGGGATGCAGTGGCAGACCTATCTGAACAGCTGGCCGCCACTTCCCTAATGGCCCAGCAAAATAGGATGGCCTTGTATATGCTTTTGGCTGAGAGGGAGGGTGTTTGTACTATGGTAGGTCCTCTGTGTTGTACTTTCATCCCTAATAACACAGCTCCAGACGGCTCTGTAACCAGGGCACTGGAAGGGTTGAGGACACTGTCCACCCAAATGACAGAGGACTCTGGTATAAATAATCCCTTGGATGACTGTTTTCTTTTGCAATTATTTTGGTAAGTATAAAGCCATAGTGGTGTCTTTGTTGATGTCCATAGCCACATTTTCTGCCATACTTACATGTTGTGGCTGTTGTTTCATCCTGTGCCTTCACACCCTATAGTGCATAAGTTGATCACAACTATGCTGACAAAAGAGGATGAGACTCCTAAATTTCAGGCTGAAGATAGGGACAGTGATGAGGTTAGTGAGAGTGAAGATGAGCATTAAGGTGTGAAATTAATCTGTGCTTTTGTGGGGGGGGGGGGGTTCTTTTTTTTCCTTCCTGACCTATAGAATGATGCACATTGTGAAATCTCTTTTGAGAGTACAATGGTGTTGATGTTATGTACAGAAGTTGGGAAAGAAATTTCTATGTTTGATGGGGTTGTTATCACAAAGGGGGAATTGTACTGGAAATCTCTTTATTTTATGTATTAATCGCATCACTTTAGTAATAGTAGTAATGCTTTCTCAACTCAATGTAGAATAATCACTCTTGACACCAGTTGTATGCATGTAAAATGTTATCGAGTGGGCCACAAGGTTTATTGCCTTCTCACAGTGAACCCATTGAAGACTTAAGGGTCTCCAGACATCCTGTTCTAAAGGAGGTGACAGTTGATCTGTCTTAGACTAGGAGAGGGTCAAGGATGAGCTGGACTGAAGAGACTGAAGAGGTGTAAAAGGATTCAGGGTAGTGTCTTTCCTCAGAAAAACTGGTTTGATCTGAACCTTTTTCTCCACTGCAGTGTTTTTCTTTTCTTTTTAACCTAACTTCAGAAGACATGCTCACCTGGTGGTGCAATTTTATATGAGATTTTCCGCGACAGCAGGTTTCCCCTACCTTGTACCTTGTACCCTTGCACAATTACTGAAACTTGCATCACTGGCGAACAATCGCCTGGGAGTCCATGAGCATTGATCACCATTAATTTATCAAAGACCACTCATCAGTGACCATTGGGTGGAATAGTAGCTCATAGTCAAAGTAGTCATTTATTTTAATGGAATCTCTTCCTTCCTTATGTCACCATCTATTTTCTGAGCACCATAATTGCACAGCAAAGGTAAGGTAGAGGCCAGTTCCATTAAGAGATTTGATTGGGAATTCCAGTCCATTGGCTCATGTCAGTGCTCACTTACTACCAGGTACATGCCCAGTATGCCAGAAAAAAAAAAAAAAAAAAACCCTGTATTTTAACAAACTCAAAATTCTGTAAATAAAAATACAGTAAATGAAAAATACTAAAAATCTTGCTACTGTAGACGTTGGGGAAAAAAAGCTGTAAAAAAGTTACTGTAAAAACAAAGTTACTGTAAAAAGTAGCTATATTGTAACAGAAATTTCAGTAGAGTTACTGTAAATACATAAGAGCGTATTGCTCTTATGCATAACAGCAGTAAGCATGCAGCAGCTATCAGTAAGTCATTAATCAAATTTACAACTCTACATTACGTCTGTTTACACTGTAGAGTTGGATCATTAGACTGATATATTGGCTAGGTGTAATGGTTTTTCAAGTACATTCTGGCTCTTATTTTACCCCAACAAACATTATATTTGTAACAAATCTAACAATTCACTGTGATAATTTTTTTGCAAGTTGTTTTACTCATTAATTGTATTCCAACAAATAAGAGATGTCTAACTGAGGCAGGAATAAGCACTCCCACTAATGTAGAAAGGAAATTTAAAGAAAAACGGGTACAGATAAAAGACGAAACAAACACTATTTAGCAAAGTCTTGCAAAATAGTTCTTGGATGCTTACCAGACCTCTGTGAATGACCATCTGAAAAATGGAACACAAAAATAAACATGATAAACCAGTATATTTAAAAAAGATATGTGAAAATTCAACTTGGACCTACTCTCTTGTCGAAAGTGATTTTGTTGTTGTTGTTGTTGTTGTGAGCAGTTTCAATTAGAGTTTGGTAATAAAGGGGTAATTGTAGGATAACAAGAAAGAATGTAATAATGTGGTAATTTCTAAGTTATTACAACTGCCAAAGTAATAACCACTTAATATCCAACTTATATCATTCTAGCAATACTGGTAACAGTTGAGTAATATTAGGCTGAAATGTATGTAATTTGATAACAACAGCTCAGAAACTCGGGGTTATAATGTGAAAGCAGACAACAAAGCAGCAAAATGAAAAACTCCTTGTTTTTATTTAATAACATTTAATTTAACTTGGCCGCTGTTCAGCCCCTGTTGAAAGTTCAGACGTCACAATATACATCAGTTTTTAAATTTTAATGACAGAGTTCTGATAAAAAAAATTTTTTACATACATGTGGTGCATCTTATTGTGACACCTGATTGTTCTCTTCTGTACCAAATTTTTAAAAAAAAGTCAGGTGTACTGGCATCATTTTTAGATAAATAGTTGTATATGTTTACTAAATGTGTGCATAAGTTTTCAAAATGTACAATTTATATTTGCATTTCAAGTAATAAAAATGATTTACTCAACATGTCTGTGGGTTTTTACTCAAAAAAATACTTTTATGATTTTATGTTTTTTGTGTGATTTCAGATCAGTTGTGTTAACACAGTATGTCAATGAAAAAAACAGCTAAATTCAGACACGTGAGGTTGAGCTGAAGAATGATACCAAACAAGGCAAGGAAAAATAAAATAAAATAAAACAATTTGAAGGTGAAATGCAAATGTAAAATCAAAAGGAATCAAAAATGGCCAGTTATATTTTGGACCTCAGAGGGTTAAGCAAAGAAATCATGAAAAATTAGGTTAAAATTCTAGACTTATTGGGCTACATATTTATTTATTATACAGGCTATACAGTACATAAAATCAGAATTTGCATGTTTTATGTAACTAGTGTTTAATGATGTTGGCTACACAAAATAATTACTTATAGACTATATTTATATGAAAAACAGAAGTTACAGAAGGTAATTGAGTGGTAATAACATTTTAAAAATTACCAGTTTTTCTTTCTTCCTTGTTACCCAACTATTATCACTTTATTACCGAGCTGTATTCCTATACTATAACCACCAGTTTTTAGGTTCTTATTATCCTATTTCATAAATTTCAGGGTAATATCACTCAACTGTAACCAGTGTTGTTACCATGATATTACTTGGATATTAAGTGGTTATTACTTTTTGTGTTTTTTGTTACCTCTTTATTACAGAGCTGTAATAGAAAGTGCAACCTTTTTTTTAATTAATATTTTACAAACTCTATTAAAATTACCACTATAATACCAATTTCAGCATTATAATATCTATTGAAATATTTTAGATGAACCACAAACAAGTCTTAATTGAGAAAACTTTTAGTATTCCAACTTTACAGCAATCATTCAGATAACATTACTGATTTACAAACCAGTTCAAAGTTATAATAACTAAAATTAAAAACAAAAAGAAAACAGATGCCAATTACTTGTTTGTTAGATTCGAAAATATGTAGGGTCTTTCAAATAATAGGTTGCAAGCAATCCAGGGATGTTAACATATTTGCTTTTGGTGACAAATATAAAATTTAAAGAAAAATCATGTCTTGTCCTGGTACAGGAATGGTAACTCATTTTATATTGAGTGCCACATTCTACAAAACTCATCTTGCGTATCATCATGCCACAGTATCAAGATATTATATTTACAAATATTACATTTTTAAGTATTCATAGTGTTTAAAGAGCTGAATGTAAACTTCCAAATAACATTGTACTCTCTCCATTCTTAGGCTAAGTAATAAGACAAATGTTTAATAATATTTACATTTCTTTCTCACCTTTGCAAAAGAAAATGATCATCACAGAGAAACAGCACACAAACCACTGAAGAGCCGCCATCACTAACTACCCCTGTTTCCATTTGACTACAGGTATTAAACACTGCAAAGTTGCTCGGCTCCACCCCCTCATCCCCCCCCCCCCCCCCACACGTCCCAAAAAAAGTCTTGAGGCCCGTGTTCATACACTCCAAGAGCACATTCTTTATATTCTTTGTGTTAAATGTGAAAAACTAAAAACACTGGGAAATATGTTGTTTTGCTTCCACAACATGTCAGACCCATAGAAGCAAGGATGCAGGAGCCTTTGAGAACCCAGTGGAGATGTCAAATGGCAAGTGGCTATGGGACATCAGTGGATCCTTTGTGTCCAGTGGGTTACAGGTTTGAAAGAGTTTTAAGAAGGTGCCTTGGGCTCTATACTATATTTGAGAGCAGATGTCACAGGTTGACAGCTTTCATTAGTTTACATGTTTCTCTGTTAAGAGCACAAAATAATAATGTAAGATTAGCATCTCTATATAAACAGTTTCAAAACAATTAATTTTGAAAATAAAAAGAAATGTTTTATTATTTAGTCGTTTATTTAGTAGAGTGTTGGAGGAGCATGTGAGTGATTCTGTTTTGCAAATGTGGACAAATGTACTGATGATAAAAGAGGGAAAATAATGGTTTGTGAATTTAGTAGCAACTCAGATGACTCATCCCTCTCAATCAAATATACTGGGATAGAGAAAGAATAGTGACTGACAAAGAGTGATGAATGGGAATGTTTTTCTCCATATATGTGTGTGTGAGATTTGGAAATAAACTTTAGTGGCATGTAATATAAGCCATTCAAGAACTTAATCTTTATTCCCATGGTTTTACCATCCTCTTGTCTTTTTTCTGTCACACAGTAAAATTTGTGATTTACACAATTGTCCTGGAACGGAAACTCAGTTCAGCTGTACTTTGATTCATGATATTTTTTTTCACTCGCATTGATGGAAAGTGACAAATCATACCAACTTTGAAGAATTATAATTTCACCTTGTGTTGCACAGCAAGTTTTGAGATACAATATTGCACAAAAAAATTGAGCATGTACATTGAAACTCTGAAATTTATCAAAAACTACTTTGAAAGAAAAAAACAGTGGGTAATTTTAAGCTCACATAGAGCACTTTTATAACCTTTTGATTATGAGTCTCCAGCCTTGGGCTGTGTACTATATTTTGCAACAAATGATGTAACAGAGTTGATACATTTCGTTAATTTGCATGTTAGTTTGCAAATAAACATCTGATGTACTACCATCCTCTCTGATGCCCCCGGCATGGTCCAGATAAGCACAAAGCACGATTATAATCTGGTTTCTTTCCTGTGAACAAGGCGGCCTCGTGGCCACTGCCATTTGTGATAATAGTGGTCTCTTTTTTTTTTTTTTTTTCTTTCTCCAATATCCCTTGCGGGGCTCCGTAAAAGCATGCTTGAAGAAATTGTTTTTATTTCTGAGTCTGAGAACTCAAACCTTCAAATTATAGTCTTTTTTTAATCAGCAAGTCTCTGCCAATTAAATTCACAGGGACGTGTGCTGAAATCACATATGGATGTGTCACTACATTGAAGGACATATGCTGGTCAAAAATGACTCCAAGGTTCCTCACAGTGTTACTGGAGGCCAAGGTAATGCCATCCTGAGTAAGAATATGGTTAGATACCATTTTTCTAAGATTTTCAGGGCCGAGTAAAATAACCTCAGTTTTATCTGAATTTAGGCACAGAAAGTTAGGTCTTTATGTCAGACATTCCTGCAGTTTAACTAATTGGTGTGTGTTATCTGGATAGATAGAGCTGGGTGTCATCAGCATGTTCTAATCGCTCTAATAGGATATTATGGTCAACAGTATCGAATGCTGCACTAAGGTCTAGCAGGACAAGCACAGAGATGAGTCCACTGTCAGAGGCCATAAGAAGATCATTTGTAACCTTCACTAAAGCTGTTTCTGTGCTGTGATGAGCTCTGAAACCTGACTGAAACTCTTCAAATAAGCCATTAAGATGGTGATCTGTTAGCTGTTTGACAATTACTCTTTCAAGGATGTTTGATATGAAAGGAAGGTTGGAGATTGGCCTATAATTAGCTAAGACTGCTGGGTCTAGAGATGGCTTTTTAAGTAAAGGTTTAACTACTGCCAGCTTGAAGGCCTGTGGTACATAGCCGATTATTAGAGATGGGTTGATCATATTTAAGATCGAAGAATTAATTAATGGCAGGACTTCTTTGAGCAGTTTTGTAGGAATGGGGTCTAAAAGACACGTTGATGGTTTGGAGGAAGTAATTATTGAAGTTAACTCAGAAAGATCGATTGGAGAGAAAGAGTAAATGAATATCAATGGTACTAAGAGTAGCTGTAGATAATATTACATCTGTGAGATGATTACTGGTAATGGTAATTTTTTCTCTAATGGTTAACATTTTATTTGTGAAGAAGTTCGTGAGGTCATTAGTACTATATGTTGAAGGGATGGTTGGCTCAAAAGAGCTCTGACTTTTTGTCAGCCTGGCTACAGTGCTGAAGAGAAACCTGGGGTTGTTCTTATTTTCTTCAATCAGTGACGAATAGTAAGATGATCTGACTTTGCGAAGGGCTTTCTTATAAAGCAACAAACTATTTCTCCAGGCTACATGATGATCTTCTAAATTTGTGACACGCCATTTCCTCTACAGCTTACGAGTTATCTGCTTTAGGGTACGTGTTTGAGATTTATACCACGGAGTCAGGTACTTCTGATTAGAGACCTTAGTTTTCACTGGAGCTACAGTATCCAGAGTCGTACGTAGTGAGGAGGTAAAATTATTAACAAGATAATCGACCTCTGTTGGGGTAGCGTTCAGATAGCTGCTCTGCTCTATGTTGGTACAGGGCATTGAAGATGATAACAGTGGGTGGATTATATTCTTAAACTTAGTTACAACGCTTTTGAGCATTTTGAGAGAAGCCAATTGATTCTAATAACAGATTAAATGCCATGTTGAGCCTGTCATTTTTAGCATCTACATGGATGTTAAAATCACCCACAATAATTATTTTATCTGAACTGAGAACGAAATCAGATAAAAAGTCTAAAAAAAAGTGTAAGGTCCAGGTGGAAGATGATGATAACAAGTAAGGCAGGTTTTTCAGTATTACAGCTGGGGTGGACAAGGCCAAGCATCAGGCTTTCAAATGAATTCAAAGTCTGTCATGGTCTTTTTGTTGATTAATATGCTGGTGTGAAAAATTGCTGCCACACCGCCCCCTCGGCCTGTGCTTCGAGATTTCTGGTAGTTAGAATGACTCGGGGATGTAGTCACCCTGCTGCAACCAGGTTTCTGTAAGGTCTAAACTGACAACCTCTCTATTGACAAGCTGCACAATGCAAAATACAACACAAAAGTATTCGGCAAGATCTGAAAATTGCTGTTCACAAACGCTGTCCATCTAATCTGACTGAGCTGGAGCTATTTTGCAAAGAAGAATGGGCAAGAATTTCAGTCTCTAGATGTGCAAAGCTGGTGGAGACATACCCTAAAAGACTGACAGCTGTAATTGCAGCAAAAGGTGGTTCTACAAATTATTGACTCAGGGGGATGAATAATTACGCACACCCCACTTTTCAGTTATTTATTGGTAAAAGAAATGTTTGAAACTCAGTTCAGCTATACTTTGATTCATGATATATTTTTTCCCTCGCATTGATGGAAAGTGACAAATCATACCAACTTTGAAGAATTATAATTTCACCTTGTGTTGCACAGCAAGTTTTGAGATACAATATTGCACAAAAAAATTGAGCATGTACATTGAAACTCTAAAACTTATCAAAAATTACTTTGAAAGACTTGTTTGTAAAAAAAAAACGGTGGGTAATTTTAAGCTCACATAGAGCACTTTCATAACCTTTCGATTATGAGTCTCCAGCCTTGGGCTGCGTACTATATTTTGCAACAGATGATGTAACAGAGTTGATACATTTAGTTAATTTGCATGTTAGTTTGCAAATAAACATCTGATGTACTACCATCCTCTCTGATGCCCCCGGCATGGTCCAGATAAGCACAAAGCAAGATTATAATCTGGTTTCTTTCCTGTGAACAAGGCAGCCTCATGGTCACTGCCATTTGTGATAATAGTGGTCTCTTTTTTTTTTTTCTTTCTCCAATATCCCTTGTAGGGCTCCGTAAAAGCATGCTTGAAGAAATTGTTTTTATTTCTGAGTCTGAGAACTCAAACCTTCAAATTATAGTCTTTTTTTAATCAGCAAGTCTCTGCCAATTAAATTCACAGGGACGTGTGCTGAAATCACATATGGATGTGTCACTACATTGAAGGACATATGCTGGTCGAAAATGACTCCAAGGTTCCTCACAGTGTTACTGGAGGCCAAGGTAATGCCATCCTGAGTAAGAATATGGTTAGATACCATTTTTCTAAGATTTTCAGGGTCGAGTAAAATAACCTCAGTTTTATCTGAATTTAGGCACAGAAAGTTAGGTCTTTATGTCTTAAAGACATTCCTGCAGTTTAACTAATTGGTGTGTATTATCTGGATAGATAGAGCTGGGTGTCATCAGCATGTTCTAATCGCTCTAATAGGATATTATGGTCAACAGTATCGAATGCTGCACTAAGGTCTAGCAGGACAAGCACAGAGATGAGTCCACTGTCAGAGGCCATAAGAAGATCATTTGTAACCTTCACTAAAGCTGTTTCTGTGCTGTGATGAGCTCTGAAACCTGACTGAAACTCTTCAAATAAGCCATTAAGATGGTGATCTGTTAGCTGTTTGACAATTACTCTTTCAAGGATGTTTGATATGAAAGGAAGGTTGGAGATTTGCCTATAATTAGCTAAGACTGCTGGGTCTAGAGATGGCTTTTTAAGTAAAGGTTTAACTACTGCCAGCTTGAAGGCCTGTGGTACATAGCCGATTATTAGAGATGGGTTGATCATATTTAAGATCGAAGAATTAATTAATGGCAGGACTTCTTTGAGCAGTTTTGTAGGAATGGGGTCTAAAAGACACGTTGATGGTTTGGAGGAAGTAATTATTGAAGTTAACTCAGAAAGATCGATTGGAGAGAAAGAGTAAATGAATATCAATGGTACTAAGAGTAGCTGTAGATAATATTACATCTGTGAGATGATTACTGGTAATGGTAATTTTTTCTCTAATGGTTAACATTTTATTTGTGAAGAAGTTCGTGAGGTCATTAGTACTAAATGTTGAAGGGATGGTTGGCTCAAAAGAGCTCTGACTTTTTGTCAGCCTGGCTACAGTGCTGAAGAGAAACCTGGGGTTGTTCTTATTTTCTTCAATCAGTGACGAATAGTAAGCTGTTCTGGCTTTGCGAAGGGCTTTCTTATAAAGCAACATACTATTTCTCCAGGCTAAATGATGATCCTCTAAATTTGTGACACACCATTTCCTCTCCAGATTATGACTCATCTGCTTTAGGGTACGTGTTTGAGATTTATACCACGGGGTCAGGTACTTCTGATTAGAGACCTTAGTTTTCACTGGAGCTACAGTATCCAGAGTCGTACGTAGTGAGGAGGTGAAATTATTAACAAGATAATCGACCTCTGTTGGGGTAGCGTTCAGATAGCTGCTCTGCTCTATGTTGGTACAGAACATTGACGATGATAACAGTGGGTGGATTATATTCTTAAACTTAGTTACAGCGCTTTTGAGCATTTTGAGAGAAGCCAATTGAGTCTAATAACAGATGCCATGTTGAGCCTGTCATTTTTAGCATCTACATGGATGTTAAAATCACCCACAATAATTATTTTATCTGAGCTGAGAACGAAATCAGATAAAAAGTCTAAAAAAAAGTGTAAGGTCCAGGTGGAAGATGATGATAACAAGTAAGGCAGGTTTTTCAGTTTTACAGCTGGGGTGGACAAGACCAAGCATCAGGCTTTCAAATGAGTTCAAAGTCTGTCATGGTCTTTTGTTGATTAATAGGCTGGTGTGAAAAATTGCTGCCACACCGCCCCCTCGGCCTGTGCTTCGAGATTTCTGGTAGTTAGAATGACTCGGGGATGTAGTCACCCTGCTGCAACCAGGTTTCTGTAAGGTCTAAACTGACAACCTCTCTATTGACAAGCTGCACAATGCAAAATACAACACAAAAGTATTCGGCAAGATCTGAAAATTGCTGTTCACAAACGCTGTCCATCTAATCTGACTGAGCTGGAGCTATTTTGCAAAGAAGAATGGGCAAGAATTTCAGTCTCTAGATGTGCAAAGCTGGTGGAGACATACCCTAAAAGACTGACAGCTGTAATTGCAGCAAAAGGTGGTTCTACAAATTATTGACTCAGGGGGATGAATAATTACGCACACCCCACTTTTCAGTTATTTATTGGTAAAAGAAATGTTTGAAACTCAGTTCAGCTATACTTTGATTCATGATATAGTTTTTCCCTTGCATTGATGGAAAGTGACAAATCATACCAACTTTAAAGAATTATAATTTCACCGTGTGTTGCACAGCAAGTTTTGAGATACAATATTGCACAAAAAAATTGAGCATGTACATTGAAACTCTAAAACTTATCAAAAATTACTTTGAAAGACTTGTTTGTAAAAATAAATAAATAAATTTAAAAAAAAAAATAGTGGGTAATTTTAAGCTCACATAGAGCACTTTCATAACCTTTATGAGTCTCCAGCCTTGGGCTGTGTACTGTATTTTGCAACAGATGATGTAACAGAGTTGATACATTTTGTTAATTTGCATGTTAGTTTGCAAATAAACATCTGATGTACTACCATCCTCTCTGATGCCCCTGGCATGGTCCAGATAAGCACAAAGCAAGATTATAATCTGGTTTCTTTCCTGTGAACAAGGCAGCCTCATGGTCACTGCCATTTGTGATAATAGTGGTCTCTTCTTTTTTTCTTTCTCCAATATCCCTTGCAGGGCTCTTTAAAAACATGCTTGACTATCATTTGAAGGTTTGAGTCTGAGAACTCAAACCTTCAAATGATAGTCTTTTTTTGGAAGTAACAAGGCAAAGTATTAAAAGAATTCACACACACACAAAAAAAATGGACAGGAATAGATTCAGTAATTTAGGCTGGAGATTGTTAAATATCAACAATTCGCCGAGTTCTTTTGATTCCTCAGAGGCATCCGATGGAAAACACAACACTGCTCAGTTGACCATTTAACACTTTGTTCTCTTACACAATTGCTTCTAGAAGGGAGATGCGTCCTGCATGACACGTTGCCGCAGATCTCAAAATGGAGATGGCCCTTGACAGTTTTATTACCGGGCACCCTATTCTAGTCTAAACAACAGCATTTCAGTAAGTTTCCACTACAAGATGGTTAGTTCCCTGTTATTTACTGCTCTGTAGCCAAGTTCAGTCTTTAAAGGTGTCGTGACAGGAAGCGTCATTGGAACCACAGAGAAGCCGACCACACTGACTTAGTCCTCAGATAATTGCATCTCTCCTGGATCTCCTGGATCTACTGGATGCACTCCTGTATTGTGCTGGGTCATTGTTATGCAACACTATTGGCTTATTTATCCTATCTTGTAAATGTGTCTTTTCATAAACTGACAACCTCTCTATTGACAAGCTGCACAATGCAAAATACAGCACAAAAGTATTCGGCAAGATGTGAAAACTGCTGTTCACAAACACTGTCCATCTAATCTGACTGAGCTGGGGCTATTTTGCAAAGAAGAATGGGCAAGAAGGATGAATAATTATGCACACCCCACAGTTATTTATTTTTAAAAAATGTTTGGAATCATGTAGGATTTTCGTTCCACTTCTCACGTGTACACCACTTTGTATTTGTCTTTCACGTGGAAGTCCAATAAAATTGATTCATGTTTGTGGCTGTAACGTGACAAAATGTGGAAAAGTTCAGGGGGCCGAATACTTTTGCAAACCACTGTAATTCAGACAAGTCAAATTCCAGCAAGGATCTTATGTACAGTGACATCATAGCATAGTTTTTTTTACATTGCATTTTTTAAAGTGTTTGTCTGCCTTTAATGAAGAAATTTGCCTTCGAGTGATGCCAGAAACTTCTAATAAAATGCTAATTATAATGTGAGTTATATGGTCACTTTAGCTTTCAAAGCACTCTCCCTGTCTATGTCTTGTGGGCTCTACAACACAATCATTAAGCAACTGAGACCTTTTCTTATCCACTACTAATAATCATCTTCCAAAAGCTGACTATAGTTCTAAGAACAGGGCCTTGGGCTCTTTTCAATTCAGTTTTATTTATGTAGCACCAAATCACAACAACAGTCGCCTCAAGCCGCTTTATATTTTAAGGTAGACCCTACAATAATGCATACAGAGAAAAACCCAAAAATCATATGACCCCCTATGAGCAAGCACTTTGGAGACAGGTTGGGCTGAGAGAAAGAAGACAGGATAGAAGACATGCTGTGGAAGATTCAATGCAGAGATCTATTAACACATAATGAGTGAAAAAGGTGACTGAAAAAGGAAAAACTCAATGCATCATGGAGCCTACACCCAGGAGCCTACACCTATTACAGCATAACTAAGGGAGGATTCAGGATCACCTGGTCCAGCCCTAACTATATGCTTTAGCAAAAAGGAAGGTTTTAAGCCTAATCTTAAAACCGTCCCCTCGGCCTGTGCTTCGAGATTTCTGGTAGTTAGAATGACTCGGGGTGTAGTCACCCTGCTGAAACCAGGTTTCTGTAAGGCAAAGTAAGTCAATTTGTTGATCAATTATTAAGTCATGTACTAACAGAGACTTGGAGGAGAGAGACCTAATGTTTGTACTGTAGTCTGTACTGTATTTGGCAGATGATGTCTGCAGATGAAGTTGCCATCTTTCATTAATTTGCATTTTTTCCTGGTAAGCAAGCAAAATAACAGCCAGATTACAATCTTGTTTCTTATCTATGTAAACATCTTCAAATGAAACTATAGAAATGCTTGAGGTAATGGTACAAATGTTGCTATATATGTTGTGTTGCCCCCACAAAAACGTTTCCATAAGGAATTCAAAAGTTGACAAAAAAAATGTAACACAACATAAAGGTCATAGTTTAGATTGTACCATAAAATTTTAAATATACTCCCTTGGATCCAGTTTACAGAGAGCCTCAAATGGAGCTGTCGTCTCAAATGCCCCTGGCATTTCCTAGATTAGCTCTATGCAAAATAATCATCTATTTTCTTATCTCTGTGAACAAGGCATCTTTGTGGCCATAGTTAATTCTGGATACCAGTCATAGTTCACATTTGGAGGGAGGTGTGGCAATATTCGTTCACGTTGCTTTCACGTGCTTATTTGTTTTCTTTGTAAATGGAAAATGGCCTGTATTTGTATAACGCTTTAGTTGGTCCCTAAGGAACCCAAAAGCGCTTCACACTACATTCAGTCATCCACCCATTCACACACACATTCACACACTGGTGATGGCAAGCTACATTGTAGCCATAGCTGCCCTGGGGCGCACTGACAGAGGCGAGGCTGCGCCACTCGGCCCTCTGACCATCACCAGTAGGCGACGGGTGAAGTGTCTTGCTTACAGATGTGTGTGTCTTACTTCAATCATTTAACATTCAAGGGAAAGTGTTACTATAAATAAAGATGTAATCAAATTGAAAGTCTCCTAATCTAATGGGACATAAGATCACTGAATGAAAAATGACAAAATCATGCTGTTGTGGAGGTATGTAAAGACGGCGGGAGAGGTCTCAGTGTCTCACTCCAACTTTATTAACTGACTCACCAGAACTGAGAGAACTGGCAGAGGAAGGTCCATCCTGTGAACAAGACTGGTGAAGGTGAGCAGGAAAGGTAGGAGGAAGTTCAAACGCCGGTGGTTGTGGGGGTAGTCCTGGGGGGAAAACCAGAGTCTGTTAACCCCGTGGAAGGAGGGGGGCCATGGCGCGGGACCTGGGCCGGCACTACATGACTGTCCGGAAGAATATGTGCAGGTTTAAGTCTGTCAACACACACAGTCTCCCTACAACCCCCAAAAAATCCAAAACAAAATGTTTCTGGCCTGGTTCGATAACCCTAAATGGGCTGTTGTACAGCGGTTGCAGCGGTGTCCTGTGGGCATCGTGCCTGACAAAAACAAACTTAGCAGTCTCTAAAGTCTTTGGAACAAAAGTGTCAGTCAGGCAATGGTGCACCAGACCAGGAACTAGAGATGGACCGATCTGATATTACGTATCAGTATCAGTCCGATACTGACCTAAATTACTGGATCGGATATCGGAGAGAAATAAAAAATGTAATTCGATCCATTAAATATCAAAAAAGCACCTCACAAAACTTGGCCATAACCTTATCACGTCGGAGCAGTATGCGTCACCTGATAGAGCGGCTGTGGCGGTGTCGGTGGTCTGGTTGAGCGTTTGGAGCCTCGCCACCAAATCAGCATTTCATCTCCGAGAAAATTATCCCAGAGAGAAGTAAAGCAAGTGTGTAAGTTCATCTCTGAATGTTTGTAAAGCATTTTTTTTGTCAGGGTTGAAGAACTGCTCCGGGGGCAGTTGGCTTGGTGTGTATATGAACCTTCACACGCTGGCATGGAATGCACGCCGCCACCCATTCCTTCACCGATTTGCGAAGGCCCGGCCAAACAAACTTAGAGCTGAACAGGTTAACAGAGGCCCGGACCCCCGGATGAGAAGGAGGAGGTACTGAGTCAAAAACGCAATACCATAAACGGGAACTACCGGGTGAGGGCAGCCAGTGGAAACGTTACAGACCAGGAGAGGGCCGCTGTCCTGCACAGGTCTGTCCTCCAGTATGAGGCCCATCTGCGCAGATTTAAGCGTGAGGATGTCTGGGTCACAGACAACCCTCAAGAAAAAAACGGAAAAAAATAGACTCTTTGTTATCATAGTGTACACTCATAGTGTACAGCTGAAAAAGGTGAGCGGTTGCCAGACACCCGAGATTCGCTGTTCCAGCACCACACCCACCGCTATGTCCGACGCATTGGTGGTCAACGCAATCTGCGCCGCGAGGATGGGTGGGTCAGAAGGGTGGCATTAGCTAACCTCGACTTAGCATCAGAAAATGCTTGGATGCTTTCCGGAAACCAGTCAACAGAGTCGTTAGCCTTCTTACCTTTTAACGCCCCATAAAGGGGCTGCAGCAGATGCGCTGCTCTGGGGAGAAAATGGTTGTAAAAATTCACCATCCCCAAAACTTCCTGCAGTGCCTTAACAGAAGTGGGACGCGGAAAATCTGAAACAGCTCGGACTTTGTCAGGCAACAGAACCGCGCCCTCGGCGGAAATCCAGTGTCCCAGGAAATCGAGAACTGGCAACACAAACTGGCATTTAGACAGATTAATGATCAGTCCATGTGTAACACATGGGGATAGGGATGGGTATTGATAAGATTTTCACGATTCCGATTCCATTTTCGATTCTGTTTAACGATTCGATTCTTTATCGATTCTCTTATCGATATATCATCAAGATATAGAAAAACAAAGGGCAGGCCACACAAGACCGAGTCCATCAACCACTGGAAGGTTTGGGCGGCACCTTTCAGGCCAAAAGGCATGCGCAGAAACTCGAAAAGGCCGAAAGGTGTAATGACGGCGGTTTTGGGGACATTCTCAGTGCGCAGGGGAACCTAGATTTGTGCTAGTGGATTGTGGCTGGCCAAACACCTCAATAATGGATTTTATCTTCATTTCTGTTACTCATATTTACATCATATTTTCACATTTTTATTAGTGCTGTCAGGGTTAATCTTGTTAAAATGACATCTCCGTTAACGATTTATCGCGAATCGCCCCATGCCTGGGCCTGCACGGCGTCAACACGTTAGTAAGTAAGTAAGTAAGTAAAATTTATTTATATAGCACATTTCACAGATAAAAATAACAAAGTGCTTCACAATAAAATCAGAAATACAAATAAAATAATATAAAACAGTGAAAAAAATAATTAAGAGCTTGTTTGTATAAAAATTACCTCAGCTGCTTTTTAAAGGAGTCAATGGAGACTAGACAGCGTAAAGACAATGGCAGGGAGTTCCACAACCTGAAAAGCCTGATCCCCACGTTTTTAAAACCTAGTACATGGGACCACCAGTAACCTCTGACCTGACGACCTAAGTACTCGGGATGAAGCATAAGGTTTCAACAGGTCAGAGATATACTGGGGAGCTTCACCGCACAGAGTTCTGAAGGTTACAACTAAAACTTTAAAACGAACCCTAAAATTTACTGGCAACCAATGAGCATGGTTAGCTTGTTAACACATGGGGACGATCTGTGATAACTTACTAACGGAGATTTGCTGCGTTAATGCGGTTATGGTGTTAACGTCATTTTAACGAGATTAACGCTGACAGCACTAATTTATACATATATATTCTCATCTGTGGGATGATAAAAGTTTATTCTATTCTATCTTTATTTTTTTTTTATGTAACAGTTGCTCTTTCAGATTATATTTATATGTTATCATAGAATAAGAAAAAATCCCAATAAAAATGTGATGCAAGTTTTTGTTTTGTATTTGTGTACCAACAGATGGAGCCAAAGCGTAACAGCAACAGCAACCCTTTACAGATGTGTGTGTCAGCATAAAATTTACAGTTGATATAGAACAATGAGAGTACTGATCATTCTTATCTCAGATTAGCTTCTTTTCATTAGTTCACAGTTAAATTCAGACTTTTATTTAAATTCCTTCTACTTACATGCTAAGTACCGAGTAATCTGTTCCATTATATCTTATAAACCTTGTACTACAATGTTATTGTATTAGAGCACTTTGCTCTCAGACTGCAAGCTTACTTGTTGTTCCTAGAATATTTAAAAGTAGAATGAGAGGGCGAGACTTCAGCTTTCAGGTCCCTCTTCTATGGAAACAGCTCCCAGTTTGGATTTGTAAGTCAGACAGTATCTCTACTTTAAGTTTTAAACCTTTTTCATAAAGCATACAGTTAGGGCTGGATCAGGTGACCCTGAATCCTCCCTCAGTTACACCAGTTCAGGCTTCTCGAGGACTTCCCATGGTGCACCAGGCATTTTTCTTACACTTCATTTATCCCTCATACTACTACTACATGTCATGTACATTTATCCATTCTCATTGTAGTTTGTATTTTGTCACAACAGAACATAAGCATGATTCTCCTGAAGGTCTCTTCTTGATAAACAAGAGTTCTTCCTTCCCACTTTCACAAATTGGTGCTCTTATAGTTAGGGGTTTCACTTGTTTTTTTGTTTTGTTTTTTACCCTACTGTATAAAGCTCATTTTGTCGCTTTAGGCAATATAAATACTGAATTAAACTTTTTGTATTGGACTAAATGAAAATCTCTGATCCCCAAGTCAGAATTGAGATAACTAAATAAAAATAAGTTTGGCAAAAGTAGTTTTTTAAGATTCTCAAATAACATTTTTTTAGTAGTCGACATTCAAAATAAAATATTTATGCAAATGTAGTGTACAGGTAGATTTTTCCAAGTGAAATTTAAAATGGTAAATTTAATGGAATCTTTTCAAATGAAATGTACTTGAGTGGTATACATAATAATACCAGCACATTTTCATTAATGAATCATTATTTATATAAATAAACATATGATTGAATGTATTTGATTTGAATTTTACTCAGATTTATTTCTTCATTTTTATTGAGGGTGAAGTTTTTTTATTGTTGTTATTTTCATTTTTTCTTTGGGTCTAAAACGAATCCGAGGTAATTGGGCCATTAATTTCTTTAATATATAAAATCCTTCTTATGTCTTCATTATTCAGTAAATAGAATTTTCATTAAAAGAGAGCTAGACTTTAGACATTGGAAAATACTTTATTGAAAGTAACATAAAGTTGTGAATTCAATTGCATGCCAGCAGCTCCATGCCCTACTATCAGATAAATTATGTTGAATGCTTTCTATGGACTTGCGTCTATCTTTTGATTAACTGCTGATGTTGTAAAGCTGCAATGTTTTTGTGAATATCCCATTCACAAGATTCAACTCAAAACCAAACTTTCTGATTTGAAAACAAAACTGTTTAACCTTCCAATTACAGATTTATTTTACCTCCAAAAATGTTTTGAGTGCATTGTCTATAAATGTATTTTTAATGACATTTGTATTGCAAATGTATTCTAGTTAACGGCATAAAAAAGCAACTCTATAGATTTAGTAGAAAGTAAATTACCGTAAGCAAATGGTAAATGGCCTGTATTTGTATAGCGCTTTACTAGTCCCTAAGGACCCCAAAGCACTTTACACATCCAGTCATCCACCCATTCACACACACACATTCACACACTGGTGATGGCAAGCTACATTGTAGCTACAGCCACCCTGGGGCGCACTGACAGAGGCGATGCTGCCAGACACTGGCGCCACCGGGCCCTCTGACCACCACCAGTAGGCAACAGGTGAAGTGTCTAACCCTAACCCTAATGTGGCATGAACGAGCCAATATAGTTCACCACTCTGCTAATCTACTGGTAACATGAAAAAAACAAAATATTTCCAAAGACAAGAATATTTTGGACAATCCTAAAATTTGTATTCTGTATTATTTTTTTGTTGTGTTTTCTTTTTAGGCACTGCAATTATTTCAAAAGATGACCTTGGCAGATGTCCAACTCAGGGCACATCTAATGGTGCAGACAACTGGTTTAAAGCAAAAATGAATGTTTGTTGTTGAAAAAAATGAGGGCAGTGCTGTCTGTTATGTGTATTTACTGTATAGCTGAGAGGAGGAAACCAACAGGGTTAACTTAAAACTTGAAGAACTTTTTCTTGGATGCTTACCATGTTGCTGTGAATAACTGTCTGAAAACTGCAAAATGAATTAAAAAGAAACATTTTTCATTTGTGAAAATTGAAGTTAGACATACTCTATTGCAGGTAATTATTTTATTTAGCTTCTAGAATTGCTGACTAGACTGTAGCAATTTGTCAGAAATGTGAAAGTAAAAAGCTTTTCATACAGAAAAATAACACTAAACAGCTAGTGAAAAACTAAACCAAACAGTGAGAAAAGCCATGCCTGCCTTCCTATTTATACTACATCCTTTATCTACGCTGTTTAATATTGTGCTACTGAGGTTCAGCATGACCAGTAAATATATAGTTACTCTTTACTGATTTTCCGATTCCAAATAAGTTGTGACACTTTGTAAAATGCAAGTAAAAACAGAATACAATTATTTGCAAACCTCATAAACCCATATTTTACTCACAGTATAACACAGAAAATATTTCAGATGTTTAAAATAAGATATTTTACTTTGTCCTGAGCAAAATTGTCTCATTTTGAATTTCATGGCAGCAACATATCTCAAAAAAGTTAGGAAAGGCTGGAAAATGAAGTGGTACTTAAAAGGTCGAACAGCTAATTAAACTGATTGTTAAAATGTCAGTAACGTGATTAGGTATTTATGATAGCGATTCAAAGTTTCTCAGAAGTAAAGACAGACAATGTAAAATCTAATTAGCTCACAGAACTAAAAAAAAAAAAAAAGTAAACTCGTTGCCTCAAAAAAATTGAGTAAAGTTTACTTAAGATGACTGTTAGGACAACTTATTCATTGCAAGTCTGCAGTATTAAGAATAACTTGATATTTCTGACTGTACAATATTAATTGTTTACCTACTGACAAACATTTCAAGTTCAACTAAACGAAAAAACAATTTGTGGTAACCTGAATATGATTAAAAAATAATTAACAACACTTTTTGTAATGATGTTAAAAAACTTTTATTTTCAAATGTGAAAAAGTATAGCAGCCAACATACTGGACACTAGGGCTGCACGATTTTGCATAAAATGAGAATCACGATTTTTTTGCTAAGGATTGAGATCACGATTCTCTCACGATTTTCTTTTCCAGTATAAATATTTATTGCACTTATTAACTGCACATCAACTTCGTAACAGTTGAGACTGAACATAAAAACAATAAATGAACATAAAAACAATAAAATGTCTCACATTTTGTTATTGCCGCAAAATGTTGTACTGCTTGAAATTCCGTCTCCACCGTTGCTCGACACTGCGTGTATAGAGCAGGTAGTGCAACAATAGAAAAATAGTTGCGGGACAGCACTGTGTGGCGTTTGTCTAGGGTGTTGATCACTTTCCTAAATCCCTCCTTTTGCACAGTGTTGATGGGAGCCATATCTTTGGTCAGGTGATAAGTGATAGCCTCCGTAATTTCTTTGTGCCTGCGGGAGTTCGACGGGTATAGGGAAGTGCTGTATAAGGTTCCCGTTATTGATGTTTGGGTGGTTGACCGGGACGGATTTTCTCCAGTCACTTTCTCATCATCCCTGACGTGCTCTCCGTTGTTTTTTCAATTTTAGCAGCCAGCTTCTGTATCACGTGGTATAAGGCTCCGCCCTTGTCATTTGTTGAGCAGGAAGAGTGAGCGCTTGTTTTCATGCAGATTACGTCCCGGATCAAAATGCGGTACAATCATCGTTGTCTTTTTTTTTTTTTTTAAATCGTTGTCATTTGGAAATGAGATCGCACATAAGTATGAATTGAGATCGCGATTTTCTAACGATTAATCGTGCAGCCCTACTGGACACTGTTCTGCTAAACAACAAACAATTATATGCCATCACTGTTATAATCTTACAATGAAACAAAGTCTCACATATAATTATTCTGAAAATAAGCTTAGGCCTACCACAAGTTTGTTTTGTACTTACATTACTTATATAATCAAAATAAAATATTTGTTGTTCTATCACAAGTGCAGTCTCTGATTTAAACACATTTGTTTTTCATTCCAACACAGGAGCTGGAATGTTGTATTATTTTAAGGATGGCTTGTTTCCAGTCCAGGCATTACTGCCTGAATGACTATCATGGATCGAGGTGATCCAAATGTAGGTGCAGACAAAGTCTTTAACTTCCCTTAAGTACAGTGGCAGTAGATGTGGGTTGGAGATGCAATGAGCTTGAACCTGCAGGCGACCATCTTCACTGACCACACCATGTGTGACGGAGGACTCATCTCTCCTATTGTCCTGCAAGCAAACAATCATATTTTTTGGAACATGAACTGAATTGCTTTCTTAAAACATTTTTTCTGCATTTGGTATAAAACAGACTCCAATTTACACAATCTCAGGCTCCCTCCCCACCAGAGAGGTGACATTCAATGTCCCAATTGTCAGTCTGGAAAGCCCTGACCACCATCCAACATACAATAATGTCATGAAAGCATGATTTTAAAAAGGGCTATGCAAACACGGCCAATAACTTTCATTCTAATGATCTGCGAAATGATTTGGGCACAAAACAAATTTTGCTGTTAGAAAACTTGCAGACTTCACTATATACAGTGTAGACCCTCTAAACTAAGTTTGGGGGATGTGATCTTTCAAGAAATGCAGACAAACTGTTGTTGTTTGTTTACTTACACAGCAGGTCTTGTAGAATTAACTGGAGTCACCAGCAACAGCATAGTGCAGTCATATCTCAAGTCTAATAACAGAAGACAGGAAAAGATCAGTAAAGAAACAACTTCCCCAAACCAAACAAATAAAACAATAAGTAAAACAGGCTGATCTAAAGTATGATTAAAGTTCAGCCTGATTAATATAAATGTCACTGACAGTTGCTAATATATTGGAAAACCAAAATACTTACTGATGTCTTTCTGTCCAACAGCAGGAGTGCTGGTCCCGAGCCTCAAAGACAGTAAGAAGCAAGCAGAGGGAGAAAAAGCAGAACATTTTTCAGAAACTGATTTGATCCTTAATGGCTGTGCAATCATTGTAACATAGAGTTTGCTTATGTTGTTAAATAAAGGCTAGATTTGACATTAATAGATGCCACAGATGTTCAAAAGCTGCCACAAAGCATGAAAAAAAATGGACGTCTCTGAAAACGTCTGAGCATTTTTGCAAATATGTGATGTCTTGATAAATCAAACAGATATTTGAACTTTACACAGCTACATTCTCGCCTGAAAATATCTTAAAAGTTTATTTTGTGACCCAGAAAAAGTAATACGTTTTTTAGCCGTGCTCCTCCACCATTGCCGCGCTTACAAGTACGCACAGGCTCCTACAACTGTGGCCGACAAATGCGATCCACCTTTTCCCCAGACTACCCTCTATGGGTCACAAAATAACCTTTTAAGATATTTTCAGGCGAGAATGTAGCTATGTGATGCTCAAATATCTACTTAATTTTTCAAAATATCACATATCTGCTCTTGCTCCTGACGAAGCCGGTTGCACTTTTCTCCTCCTCCTCCTCTCCCTTAGCTTCCCTGCTTAGCCTCTTATGTCCTTGTCTAGTCTCGTGTTTTTTGTATTACTTTTCCCTGGAACACTCTCTCACAGTCTGTTCTCTAAAACCTAAAAGAGGAATTATGGATTGGATCAACTGGTCCCTAAATGCAATTGACACCCCTTTCTCAATGAGAAGTCTGGGCTCGGGTGAGCCTGAGTGCTGAAGATATCTACCTATTCGGAACCATGGTAACAGGGTTCTGGCGGATCAGAGCTGGCTTGGCCCTGACTTATCGAAGAATTAAGAAAGCGGAACTGGCTGTTCAAACCCTCACAAGGCTGCCCGCTGGGATTGAAACGATGGGAGAGGCGTGAGTTTCTCAAAATGGGCTCATTGAGTGCAGCACGGATAAGCTCTTGGAGAGCCTACGGCTGCTGAGAATACTCAGAATAAGATCTCTGAGTGCAGACTGGATGACATCTCGAGGAGGCACACTGTCGTGAGTACTCAGAATCGGCTCCTTGAGCACAAGAAATGACATCACAGAACGCAAGTATGGCGAAGCTCGCGGCTCTCCAACGGGAGATTGAGAGACCAGTGTTGGACTGTAGAACTGCTTTGAAATTCATATGAGTTGTTCGCACTAAAGTAAAAAACACCATCACTTCATGCGGATACCCTTTCGGCGCAGCTGCGGTCGCAAGGCTGGAGCCGAATAAAAACACCCTGATAACGACTGTTTAGTCTCTTCCTTCCCATTCCATGAGAGGCCACCTGGGTTGGCTGGAAGACTGTTTACTTAGCCTGGCAGGGCGAAGGACACTGTCTCAGCTGAACTCTGGACCCACACACACACACACATACACTGATATGCACAGACTCATCCCCCCTCCCTTTCCAAACGCCTTCGACGCTTATTCCCCTCCGATGCTGACGGTGGATCAAGGAGACCAGCGCACAGGCTGCAGGCCCGGATGTACTATCTAATTCGGCTGTCTCTCACCCTTTACCCACCCCTGTTGCTTGTCATGTGTTTCTTTGGTGTATTAAGAGTTTTTTCATGTGCTATGTGCAGAGGTGTTTTTTTCTGTTCTCAAACTGATCTCCGTGTTGGAGCTCAGTCTGGGGGGAGTTATTTTTTTTCTCCTTATCTTTCCTCATGTGGTGCATTTTCCATTGTTATACCTCTCTGACCTGTCTTCCCCATGTGATGTTTTGTGTAATGTATGTATGGTCGGAGGGTAAGATGGCGCCGCCATTGCGTGCAATAGGTCGGCAGCCTTATGAAATTTCCCCTTGTGGGACTAATAAAAGTATATCAAATCAAATATTTGCAAAATTGCTTTCACGTTTTCGGAGAGCTGTGTTATGTTCCAGCAGGATAGCTGACCGGGAGGTCAAGGCTTGATAGAGCCGGTGAGCACAGCTAACTGCCAGCGTATTGTTTTCAACCCCCCCGCGGTCTTTTGCTACTCAGGTTAAACATGATATATATAGTTAGTTAGTCATGGCTATGGATTGAAAATACCCCCCACACCCCTAACGGCTGCACCTCCCGAAGAATTTTGTCTGGGCTCTTATCTCACTTTTTTATTTCAAACAATCAACAGAAAATTTCACATACATATTTTTATGTAAGGTTTTTAAGGCTGTGGTGTTAATTTTTAAGTAACATGAGCCCAGCGGCAGCAGCAACGCTAGGCTAACACTAACTAGCTAGCAAGATTATAAACCTGGTGCTAAACTAAGAGAAGCCACAAAATCAGTTTGAATAAGAGTAAACATTTACTCACCAAGTCAGTGTATCAGGTAAAGATCCACAGCAATGACAACAATAATATCTTGAGCTGAAGCTTTTCCAGATTTGCTCAACATATTCCATAACAAATGCACCATGAACATGCGGACTGATCTGTGCTAGGGAGGAGGACGGTAATAACGTGGCATTTTCAAAACACATCTTTCATCCTTCCGCACTGAGAAGCAAAACTTCTATCTTAGTTTTTCTAAGTTAAGACAACTCAAATAAATTGAGTTTATCAGCGTTTTTGCATAAAAAGTACTGGTAACTTATTTAAATCGAGTTCTAATAACAAATTGATAAAAATTAAGTTCAGCCTATTTAATAATTTTAATTAAACACAATATTAGATTTTACAGTGGAGAGGTTTGTCTGCAAAAAATGCATCTACAAATAGTTGAACAATTTGAAAGAATAATGCTTCTCAGTGCAAAATTATAAAGGCTTGATCTACAATTTCATGATATACAATGTATAATAGCATCAAAAAGTTCAGAAATCTGTGTGTGTATCTAAGTCAATATGAGATGTCCGTGATCTTCAGGCCCTCATGATTCTAGCCTGAAAATCACTGCATGGGCACGGGAGCAGTTCCAGAAATCAAAATGTGAAATTCTTTAGGAAAACATGGAGATCACATCCTCCAGATAAGAGGAGAGGAACCATCCAGTTTGGTATCAGCACTCAATGCAAAAGCCTCCATCTCTAATAATATGTGGATGCATTAGTGCCTATGGAATTGGAGCTTTCTCGAGAAAACCCAGGAGTGTTGAGCAGCTGAATATGTGGTAAACATGACCCCGTCCTAAGTTTTTGAAATATGTTTCTGCCATCAAATTAAAAAATTACCTTTTTTTTCTTAAAAGATACATTTTCCCAGTTTAAACATTTGATATTTCTTCTGTGTTCTATTGTAAATAAAATATGCCTTCATGAACTTTTACAATGGGCACTGTAATTGTACATCTGGAAAAGGACTAAAAAAATATTCTTGGATCACCTGTTGTAAAAATATAGACACACCTACAAACACATACGTCTGGCATCTTGTAAAAACTGATAAAAAAAAATGTAATGACTTGAAATGTGTCATTTTAAAATACATTGAAAAGAAAACCACATACACAAATGACTGCTGGGTAGAGCAGTAATACGGATATCAAATATAGCCATGTGTATTACAACAGATCATAAACAGTCTAATGGTTTTACTGGTTTGCTTTTGATTACATTATAAAATGAAAACATCGAAATTCACGTAATAGTTATTTGCTTTTTTCACCCACTAAGGAGGATTTTTTATTTTCATGCACCTTCTAGACACTTTGTTCAATCTTGCTAAGCGCGTCATTTCACAGTATACATATAGAAGCACTATTTTTGTACTTCTAATTCTTTTTATGTCCCATCCACAATAAAAACAAAAACAAACTTTCTGTCGCATCTTGTCTTAAAAGATTCAAAGGCTGAAGGAACTAGATCATAGTAGGCAACTAGTGACACAGGCCTGCAGCCTCAATGCTTTTGAATAAATACAGTCAAACTTATTTCTGTGAATTAAAAATGAAAACGGGAGGCTACAAGTGAAGCGGTGATTTTCAAAGGAAATTGTTGTAGTAACTGTACAAAAAATACTCCTGAACAATATCGTTATGACACTTTACATCATAATAATCTAAAACAAGCATGTCTACTTAAATATTTTGTATTTTAATGATTGTGCTGGGTTTACCTATTTAAATTCCTTTTAACGCATAACGTCTGTTTTTGCATTTGCGATTTATGTAAGAAAATCATATTTAGATTCGTCTTAAATCATTTATGATTGCTCTCTCCTGTTGCTCATTTGAAAAGCAATTTAAACACCTAATTTAGTTTTTGCTTGTTTATTTAAATGGTTCCCAACACACCGGTCAGCCCTGACAGTGCCATCGATGCCAACGATCAAACATGATCAATATAAAGTTAATACTGCCGGGGTGCTGAAGTGGATAGAGAGATATGTGGGTGTAGCTGTGGGTCCCAAATCAAATTCTGATTGGAGCCCTTTAACACATCTGACTCTGAGTCTGAATATTTTTAAATTGTGCTATAAAAATCATAAAAGGATCTCGTCACATAATTTTTACGCACACTCACGTGGCTTCCTTTCGTGCACGTCTGAAGGTTTAATTGGGGTCACCGCCAATTTCAGGAAGTTGTTTGTAAGGTCTAAAATGGCGAGCGAGCAGGTGAGCCTGTAAATGACGCCTTTAGGCCGCGCGGACGATGTTTGCCAACTCTAGCCTCGTTGGTGGAGCTCGCTAGCGCCAGAGGTTTTATATCCAACATGAGGGCGACCTGTGCCAAACGCGGCTTAGGCTTCCTTCGTGTCTGCGCCCTGTCCTGCTTCGTCTTCCTGCTCTGTTCCACTTGCGGTGGGCAGAACATGGCCTCTCACCAGCCCACGCTGAGGCGCAGTCGTCGGAGTCACCAAAGCGCGAAGGACAGAGGAGCGCACCGCCACCACCACAGGCCGCTGACCGACGAGCAGAAAGCGGACCAGAACCTGCAGTTCATGCTCAGTTTGTACCACAGCGCAGCCGAACCGGACGGCAGGCCCAAACAGCACCGGAAGTTCGGCTCCAACACGGTGCGCCTGCTGAGGCCCACGGCGTCATCGGTGCACTACCTGCCTGCGTCTGGAGGTGAAGAATAGCTGACTAATCTTGTTAAAAGTATCGAACTAATGGCTGGAGAGGTTTTTATGTGGCCGCAGATTTACAGAATCCGAGGATTAGTTTCATGCAGCGACTAAATTTAAATAAAGAAAAGAAATCATGCAAAATAAACTGCCCTTTAGTTAATTAGATTTTTACCTCAGTCTCCGGTCAATCGGAGCTCAGATGATGTGTAATACTCATGTGCTTATTTTAGCACCAGCCTCTCCATGATATTCGTTTAAGTTTAATTCGTGTTTCTGTGTGACTGAAAAAGGATTTTGATGTATTTTTCAGTATTGTGGTAACCACGTGCGACCTTCCAGCGACCTCACAGGAAGCAGTTAAAACACAGCAAAGCTACCTTTGGCAGACAGCTGCCACATAGAACTAAAACTAGTCAGATAACTGAAGAAGTTTGTTTGGGAAATATTAATAAAAATATACCATTAATACAAAACAGCCAAACGTCATACAAAGTGTAGTGTGTCCACAGATGCTGCAGTAAGTAAATAAGACTGCCCACTTTTCATGCAGTGCATCTGTTGTGAGTCCCGTGTGTCTGTGTAGGTTCTCACCTCTTACTCCAGCTTTCTCCCACAGTCCAAACACAGGTCAGGTTAACTGGTGAATCTAAATATGAGCTGTTGTCTATGTGTTAGGTTAGGCTATGAAAGCTTGGTGATCAGTCCAGGGTGAACCCTGCTTCTCACCCTATGACACCTAAACAACAATATGGATTTATACCAACCAGAAATTTAAAAGGAAAATATTGGTTAGATTTTAGTGTAAATTGTTAAATAGGTGTTAGGTCACCAGTGAGTGTAGGGCCTGAAAAGTGAAGCTGCTACAGAAGAGTCTTAAATCTTCCTAGTGGCCAGCAGGGGCTGCAAAACAGAAGTTTGACTGAACAGAATTGTCACTACACCCAAGTAGAGTTAATTGGGTTCAATATTAGGGAGGGGGCGGCTCACACAAACATTTTTCTGACAGACATTTTTACTATAAAGATATTTAAGTGATATTTAAGCTGTTTCAGAAGCTGGAACATCTTCAGGACACATTTAAGTACATTTTGTAAAAATCTCTTTTTAAGAACTTGTGAACCTGAAACTCAAACTTAAACGCTACATTATTTTGTACTGCACAACAGCTTTTACATATATTAATGTTGGCTCTGCTTTGCTCAAAGGACTTGAAGCAGTCAGTGAGGGATCGATATGATTGATGCTGATTTATTGACTTTGTCTCCTCCTCCTTTTCTTCAGACCACTGCTACACCTTCACGGTGCAGTACAACCTCGACACTCTCCCCTCAGAGCGACTGGTGAGAGCTTCTTTTGTTCACCTTCGCTCTTCTCCGCCCTCTTCTTCCTCCACAAACTTGAGCAGCGAACAGGCCGTCCAGCCGCCCCGCTGCAGGGCTCAGATCACCGCGCTGGGTGCAGAGAGTCTGGTCACCTTGGAGCCTCACGAGCGGTGGACGGAGACGGACATCACTGCACACATCAGCAGCCACGTCCTGCGTGGGAAGGATCAAGGCCGGGGGAGGCACTTGACCCTCACTGCCCAGTACTGGTGCACAGAACCTGAGCTTGCTGAAGAGAGCAACGGCCTCCTGCGGTGGTGGAGGATTCTGTCTCGAGGGAGGACACGCTGGAGCGGTGAACCTCACCTCGAAGTTCCCTCTCTTCTTCTGTACCTGGAGGAGGAGAGGGAGGTGAAGGACTGGATGGGAGAACTGCTTGGCAGGGAAGGGGAAGGCATCATGAGGCAAATTGGGCAGTGGCATCTTTCGCTTCACCGCCGCCGTCGCTCCAAAGATTCTTCAGAGCCTCAGGATCCTTCACTTGACGCACTAAAGAATGCCCCCACTTCCTCTTCATCCTTCTCCACCCCCACATCATCCTTGATCGTCTCTGATATCCCCAGCTACAAACACAAAACCAACACACCCAAAAACCGATGCAAGCTCCACTCTTTCCGCCTGTCTTTCGACGAACTCGGCTGGGGCCACTACTTTATCGCCCCGCCCGTCTACAACCCTCGGTTCTGCCAGGGCGACTGCCCGAGGGTGCTCCACTATGGCTACCATTCCCCCAACCATGCCATAATCCAGACGCTCATCAATGACCTGGGCGTCGGGGACGTCCCTCCTCCGTCCTGCGTGCCCTACAAGTACATGCCCATGAGCGTGCTGGTCGTGCAAAAGAAGAAGGTGGAGTACAAGGAGCTGGACGACATGGTGGCAGAGTCCTGCACGTGTCGCTAAAGACTTGGAGGAGCACGTCTAAGTGACTTAAATATGCTTTGCACTGTGGGGGAGGAAAAAGAGACTTGAATTTCTGATGGGACACTGTTTTGAGCTTCAGCTTGGCAGCTAACCACAACGAGCTTTATGCTAGAGGGAGGAAGCTGCTGTTGTGGTTTCCGTGTGGTTTCATGGTCCCTGTTGAAGCAAGGTGGATGCTGGATGCTGAATGTGAATGCGGGATCTGCAGACAGAAGAAAGCCCTTACTTTCCAGTGTGGAATGACTGTACTTTAAACCCTCTGTGGCTAAAAGCACTTTGTAGGTGAATATACTGCTGATGAAATTATGGATCACTAAAAAGCAGGTTAGGTCACCCTGAATGATTATTATCCCAAACGTCCCAAAAATATAACAAATGTACAAATACATAAACTAACTCTGGGTAAACACCATTCTACATATAAGATTTAAACAGAACAAATTTAAAATCTCAGTATTCAACCTTAATCCACAGGACTTTTTCTTCCTGTGTGTGTCTGTCTGTGTGTTGTTCTTTGTGTAAATCTGTTTCACAGCATTAAAAAAAAATCTGGATAATGTGACAGCACTATGCTGGGCTGCATTCTTCAGCAGGAAATTAGATGCTTGTTTAAAAAAAAAAAAAAAAAAAAGGTAAATAAAAACAATTTTAATGGACAGAGGGGTTGACCTTGTTGGATGTAACTGTAGAGGCGTTGTGACGTTACGTTCTTGATGTTGAGTGTGAAAGAAAACAGTGTTGTAATGGAAAAGTGTCATTTTATATAAGTGAAAATGAATAATAAAGTAAAATGCATATTTTGTATAGTGTTATTTATTGCTAGTTTTGGTGTTTTTTGTTTTTTTTTAAAAAAATAAAAAATAAAAATAAAAAAATAAAAAATTCTTCAAAGTTGTTACTTAACAACTTTTAAAAAGTTCAAAAGCTCCAAAAGACCCACAGACCTGCAAAGACAACTGGATTTGATCATTTTGTTCTTTACAGTAAATGCTGCTAGCAGATGATTAGGTTAGTTCAGCATTCGAAGCTTAAAAAAAAAACTTAAAAAAATAAAAACCTAGTGTTGTTCTTTCCAAAAGCTCTGAAAATAGACCTTTTGGAGCCGAACGCTAACTGTTAGTATTAATGTTTCCTTACAAAACTGCTTAAAACCTTAAACTGCGGCTGCTACTTTTTAAAAATGTGCTTTTATCTGCTGATGTTGACATTTTAATCATGTCCTAAATTTGAATGATGTTCCTAAGCTGTTGAAGTGCATTAACCCACTGAGTCCAACAGATGGAGCTGTTATCCTTTTATTTTTCTCCCAAATGCATGAAGTTTACAGGAATGGGCAGAAATTCTGACATGATTCTTTATGCTTTTATTGCCCACAGTAAAGTTAACAAATGTTTCTCTATAAATATGCACACAGCACATAAGCAGGGGTGTAAGCAGGTTTAATTCTATTGGCTTTGCATGCAGTGATCTTTGGGGCATCCAGGTTAAGTTTTCCTTGACTTCACTCCGAAGGAATTCCTCTGAGGAAGGTTTTGAAATTTACATGAAGCCAAGCAGGTCAACCAATCACAGCATGCCCTGTACTACACATACAGATCACCTCATGACAGAGTTGAGGACATTTGAGGTCTATTGTCTTCATTGTTGGCATTTAGTGCTCATTGTCACATCATTTATATTCAACTTATTTTTCTTTGTTACTTGTAATGTCTGTGACTGGACTACAAAGATTACAATTTAATTAATAAACTCTATTAATGCCAACAAAAATTGTGAAACCAAAATTCAGACCTTATGATAGTTGTCCAAACAACACCCAAAAGTTGATTTTATATGTATTTCCACATCAACGACCAGTTGATGTCTTGGCCTGAAAGCATCCACTCATGGATGTAAATGACCTTTAATGTGGGTTTAAAGATCAGCAGAGGTCACATTCACAACAAGCACACTGGACAAGGGCTCAAACTCAGTTTTACTAAGAGTCACAATCGGAGGATCACATCAAGAGGAAAACACATGTAGCCCATTAGCCTGCTTTAATGAATAAAAATATACCCAGGATAATGATGCTCGGTTTAAAATATTTTATTATGTTTTAATTTGCACCATTTGTTCATTTAGTGTGATGAGAAAAAAAATCCTTATGAAAAGTTAAATAATCAACTTTTTTTCTACATCTTTATCAAAGTTGAAGGCCTTTTGGGAGTACCAGATAACCCAATAAAACTGCTATAAAGTTGAAGTCTTGGTACCTGATATAAATCTTTTTGATTTTTAATGCCTTGGATCTGGTAATACATGACCTCGTTTCAAGTCCTCTTCCCAGAAATGAGTTCAGCCTCATCAGCCCCCGTAAAGAGGCAAATTCATCCACACCGGCCACAAGAGAGGATGAGGTGGCAGGTAGTGTTAAGATTAAAACTTTATTTTTAAATTTAGGTTTATCGACTACAAGCTTGTACAAGCATACAAAAGTCATGTATAATATAATATAATATAATATAATATAATATAATATAATATAATATAATATAATATATATGTATAAATCTAATCCTAAACAGGCCATCGGTGAGGTGATGGATTTTAAGGAGCAATAATTTTATTTTAAACATCCTGTTAAGTGTACACAAACATTTCTGTTCTTCCGTGTCTGTAAGTGGGTCAGAGAAAAGCTGTCATCACTGTTTACCGACACTCACACACCCACCTCAACGTGGATATCTATGTAGGTTGAGTGACACGTTGAGTGACATATCTATGTAGGTTGAGTGTTATATATAATTGTTTCATATTTCTTTTGTAAAGCAGAACAACTGGGAATTAGAGGAGAAATCACACACACAAATCTGGTACAATGTGACCCCTTTTAGAAAAAAACTCTCATTTTATTGTATTTTATTTTGTTCTCATGCCTGTTTTTTTGTTTCTTATAATCTTTCTTGGAAGATAATATATAAAATAAACTTTCCTAAACTGTGCAGCATTTAGTTTCACTTTACAGTCTCCAAACACGCACATGCATTTAGATCAAGTAGATTTAGCTCTTCCTGCAGTCCTTTAGGCTCACGAGCGCTGCACCATTACCCCGTGTATTACACACGGACTCTCATGCAGAGGGTGTTTCTTTTTGAACAGCTGAAATTTTTACTTCTTTCAGAATCAGAATACTTTATTAACCCCTAAGGAGGTTCAGTATCACTTTATTAATAATATCTTCATGGAGCTGTGCCACTGACTCTTTGTCACATTCAGAATTTTCCATCTTTTTAAACTTAGTGTCACGTCCAGGAGCTTTAGATGAAAACAATGCATCGCTGAACCTTGTTATTATAACCGTGTTATTGTATGTAATGAGTATTATTGACAGTAAAATTATTCACTTCCTCACATCTAACTTGATAACTATGAATTCCTCTAACGGGTGGGTGAATGTACAGAAAATTAAGGTCAGCTATGTTTTCATACATTTTTTATTAAACAAAATATTTGTAGACAGAGAAATTATTTAAGCATTTCAATAATTTAATTTACACCCTCATGAGTGTTTTAAAGCCATAAATAAGAAAATAGAGATATAAAAAAAAATCTTTTTTTATTTAAAAAAACAAAACAAAAGTGTGACTGGTGGGTTAAAACTCGTCATTTAAAAGGCAGAAGATTATTTAATCTGTAGCAGTAAGCAGTGATACTTCAATCACCAAATGTAATTACATTTAAATGTAATTTAATCAAAATTTTCAGGCAGTAGTAATGATCAGATTTCTTCATTGTTGCATTGTTGTAATTTCGACACGTGTACACACTGTCTTTGCATCAGTAACAGTCAATCAAAATTCACTACTAAAATATAGAATAATTTAACTTATTTATATATTATTTATTTATTTGTGTGTATTTATTAAAAATACACACATACACATACAGACCCTGTGTGTGTGTAAAGAAAGAGAAGTGCTGGTGGGACTGAATTTATGTGACACATTAGCAAACAAAAATGACAAATATTTAAGAAGATCTAAAAACAGTATATTAAAATGCAAGCAAATACAACAACAACAATAATAATAATAATTCACCAATAAAATATAATAATAATAATAATAATAATAATAATAATTATTATTATTATTATTATTATTATTATTATTATTATTATTATTATTATTATTATTAATTGATCCCCTTTTCCTTTACTTGTCCAGTGTATGTCTAGATGCGCTCGCCTCTTGCAAATAATTTATTGACTTGTTTAGCTAATGACTCAGTATATGTAATGAATGGTGCCTTGTATTTTTATTATTATTATCTCTTTATTTATTGATGATAATGTCAGTCTTTACTGATTTCATTCTCATTTACTTACACAAACACACATGATTATGCATGTTTACCCACCAACCCACAGTACTGCTTTTTTTCCATTAATGCGCTGTTACTATGTATCTTGTACATAGTAAAAGTACATATATTATACATTTTGAAGACATTTGTGAATATAGTGTTATTTAATGCAAACCATCATGGTTACATAAAATAAAATACAGGGAGAATTGTAAAATGTAAGGCATGTGTAATTTATTTACACTCATGTCTATAGTTGTTATTTTGCCCGAGGACCTGCAGCGTTGGTCTGTTACGGAAATATTTTATGACTCACTGACGGGAAATATTCCGTTTTACAGGGCCTCCCTGTGAACTACTTTGGGGGATTTCGTGTGTGTGTTCAGTTTTGTCCTTCTCATCTTAACCTCCTCTGACAGATGTTGCACACACGCATGAAGACATACACCGTGATTCCCATAAACACTGCGCACACACATACGGAGAACAAATAAACCTGTAAAGCTCTAAAAGGCTTTGAGGTAAAGTTAATGAGGTATTGTGTGTGTGTTTGTGAGTGCGGTAGGGGATGAAGTGTGTCAGCAAGGTAGTCATATTGTGTGTTTACTGTGTGTCATGTGTTCTTACATTGTACATAAAATTGGTGACACACTGCACACTCACAGCAACAACATGAGAGAACGGTCTGTACTTGTTAGCTCTTTCATCTCCTATCAGACTTCTATAGGGCGGAGAACCAAATTACAGCTAATCATAACAGACCTGTTTATCAAGGTGCACTAATTGTAAACTGTAGAGGCAAATCTAAGGGGGGGGGGTTACAGTTATTTTGAAGGGTTAAATTAGCTACAAAGTCTAAAAATCTGGCTGTAAATATGTTTATTTTATTGCTGAAGCTGGAAATTTTAACAGAACTGACTTGCTCAGAGAAGATCTGACACGTAAGCTTCGGCTTCACTTTTAAGTCCTCCGCTTGGTTAAGGTCAAAGATGTGAAGTGGACAGAAAGTGTCTGAGAGAACAGCTTACTATGAACAAATAAAGCTTCTTTTTTTTAGTTACAACTATACTCATTGTAGTTTCTGACTTCACTGACTAATTTTTTGGCTTAAACTAAATGCCCTTCAGTCTTTCTTTTAAGTTAGGGCTTGTTGCTCTTGAACTAAAACATTGAGGTTATTTGTTTGTTGTGAAATTAAATGTCAGGGCGTCACTGCAGTCAGCAGGATTTGTCATTTTGATGTTTTAAATGCTAGTGCCAAATGTCACAAATATCCCTCAATAACTTAAAACGTGTTTCTCTCTGTCTGTGTAGTTTTTGCACTCTGGTCGAATCAGCGAGGCTCACTGAATGAATCTGAACATAGAAGCACATTTAGAAATGAAATTTAGAGACAGCCTGAATAGAAACGAGAACTATCTTTCTGGATTTGTGCCACCGAATCTCTAATCAATACACTAATGGTAGATGGTGTGCCATGTTAGACAAACAACGAGAGTCAATAGTGTTCCTGTAGCACATTACCGATAAGCTAAAAATAAACGTGTTTAAAGATGGAGGGTGAAAAAAAACAACAGCAACTGGGTTTTATAAAAGCCATTGCTGAAGTAGAAAAAAGAAAGCACAGCTGGAAGAGGCAGACAAGATTTTTCATTAGCACCTCCAGCCGTGAAATTAAACTGCTGCAAAAGCTGATTTATATGTGCTGTAGGAACATCAGAGAAATATTGTATCTGCTTTAATGTGAGACTTTCTCACAGATATCCAAGTCAGCGACATGTGATTATAATTTCTCTGTAACTCTGGTGCACAAAGCAAAACTAGGTTACAGCTGGAAGTGATGAACTTAAATTCAAAATTTATAGTTTGTACAAAAGCGTTTTAAATTCGTGACATTTAGCTTTTGTTGCATAACTCAATAAATAAATAAACTTTGTTTGAGTTTGTTTGAACATAATGGTCTCGTTCATATTCTAATACCAACACAAAAACATATGACCGGGGCCCTGTCACAGCAAAGTTACAAAGAATATTATGAACATGTTACATTTATGTTATTAAAAATATTTCATTTGGTAACAAAGTAACCACAATCTTATACAAAGTCTTAGTCACTTTAGCAAAAAGCATCGTATTTATGTTTGTTTTAAGGCATGTTACATTGTCATGTATATGACATATACACATGTAATTTTATGTGGACTAGTTACAGTTGCGATTGTGTGTGTGTTTATAAGAGTACTGTCCACCTTCTGATCTCAGATCTGGTTCTGATATCGTTGAACATAATAATGTGGGACTGCACTGAATTAAAAACAAATAATTCAATAAATCTGCATTCAGTGTTTAGCATTTGGGTTCACCTTTAAAATGCCAAACTTATGGATAAAGATGTTTGTCTATTTGGCAGGTAGAAACATTAATCTGGACTAAGTCAAACCCAATGGATGAAAAAGTTATTGTTCAATTATTAACAATTATTGTTCTTAGCAACTTAGGTTAGTCTGTTTTTCTAGTTGCTGATTGCATCAGTATAAAGTCATGCAGAGGAGAAATCCAGGGAGCCAATTAGAAGACAGTTGGCTTGAACAGAGAGTGGTGTTAAAGGGAGATAAGCTCAAACTTAGAGGC
The DNA here is from genome assembly GCF_963576455.1 of Neolamprologus multifasciatus. Lineage (NCBI taxonomy): Eukaryota > Metazoa > Chordata > Actinopteri > Cichliformes > Cichlidae > Neolamprologus > Neolamprologus multifasciatus. Next base: position 30,271,387 of record NC_140441.1, read on the forward strand.
TCCATCAAAGCCATTGAGAACCTAACGAGTTAAAACTGTGAATCATCCTCTATTAGAGTCTAGAATGAAAGTATGGAGCTGGGAATGATACTAAGAGTTCCCCCTTCAGGAGCTTTTGTGTGGCAACTGTGACTTTTACTGATGAGCAGTTCTTAAACTACTTTATAGTTTGCCTTGTAATCGGAAGGTTGCAGGTTCGAGCCCCGGCTCGGACAGTCTCGGTCGTTGTGTCCTTGGGCAAGACACTTCACCTACCGCCTACTGGTGTTGGCCAGAAGGGCCGATGGCGCGATATGGCAGCCTCGCCTCTGTCAGTCTGCCCCAGGGCAGCTGTGGCTACAACTGTAGCTTGCCTCCACCAGTGTGTGAATGTGAGAGTGAATGGGTGGATGACTGGACGTGTAAAGCGCTTTGGGGTCCCTAGGCGGGACTAGTAAAAGCGCTATACAAATACAGGCCATTTACCATTTACCATTTATATTTTTGTAATATAAACTTATCAATTCAGAAAACAGGCTTTTTTGTCCTTTAAATGTTTTAAATTTTAAATTAACTAAAGGTTTAAGACTCCACTTGGGCAAGAATTATAAAAACTATATTTAAATGTGTATATATATATGAGTTGTCAATGTGGCAGGTAGGCTTAAGAAAGAGCCTGATTTTTTTTAAATTATCATAACTCTGGCTCATTCTACTTCTGATTACTTTTAAAGAGAGAGATAAGTGATAAGCGCTGCCACTGCTGAACCTTCACCATATTTACTTATCGAGCATTTATTGACTTCCACTCAAGGCCTTCCCACATTTATATTACCTTCTGGGTAACCCATTTCTGTGAACACCAGCCTGCACAGTCCACACGAGGACTGAATGCTGGTCAGATGAGGTCATGTCCGCTACCCTTCGATCAGGCTGTCCAGTGGAATTCAAGTTGAGAGTTCAAGTTTCATTGCCTAGTCAGGATTTTTTTTTTTCCAGAGCTGATGACAGTGGCCTGCCTGTGCTGGAAGAATAACTGGCACAGTCACACCATGAAGGCTGAAGCCAGCCAATGCTGCAGCCTCGAACAGAGAGACCCTGACATGATGATTAAAGTTCACTGGATTTGCTTTCCCTTTGTAATGTGGAAACTTTTTTTGGCAATGAACATGAGCCAAAAAAGCCAAACAAACACAAGCCAAACAAACACATCAGTTACAGCACTCATTGTATTGTTGACGCTGCTGATCAGGAAGGACCTGACCTGCCAACAAAAGCCGATTATAGCTTCTCTTCTTGTGTAGCTTAAAGTGAGTGTTTCAGGGTTTTTCAGTGACGGTAAAGATGGAAACTGTTTCACATGAGCACAGGACACAATGAAAATGGAAACTATCACAGTCAGAAAACAAATCGATGTTTAGCTTTGATTAGAAGTTTACATTCATAGACATGGATGTCATGGTAATTTTGAGCTTTTAATGAGTTTTTGAGGGTGAGATTGTTGTACAACAAACATCTTAAATTACTTTATGCTCCAGAGTACACATACGTACTCTGTCTATGATCTGGTGCAGTACATTTTATTTGTAATATTCAGTACATTTAAAATATAGTCAATAGAAATTTGCTGTATCACTACCATCAACCCCTGCTTATTTCACCTAACAAACTCTTTAGAAAAAAAGAATTAACAAAGTTGCAGTCGCCCCTGAAGCAGCTGCAGCGACACTGTTTGTTAGGTTGTGTGAAAGTGTCTGATTGCATGATGGAGGCAAGGTACACTGAGGTGGAGTTGCATCATTCAAAATTGCAGGTAAGTTCTAATGATTGATTCAGAAGAACTGATCATACCATAGAGCAGGAGTGTCAAAGTACAGCTGGACACATGTCTTTAAAGGAAAACAAGCAAAGCTTGACAGCTTTTCTCGGTTTTTCCAGTTCATATAAAGGCACAGAAGTCTTCTCGTGTAGGCTGCCTGTAAGCAATCAACCGTGTTTTAACCCATTCAGTCCATGCATTTTGTTAACTTTAACTCCAATCCAGAGTAGAGGGACTAGAGCCCGGCTGTTTTGCAGAGAGAGGTGGGGTAAACTCTCGACGGGTTGCCAGAGTGTTTGTATTCTTTTTTTCTTTTTTTTGTCTTTACAATTCAAATTAAATTCAAATAATTTATCTAGACTGAAAAATACCTTTAACCTTCGGCACATCCTCACTCCCTTATAGAGTTATGACTGGCTTGTAGTGCGCAACAAAGAACAGAGTTACACTATCAGGATCAGGAACGTAATATTACTTTTAGTGTGTATAAATCTATACAAATGTTGCAGTGCAAAATAGTACTAAACCAACAATTCAAACAAAAAAAAAAGCAAGCAGGCTGACCCGCAATCTCCACATAAGAGCTCCTGCAACACAACCACAGCAAGAAGGCCTGATGCCGGAACATGCAGTAACCACATCCACATATTCCAATGCATTTATCCTAATATGTTGAGTAATTGATTACTTTATTAATATTTGCACATTTTGTGACTTCAGTAAGTGAACTAAATTGTACCTACGGTGAGCAAATTGTGGCCCAGGCTGTAAGTTGACATTTTGGCTTGCTATTTTGTGTCTTTGGCACAAAAAGTCTGAAAAGTACTGCTTTGCACTAACGTATATACATGTAGAGGAAATTCTTGTCAAGTTGTAAAAATCCCCCTGGTAGCATGTATACATATTTGCAAAGTGTAATGCAGCTGGAAACAGTTTAGTGATGTATTATTAATAGCTGTAATATAATCAGAAGACAAAGGACACGACTTTAAATACAGTTTTTATCTGCCATGCTTAGGAGGAGAAATATGCATGTCTCTTTAACTTGTTCCTTTAAATATTTAAACCAGTTGCAGATAACTCTTGGCACTGGTCCTGCATCAATGCAGCACAGCCGACACAGAGCCAGCGTGGAATCTTTGCTGTTCTCCTCCAAAGCCCCCAAGAGCGTCATCTGTCCATGAAGTTTCTCTGCTGTCAACACGATAAGTCACGCTTGGCGATAAATCACGACGCAGATGTTCTGAGTTTATGTCACGCTGATTCCTGTCAGTCTTGTGGGCTTAATGGTGAACAACATTACAGGAATCTGCACAGTAACTTTCCACTACATCCAACCTCAGATCCTCTTTATGAAATCCACCTCCACTTGTTCTCTTTTTGTTTCATTTCCAAGTATTTTAATCCTGTTTCTGCTGTGAAACATACTCTGGATGGATTTACATGAAAATGTTTCCAAAGGTCAGGCTTAGTGCAGTTTACCAGTGATTATTTGAATCCACATCCAGGTGTAGATCAAGGAATTAGATGTTAGATGGACTCTTTACAATTGTGTGATATTTTCTCATTGTTTATGCAGGGATTTTCAGCCTTGGCAGAAGTACGTCTCTTACTTCTGTGTTGTTGCAGTATATCCCATAAGATAAGTAGTCCAAGGGTTGCTTTCGACTACAGACTGAGATTAGCTTCACTGGCTGCACTTTAGAAGGTGGAGATCACAAACATTAAACTTACCAAAACTTACTTTTTTATTTATTTATTTAAAAAAAAAAATTCTTACATCCAAGTGATCATATACTGACACTTGGTTTGGACTCCACATTGTAACACACTAGATCAAACTGTAGTGTCATTTTCAACATGTAGTTCAGTACGATGGAGTTCATCTGCAGCACCTCCACATGCCATGTCACACATGGTTATAAAAGCATAAGCACATGCTGTAAAGCTGTCTACGTGGTAAGCAAAGAGACAAAAATGAAAGTAAAACATGTAAAAAAAAATACTAAGAGGAACAGAACGTCCCATTTATACTTTCAATTTAAATTTCAGATATTTATCATTAAACAATTAAGTTTAAAACACTTCTGATAAAATTTATTTTAACTCTATTTAAACCTTCTTCTGATTTTTTTTATGAGACTGATAAGTGATAAGCCTTGGCACTGCTGAACTTTCCCACATTTACTTATCAGGCATTTATTTACTTTTTATCTCTGTGAGCCAGAAGGTCAGAATTTAGACTCCTCTAAATGCTCAGTTTTAGTCTTTTTATTTATTTATTTTAATTGGATTTTATTATGTCAGTGAGAGTGTATGTTCCTAATACAGTTAGCTTAGGTGTATAGCACAGAAGCCCCACCCACCTGGTGGATAAACCTTCTGTCTTCAGCCAATCAGGGGAAGGTTTGTTTAGAGAGAGGAGAGGCGCTAAAACATCTTGTTTTAGACAGAAGAACTGTGTGAGAATCATGCACATCCACTTGAGTAGACTCATGGAGAGGATAAAGACAGGCACAGCTTCTGAGGCTGATAATGTGTTAATAGACCTCTCTGCTGAGTCATACTTGTTATTAACCTCTGTCTCTCTTCCACAGCATGTCTTTTATCCTGTCTTCCTTCTCTCACCCCAACCAGTCGCAGCAGATGGCCGCCCCTCCCTGAGCCTGGTTCTACCGGAGGTTTCTTCCTGTTAAAAGGGAGTTTTTCCTTCCCACTGTCGCCAAAGTGCTTGCTCATAGGGGGTCATATGATTGTTGGGTTTTTTTTCTCTGTATGTATTATTGTTACCTTACAATATAAAGCGCCTTGAGGCGAATGTTGTTATGATTTGGTGCTATATAAATAAAATTGAATTGAATTGATCTGAATAAATGAATCTATTATTTTGAAAGCTTCTATCATTTTTACAGCCAGAAAGATGGATCAACCAGGGGATGGCTTTTGACTAATGACTTGTCAATTACAAGTTTTTTTTAGATAGCTGTTCTTTATTCTGAGCTTAAACCTATAAAAGATAAACAGTGAGACCGTTTACATTTTCTCTTTAAGTCTGATCTTTTGTCATATAATGATAAATAAAACGTTCTCTTTTTGTAGTTTTAGGAAAATGACATTTTAATTTTGGTGTTATTTTAATCTTAGTCGGTTTGGAGTGACTGAGAACATCTGCACACATCTGTCACACATACCACATGCGCTGCGTCCCTGCTTATGTTTGCTTATGTAAACCCTACCCTCATAAATTTGCACCAGCTACATTATATAAGGTCCCCTGTACGAGTGCAAATATGTATTGCAGAACACAGATTGATAAAACCTTATCATCCTCAAAGTTCATTCACATGCATTGAAATAGAAACACACATAAATTTAGCAACCTCTTTCAAACGAGTTTGACCCAGCTGTCCTTGTGTTACCGTCGCGTGTGCCGTGTATGGCGCCTCTGTGCTCACATTAGACACAGAAGGAAAAAAAATGTGTTTGTCTTTGTAATAAGAAAGGACTTTCTCTGAACATACTGGACGCATCATGTGACGTTTAGACTGGATAAGAGAGGCAAAGAGGGTGAGATGAAGCAAATGGGGTGGACGCTGCATGGACTGTGACTCCCTCTCCCGCCCTCACTGCTCTCCCTCTCCAGGGATCAGGCCCCGACTATATAACAGAGAGCCGAGCCCT